>NC_080748.1:7780384-8083076 GCF_020826845.1 Diceros bicornis minor | reverse complement strand
TTAATTTGACCAAAGAAACGGAGCAGAAGTGACGTGCGTCATTGCTAGGCTGCAGCCTTTAAGAGCTCCTGTGCAGTTGTCCACACTTTCTTCCCCTTGGCCCAGCAACCAATGACATTCCAGGTGGCAGAGATCCTAAAAGCGTGAATGCCTAAGTGCTGATGATTTGAGAAGAGCCTGCTGACCTGCAAGGGACATGTCATCTGCTCAAGGAACCAATCTTCGTTGTGTGGAGCCACTGAGATTTTAGGGTTTGTGTTATTGCATCATAACTTAGCATATCCTGACTAATGTAATCCTGCGATGAAATAATATACAGCCATTAATGTTTACAAAGAATTCTTAAAATCAGGTTTGTGAAAATGGATATAAAATTGTAGATAGAGTGATTTCGTCTTTTGAAAGCAGACTGAAGAGAACTTTAACATATTGACAAATGTGTATCACACAGTCATGGATTAGGGGTGAGCTTCATTTTCTTTTTTATATTTTTCATTATATCCAATTTTTCTATAATGAGCATATATTCCTTGTAAAATCAAAAGGACACACACACACACACACACACACACCCGCACCTTCAGTTGGCTTCCAATGATATGGGCATCCAATTCTCTATGTGTCGTCAAAAAGGTAAAGATAATTGAAATGACAATGATCATATGGGCCCTTTTTAGACCTGGGCAGCCGAACTGAGATGAAGCAGCAGGGCTAAGCTTAAATGAGGTTGAGAGTAGAAATTCCCCTTCCCCATGGCTTTAGTTCTGGATATAAAATTCACTCCCCTAGAACCTAAATACTTTCCCTCTTAAGTGATCTTGGAGGTTAAGAATGCAAACTCTCTTGCCTCAGAAAAGATGCATCCTGAAAGAGAGAGCTTTTGGAGTGATAACCAGGCCCTTCATAACATTGACCAGTTTTTCATTGCAGAGCACTGTGCAGAAATGCCATGGAGAGCATAGAAGAAAGAGAAAATGTATTGTTTGCCTGGATAAAACTTATGCATGACATTAATAAATGAAAATGAATTAATTTGAAGCTATGTAGTATGAGTCCCTTATTTTCCCAAATCATCTTGAAGTCTCATATGTCTATTTATTAGGATTAAATTCAATCCTCCGTGAAGTGTAGCTTAGACTTTGTTCATTGTTGTTCATGAAATGTTTTCCAAATGTGTTGATACTTTGTGCAGAGTGGACAGTATGCTTGACACTTACGTACATGCCCAGCTGTGGCCTCACCCCTAGTGTGTTTTCCCAGGCCCATTTGGGGCTCATGTTCCCTCTCTCACTCCAGAACTCTGCCCCAGAACCCTAGTCTCCTAGCCCCAACTCTTGTTCAAGGTTCTGAGCCCATTTTTCAGTATTATAGGAGCATTGCAGATAACCCTGTGAATGGGTGTATCTTTGTGCACTTGACTACTCTATCCTTAAAATAAATTCCTAGGAGTGGGATTGCTGGGCTAAAAGAAATGCTCAGTTTATATTCCAATTGCAATGCTGAAATCCAGATAGTTTCCTTTGACGAACCTGATTGCTGATTTGATTTTAATTTTTGCTGATCCAGTAGTCCACAAATAGTGTAAGATTTTTGCTTGCAATTCTTTTATTACCAGTAAAACGAACGTCTTCCCCTATGATATTTTACCATCTATATGGGAGGTGGAGGGTGAATTGCCTCTTTTTCTCATTTTCCCATGTTTCTGTTCATCTTTTTGTTATTGATTTTTATAGGGATATTAACCTTTTATCCTTTTTGTTATAGATATTTTCCCCACTTTGTTATTTTTCAATTTCTTTTATGATTTTTTAACATCCAGAAGGATTTATTTTTGTTAGTTTGCTTGATGGTGGTGGTGATTACTTTTAGTTAAATCTATCAGAGTTTTTAAAGTTTCCTGTCATGCTTAAAAAGAACTTCCAACCCAAGAATATTTAAATTTTGCCCATATTTTCTTCTAGCACTCTTATGGTTTTATTTTTCACTCTTTAATCTTTGATTATTTAAATTCATGGTGGTATAAGGTATGAGATTTGGAACCAGCTTTTGTTTTTCTCGTTGGTTTTTTAATAATGCATTTTTCCCCACTGATTTGAAAAGCCTTCCTTTGTGAGATACTGAGTTTTCATATACAACAAGATGTATTTCTAAGCTTTCCATTTCAGGGGTTCTTGCCCAGACTGGATAATCATTTGTGGAGGTTTTTGTTGATTGTTGGTTATGTTTTTAACACAGGTGCCTTTGTTCCACTATTCCATTTATCTACCAATTCCTCTCATACTATCATATATTTATAATGTTCCTCTTGCAAGTTCCTCATATATCTTGTTAAATGTATTCCTATTTTATGATTTTTTTTTTTTTTTTTTTGCTGTTGTGAATGGGTATATATTCCCATCTCCCCCCTTTTTCTAGCTGATTATTATTGGTACATAGAAAGTTATTTATTTTAGTTTGTTGATTTTGTAGCTGGCATTCTTAATGAACACTTACTGTTTTTGATACTTATTCACTAGATTTGGGGGATTTTCCAGATCTATCTGTCTATCTATCTATCTATATATATCTCATATATCTTGCAACATATATAAATAATATTTTTGCTGCCCCTTTCCAATATGTATATGTTTCCACATGTCATTGACTGTTTCAGTGGCTTGAACTTTCAAAATAATGCTAAATAATAATAGAGAAGTTGAGCATCCTGGTTTTGTTTATGGTTTTAATGGAATGTTTCTGGTTTGATCTATGATTTGAAAGAGAGCTACTATGTACGTTTGAGAGAAGAGAACATTCCAGGTTCAAGAGTCACATATTCAGATTACAAAGACAAGAATGAGAAAGTTATGTGTGGAAACAGGTTGTATGAAGCTGAAGTTCTGTCTAGGGGAGTAGCAATGAGCAAAAATAGGCTCCTCTGAGGAAGGTGAGGGTAGCTGTACATGATCGGTGATGTAGGAGTAATGTGGAGTGCGGAGCTCTAGCATCAGATGACCTGGACTGAGTCTTAAGCATCAGATCTTCCTCTGTAAGATGGTGATATTGAACCCATACCGTTGTTATGAGGACTGAATGAAATAATATATGTCAAAAGCACTTAGCCAATGCCTAGCACATAGTAAACACAAAACAAATGTTAAGTAGTAGTAGTAGTAGTATTGTCAGTGTAATAAGTGATTATTGAAAAAGGAGAATTGAAATGATAAAAATGGTGTGTGGGAATGATAATTTCATCAGTTGCATGTAGGATGGGTAAGAGCAGGAAAAGCAAATTAATACATTAAAATGGTTGGGAATCTGTGTGTTCAGCATTCTTTAGTCAATGACTTTGAGGCTGATCCCTGCTCCTGTGGGACAGCCATTTGCCAGGCCATCGGAGGGCCCGTAATAATGCACACAGGGCTACTTGCTTGAGTACCGTTATGGCGGATTTGTGCCCTTCTAACTGCTTTCCATGACCAAATGTGGTTATTAATGTGTGAGAGTAGTTTATCTTGGTGTCTTTATACATCTCGATTTGTAATGTATATATTTAATAATTATAAAAGTGAGCACCCAGTTAGTTGCTTTCTTTAATGTACATTGTCTTCAGATCCTTAACTTAGTGATGATGCAATCATTCTTTTCACATGTGTATATTTTTCTGTGTCTCAGGGAAGCTTTGAAATACTTGCTGATTTATGGAGAGTGAAAAGTGAACCAACCTTTCTCAGAACATTTAGAAAAACTCAGACACTTAAAAGCTAAAATCAAACAATATTTGAAATGATTTATACAATTTCAGCAATAACTTTTTTCCACTTAAGCCAAAGTACAGTCTAAACAACTCTTTCACAGAGCTAAGTCCTTCAAATGAAAGCAATGGAGGTCTATAAATCAAATGATAGTTTACATTTATTTCATAACCACTTTTTCTAACTCATTTTCCCTCTTAAAACTTAGTATATCCTCTAAAATGTTGAACCAGTGCTATATTGAATTTAAATTAAAGTGGATAAAGAAATACACAAAAAGATTTTGGAGAATAATATACAGCCACAGCTTAGTTTAGAAAAGCATAGTATTGAAAGAAAGTCGAGTAGTACTAAATGCTGTTGAGCTGGCTTATTTGAAATAAGAGAATTCAGCTGGAAGTTGGTTTGTCTCAGGAGTGAGTGAGTGACAAGCATGGTCACTGTGGTGGAGTAATCTCAAATTAACCTATTGATACTGATCCTAGGAATCCACCAAACACTTTAATCCTAATTATTTTTAATAACCTCTTATTTTGAAATAGTGTATTCATAAGTTGCAAAAATAGTTCTCATATACCCTTTACCCAGCTTCCCCAGTGATAATATCCTACATGACCATGGTCCATTGTCAAATCCAGGAAACGAACGTTGGTACAATACTATAACTCAGTAATCTGAATTACTTTTACATCCTGTATTTGCTCATTATGATTACTTCTGAAATTTACTGTCTTTTATTTTCCAGGGTCTCAGAATGGTTTTAGTTAAAACTGGTTCATAAGTTGAATCTTACAACCTACAACTGCTTTTGTTCTGTTTAGATGATAATGAGATTTCATGAGCATTGTGAAGACAGGACCAGTAGAAGCTGAATCAGTAGAGATTGGCACATTATTAGAGAGCCTGCATTCTAATTATTACAATGTTAGGAAAACACAAATATTTTAAAGTACTTAATGTAGAGAGCTACAGAGGCTATTTATCTCTTTATAATCTACTACCCTGCCGGGTAAAATCCAGTATATGCTATGAGATCACCCCTCTTAAGCTTTTTTCATCTGCTATTGTATCCTTAGCTTTTCTCTCTACTTATAGTAGCACTGATTTTCTTATCTGTGTCCTTGAACTGTTAACTCATTGACTTTCAAGCATTTTGACCAAACTCATAGTAAGAAATGCATTATATTACAATCTGTTATATAAATATGTTTATGTACGTTTAGGGGTGTATGTGTGTGTGTAAAAATGAAACAGAAGTACCACAGACTAAAAGTCACCCTAACTATGTGCCGTGTGCTCCAGTGTTTTCCAGTCTCTTTTTTTATTTTTAAATACTGGTCCCAACCTACTGTATTGATTTCAAAACCACTAGTAGATCCTGGCCCCACAGTTTGAAAACACCATGTTAACTTACCTTGCCCCATTATTTTGCTTATTCTACCCTTCTTTCCTAAATCAACCATAAAACCTTTTTCAGATAGAGATGTTTTACAACCAGATAATTTAGAAATAAAACTACAACTCCCATTTAATCCCAGCACTCCCATTTCTCTTCATGCGGATTAATTCATTTGACAGACATTGTCTTTTAGGAAAGATGAGTATGTCTATGTATAAGATGGTGTGAAAATGACAGAATGCAGCACTGAGAGAATTCTCTAGGAGATCAGGACGTGTTTAGTTTTGCCTCATGGAGTCAGAAATGACATTTTATCTGGGCTTAGTCACTTCTCATTCAGATTTTACGCCAGCTTGAGCCAGTGTAGGGAGGAGGGAAAGAGGGACAAGTCAAGTGTGACAGGAGGTGCTTAGAGAATATGTGAGTCTAGGGTTGCTTGACGATAGGGAGCTTGGTGTGGGAGGAGGGGCCACTGTCCAGGGTTGAAAACGAGGTGAGGATAGAAAGTAAAGAGTCCTTTATGTCTGCGCAGAGGCTTATACATGATCCTGGAGGGAATAGGGAGACCTTTGAGGTTTGAAGTTTGTGAGCAGAGTAGTGACTTGAGCAGATACGAGCTGGAGGGGAAAGTTAAGGTGTCAATACGGAGGATGCGTGGGAGGGTACAGAGACTGAAGGCAGGCAGAAAAGAATCTATCCAAGTAATAGATGAAAACAAATATAAAAATATAGTGAATTTTACCATATACTTAAAAACATCAATTTTTATTTATAAAAATTACCTACTTGATCTTTTTTTTTTTTTGGTGAGGATTACTGGCCCTGAGCTAACATCTCTTGCCAATCCTCCTCCTCTTTTTGCTGAGGAAGATTGTCGCTGAGCTAATATCTGTGCCCATCTTCCCCCATTTTGTGTATGGGATGCCGCCACAGCATGGCTTGATGAACGGTGCGTTGGTCCACACCCGGGATTCAAACCTGCGAGCCCCGGGCCGCTGAAGCAGAGTGTGTGAGCTTAACCACTATGCCAGAGGCCGGCCCCTCTACTTGATCATTTTGACAATATTTTATTCTTTCTGATCTTGGTAATGCATTCGCCAAATGTTTTTTGAAGTATATTTTATCCAGCATTTTAGTTGTTTCATTCAGGAGAGTTGTTCAAAATATCAAATCCATCATGCTACAAAACTGAAGCCCCTCCATCCAATTTCTCCATTCCTTCCTTCAGGTATTCCTGTTATGCTTTTGCTTATGTTGTATTCTGGGAGATTACTTTCATTTTTTTCTTCCTACTCTTCCCACTGTTTTTGGTTTGGTTGGTTTTAGCTTTTCACAATTATATTTTTATTGCCAGTAGCTGCCACTGCTTCTTTCTTTTCCATAGCATCTTGATCTTGTTTAATGAGTGCCACTTTTTTGGTCACAGAAAATATATATGCACATAGATCCTGCCCTAAAGGTCTTACCAGCCAGGCAACAGATGATGAGGGTCTAAATCTGGGCATCGTGGGTAGGCATGTAAATAAGGGAAAAAATACAGGAAATATATTGAGGTAAAATTGTCAGGACTTGAGGATTAATTGACAGTAACTGGGGATAAAGAATCAAGAGTCAGTACTGATCCTCACCCTGATAAAGAGCATCTAGGAAAAACCCACAGCTAACATCATACTCTGGTCAAAGACAGAAAGCTTTCCCCTAAGATAGGAATAAGACAACATTGTCTGCCATCACCACTTCTGTTCAATATCATACTAGAAGTTTTAACCAGAGCAATTAGGCAAGAAAAAGAAATAAAAGGCATTCAGATTGGAAAGGAGGAGGTAAAATTATCTCTGTTGCAGATGACATGATCTTGTATGTAGAAAATCCTAAGGAATCCACAAAAATCTATTAGAGCTAATAAACGGGTTCAGCAAGGTTGCAGGATGTAAGACCAATAACAAAAATCAATTGTATTTCTATACTCTAGCAATAAACAATCCAAAAATTAAATTAAGAAAACAGTTCTATTTACAATAGCATCAAAAAGAATAAAATACTTAGGAATAAATTTAACAAAAAAGTTTTAACACTTGTACATTGAAAGCGATAAAATATCATTGAAAGAAATTAAAGAAGAGCTAAGTAAATGGAAAGATGTCTCATATTCATGGATTGGAAGACTTATTGTTAAGGTAGAAATGCTCCCCAAATTGACCTACAGGTTCAATATAATCACTATGGAAATCTCAGTTGCCTTTTTTGCAGAAATTGACCAGCTGATCGTAAAATTCATATGGAAATGCAAGGGACCCAGAATAGCCAAAACCATCTTGAAGAGGAAGAAAAAAGTTGGAGGGCTCACCCTTCCCAATTTCAAAACCTACTACAAAGCTACAGTAATCAAGACGTGTGGAATTCTGAGAGTGACGTCACCAAAATGGTAATGTAGGAGACCCCAGTCTCCATCCCCCATAAATATCAACAATTAGACAGCTATCCATGGACTAAAACAGCTCTGGGAGAGCCCTGGAGTCCGCTTAAGAAACTTGAGCAACACAGTGGAACAAAAAACCTGAGAATAACCATGCAAGAAGAGAAGGAAGGCAGCTTCATTTTGCCTGCATCATACCATCCCCCAAGCTGACATTGCTCAGTGCCAAGAGGGAACTTCCCAGCTAGAGAGAATTTACCTCACCAGGAAAGGAAAAGCAGGCTGAGCTACCAGCTTACTTAGCCTTTCAGGCACTGCACAAAGGTCTCACTTCAGTTTCACCCCCCCACCTAGACTGGCAAAGCTAAGATGTATAGAGATGGCTAGGAACAAGGAAGAAAAGCAGGGACTACCAAGAGCAACCATGTAGCAGGAGTGATCACAGATCACAGTCACCTGCTCTGCAGACAAACCCAGCACGTTGTGCCACAGAAGAAACTAGTGGCTAGCACAGCCACAGATCCCCTGCAGATTTAACTAGTGTTAGCCCCACAGGTGTACATGTTCGCTGACACCAACCTCCTGAGTCCCTCCTGCTCTTTCCCCATCCCCTCCCCTCCCAGGCTGGAGCCCGGGAACTGCACCAGCTCAGGCCCTCTGTGGCTATGTCAGTGCAACAAGCCAACCTAGATCCGTGTGGCTGACCTTCGTTGCCATGCACACACTCAGGGCTAGCCCCTTCAGCTATGCACTTGCACACCACCGGCCTGACAGCCGTCACCAGCCTCTGCTATGTGCGCAGGCCCAGGGGAAGACTGCGTAAACATGGGAGAGCACACCAATAGCCAGGGCCCCTAAAGCTGCTTGCGGGCCCAAATCAGGCCCTGTCTTCTGTCACTGGCCTGCACCACTGCACTCACCTGCAGCTAGCCCTCTAGTGGCAACATAATAAAAGCCATATATGACAAGCCCACGGCTAACATCATACTCAATGGTGAAAAACTGAAAGCTTTTCCTCTGAGATCAGGAATAAGACAAGGATGACTACTCTTGCCACTTTTATTCAACATAGTACTGGAAGTCCTAGTCAGAGCAATTAGAGAAGAAAAAGTAATAAAACGCATCCACGTTGGAAAGGAAGAAGTAAAACTGTCTATACTTACAGATGACATGGTTATTATATATAGAAAACCCGAAAGTACAAAAAAACTGTTAGAACTAATTGACAAATTCAGTAAAGTTGCAGGATACAAAATCAATATACAAAAATTATTTGCATTTCTGTACACTAATAATGACCTATCAGAAAGAGAAATTAAGAACACAATCTCAGGGCCGGCGCCACAGCTTAGCGGTTGAGTGCGCGCGCTCTGCTGCTGGCGGCCCGGGTTCGGATCCTGGGCGCGCACCGACGCACTGCTTCTCAGGCCATGCTGAGGCCGTGTCCCACATACAGCAGCTGGAAGGGTGTGCAACTGTGACGTACAGCTGTCTACTGGGGCTTTGGGGGAAAAAATAAATAAATAAAATTATTTAAAAAAAAAAACACAATCTCATTTATAATTGCATCAAATAGAATAAAATACCTAGGAATAAATTGAACCAAAGAGGTAAAAGATCTGTACGCTAAAAACTACAAGACCTTAATGAAAGAAATTGAAGACAACACAAGCAAATAGAAAAATATCCTGTGTTCATGGATTGGAAGAATTAATATTGTTAAAATGTCCATACTACCCAAAGCCATGTATAGATTCAGTGCAATCCCTATTAAAATTCCAATGGCCCTGATAGTCAAGACAATCCTAGGAAAGAAGAACAAAGCTGGAGGCATCACACTTTCTGATTTCAAGCTATGCTGCAAAGCTGTAGTAATTAAAACAGTATGGTACTGGCATAAAAACGGACATATAGACCAATGTGAGCCGAGAAATAAACCTCTGCATATGCGGTCAACTAATATTTGACAAGGGAGCCAAGGATACTCAATGGAGAGAGGATAGTCTCTTCAATAAGTGGTGTTGGACAACTGGATAACCACATGCAGAAGAATGAAATTGGACCCCTATCTTACAACAGTCACAGAAATTGACTTGAAATGGATTAAAGACTTAAACGTAAGACCTGAAACCGTAAAACTCCTGGAAGAAAACAAAGGGAAAAAGCTCCTTTGACATTGGTCTTGGCAGTAATTTTTTGGATTTGACACCAAAAGCAAAAATTAGTGAGTGAGACTGTATCAAACTAAAAAGCCTCTGCACAGCAAAAGAGAGACAGTCAACAAAATGAAAAGGCAGCCTGCAGAATGGGAGACTATATTTGCAAATCATATTGATAATAGATTAATATCCAAAATACATAAAGAACTCCTGTAAAAAACCAAACAATCCAATTAAAAAATGGACAAAGGATTTGAATACACATTTTCCCAAAGAAGACATATAAATGGCCAACGAGGACATTCAGAGGTGCTTGACATCACTAGTTGTCAGGGAAATGCAAATCAAAACCACAATGAGATCACCTCACACCTGTTAGAATGGCTATCATCCAAAACACAAGAGAAAACAAGTGTTGCTAAGGATGTGGAGCAAAGGGAACCCTTGTGGTTACTAGGAATGTAACTTGGTACAGCCACTATGGAAAACAGTTTGGAGGTTCCTCAAAAAGTTAAAAATAGAAATACCGTATGATCCAGCAATCCCGCTTCTGGGTATATATCCAAAGGAAATGAAAACAGGATCTTGAATAGATACTTATACTCCCATATTCATTGCATTGTTATCCACCATAACCAAGATGTGGAAACAACCTAAGTGTCTGTCAATGGATGAATAGCTAAAGAAAATGTAGTCTATATATAATGGAATATTATTCAGCCATGAGGAAGAAGGAAATCCTGCTGTTTGTGACAATTTGAATGACCTTGAGGTCATTGTGCTAAGGGAAATAAGTCAGGCAGAAAAAGAGAAATACTAAATGATATCACTTATATGTGGAATCCAAAATAGCCCAACTCATAGAAACAGAGAGTAGAATGGTGATTATCTGGGGCAGGGGATGTGGGAGAAATGAGGAGATGTTCGTCAAAGGGTTGGTCATCTTCCGGTTACAAGATGAATAAGTTCTGGAGATCTATTTCACAACATGGTTATAGTTCATAATACTATATTATATAGTTATAGTTAATAATACTGTATTATATACTTGAAAGTTCCTAAGAGAATGGATCTTAAATGTTCTTAACACCAAAAAGAAATGGTAATCATGTGACTTGATAGAGGAATTAGCTAACACTATAGTGGTAATCATTTTGCAATATATGTGTATCAAATCAACACATTGTATACACCTTAAACTTATACAATGTTATATATCAATTATAGCTCAATAAAGCTGGGGGAAAAAAGACTGTGGTACTGAAATAAGGATACATACAGCAAATTGGAATACAATTGAGATCCCAGACATAAACCCATATATTTATGGTCAACCGATTTTTGACAAGGGTGCCAAGACAACTCAATGAGGAAAAAATTGTTTTTCAAAGAATGGTGGTGGGACAACTGGATATCCACATGCAAATGAATGAAGTTGGACCTCTACCTAACGTCAAATACAAAAATTAACTCAAAATAGATCAAAGACCTAAATTTAAGAGCTAAAACTGGAAAATTCTTAGGAGGAAACATAGGCATAAATATTTGCGACCTTGGATAAAGCAGTGGTTTCTTAGATTTGACACCTAAACCACAAGCAACAGAAGAAACAAAAGATAATTTGGACTCATCAAAATTTTACAATTTGTACTCAAAGGACACTATCAGGAGAGTGAAATGACAACTCACAGAATGGGAGACTAGATGTCTGATGAGTGTTTAATTTCCAGAGTACATAAAGAACTCCTACAACTCCACAATAAAAAAACAAACAATCTAAATTAAAAATGGGCAAAGGGTTTCAATAGAATTTCTCTAAAGAAGGTACACAAATGAGCAATTATCACAGGAAGAGATGCTCAACATCATTAGTCCTTAGGGAAGTGCAAATCAAAAGTGCAATGAGATATACTACTTTACTCCCACTGGGATGGATATAATAAAAACAGACAATAATAAATGTTAGCAAAGATGTAGAGAAATTGGAACCTTTGTACACTTCTGATGGGGATGAAAATGATGCAGCGGCTTTGGAAAGCAGTTTGGCAGTTCCTTGAAAAGTTACACAGTTACTATATGACCCAGCATTTCCACTTCTAGGTATATACTCAATAGAACTGAAAACATACGTCCACCCCCAAATTTGTACAGGAATGTTAACAGCAGTATTATTCATAATAGCCAAAAAGTGGCAACAACTCAAATGTCCTTCAGTCAACATTTGGATGAATGGATAAACAAATGTTGTATATCCATACAATGGAATGTTATTTAGCCATAAAAAGGAATGACAGGCTGACACATGCTGCAACATGACTCTTGAAAACATTGTGCTAAATGAAAGAAGCCAAACACAAAAGGCCATCTATGTATGATTCTGTTTATGTGAAATGTCCAGAATAGGCAAATCCATAAAGTAGGTTAGTGGTTGTCAGGGACTCAGGCAAAGGAGGGAATGCAGAGTGACTGCTAAGGGGTAAGGGGTTTCTTTTGGGGATGATGGAAATGTTCTGAAATTAGTGATGATGGTTGCACAACTTTGAGAATATACTAAAAATCATTTAATTGTACACTTTAAAAGAGTGGATTTTATGATGTGTGAGTTTTATCTGAATGTTTTTGAAAAGAATGAATGCTGACATAATGCCTTGAATCAGAAAATGGCTGTGATGAGTCACAGTTGATAGGCTCTGCTCCTTCCCATGAAGAAGGAGACTGAATTGCTGTACAGGTTAGGAATCAGCTTACCTCAAAAGGGTGTTCTGGCTATTGTTGTGTAGAATAAGATTTAATTTAGTAACCCAGCCATTTAGAAGGAAATATAAGGCCCTCAGTTCATTTCAGCCTTAAGCCATCACTCACGGCTGACCCTTTTGAAGATTACACCTTGAACTTTCAGATTTAGGAGGTATGAGAAGAAAACCAATATATAGCTCCTATTATTATAACATCGTAAAATAATACTAGATGATACTATTTTTATTTGAAGAGTTATAATAATACTTAGGTGTTGCTTTTAATATAGTGACTACAAATTTTAGCTAACGGTGTTGATTATTTTTATCTAATACTTTTTTTTGAATTGCAGTAATATGTGCTGTTTGGCATGACCCAGGTTTACCATATGTTTCAACTATAACTATAGCAGTTTCTTTTTTGTAAGAAATTGCTAAAAGCTGTTACATCAGGAATTTTGGAAATTCTTCAGATGAGATGCCCAGGGGGATTGATGACATGTTGATAGAAAGCAGGCAACCCTAGTAATTTCAGTGGATCAGTCACGTATTTTATTTCTGTCAGTTACTCTGTACAAAACACAGGTAATAACACGACCCACAGATGACAGTATCGCAAGCCCTGGGCTACACTTCAGTATATGCTGCTACTTAATAAACCTCTGGAATGCCTTCACAGTATTACATAGGGAGTCGGGGAGGTGGTTATTATGTGTTCCTGCAGGTGAAAGTGTTTTTTACCATCTTTATTAACTCCATTTCATCTTGGCAAGAACATAACCCTTAGTAAGACACATTTCCTAATTGCAGTGTCTAACTTTTGTACATCTTAGGCAACATAAATGAAAGTTAATAGGATATACTTTTTAATATGATCTTGAGGAATCTTGCACCATGTGAATTAGAAAATAAGTTTGGAAAATAGCAGTTATTTAAACCAAGGAAGTTGAGTAAATATCATTTAAAGTTATTAGGTAAGAGTTAATGTGTTAAAGAGCCAGTTAAATGGAGATGTTACTGTGCAGACACCAGATTTCACGAATTCCAGGGATGGGATAATAGGACTGTTAGAGAATAATCTGCGTGAGTCACACATTCTTCAGAATTACCTTTATACTTTGGTCTCATCTTATGAGAAGTAAATAAAAGTTAGTAACAATTTTATTTTAATTTTGTTTTGTCACTTCAGAAATTCAGACATGTGTGTATAGTCAGTAAATTAGTTATTTTTACCCATTTGTTGATATCTTTATAATTTTAGTGATTAATGAAACTAGTTAATTATAGAAAGAGAATTTTGACTTACAGATGTTAATTGTGTCTAAATTACAGTAATTTTATTCAAAATTTTTCTACTCTTCTTATCTTTCTGTGAATATTTATTGAGGACACTGCTGGGCACAAGATACAAAGAGGTACACAGTATCCTGCTTGCAAAAGGTTATATTAGTAGCTGACAAACTGAGCCATCCCTCAGGGCCAGCACAGTGCAAACTTTTCTCTTACTGTCTCTCATTTAACCCATGAGGTGGGTGTTATCACCATCACAAGCTCAAGATGAGGATTTAGGGAGGTCATGGGATCTGGTGACGGTCGTACAGCTGATCAGCGCAGAGCCCAGATTCACGTGACGCTTGCCATGTTGCAGTCATATCCAGGTGACCCTTTATTTAGTGACTGTCCCCCCAGTAGACTGTGTGGCCATGAGGGCAGTGTCCGTGAATGCTCCCTCTGTAGCAGTGTCCGGTATACCGCGGGTAGTCAATGAATTTTGGAAAGATGGCTGAATTTTGAGCCTGTATGTTTAACCATTGTGTGTCTTGCCCCTGGGTGAGGAGGAAAGAATGTGTGCGTCTGTAAGTAGCAGTGTAGCCCCTTGCTGCTGGTGCAGATGTCAAGGGCTCTAGGAGTTCAGGGAAGGAAGAACGGCCTCTTCAGTTTTCTCTATGAAGACTTTAAGGGCACGATAAAAACTCACTTGTAACTGGGATTGTATTTTGAAAATATTAAACAAGTGTGTTTTCATCTCCCATCTCCCTAAGTCATTTTCCCCTCTGCCATTCCACTATGATAATCCCAGGTGTTGACCAATTAGATTAATGGGGAGAGGGCCAGGGGCCGTCGCTTTGGTGGGGCAAAGTGGCCCTGAGCTGAGGACTCTAGTGCAACGTCAGGGAGGTCCACGCCCCCCCAGGGGGCAGCAAGGTGAGGCTGAGGTGCAGGCAGAGGAACCAGGCCCTGACCAAGCAAGAGGACATGGAGTGGGAGCTCACCAGCACAGCCTTCCATGATGGGGATAGGGTGGGCGGCGACCCAGGGGATGAGCGGGCCCTACTGCCATGAGGATGGAGGCGGAGTGCGGGGGGACCCAGCAGCTGGGGAGCAAGAGAGCAGCAGGAAAACTGAAGGTGAGGACCCCAGTGTCAGTCTCCTGGCTGTGCCCACCATCAGCACTGAGGCAGTGCCCTTTTTCATCGTCAGAGAAGGCCTCGTTGGAAAAGTATGATTTGAACAGAAACTGAGGAAAGTGGGGGAGTGAGCCATACAGAGACCTCGGGTGGGAGAGTATCTGAGGCAGAGAGAACAGCAAGGGCAGGGCTTGCAGGAGCAGGAGCTTACCTATTGTGTCTTCTGACCAGCAAAAGAGCAGAGTGAGGAGGAGAGAGTGATCGGAGGTGACGTCTTAACAGGTAGGGGCTCCAAGAAGAAAGGCCAGGGTTCTCTGCCTGGTGGGTGCACAAACTTGAATCAGATTGTTTGTTTCTCTTTCCCCTTTTTGCATTGCATCTTTATCTCACAGGACAGGGCTCCTGTCTGCCTGCCCAAGGTGAGTTGGAGATGTTGGTTATAAATCTATAGGCCAGGCCCCTGCAGGAATGAAGTAAGAGTTGAGGAAGCCTCTGCCCACACAGCCAGATTATATCCCTTCTCCACCATTTGCTTCCCTTGCACATCTCTGTGGAGTCCATGGGTCATGCACCTGCTCTTGGATTTGTTTTCCCCACTGAGAAGTTACTGTCTGCTCTGCATTACTTTTTATGCATGAGCAGAAAATCCCATCATCTACAAAGGACAGTCAGGTCTTTTCTGTGTTTACTTTCCTGGTTTTTGTCTTATTCTATGCAGACACCTGCCTTCTTTGTTGAAGGAGTTAATTGAGTTGAGTTGAGTTAATCAACACATCCATCACTTCCCTTATTTACCCTTTTTTTGTGAGAGCATTTAAGTTCTACTCTCTTAGTCAATTTCAGTCATACAATACAGTGTTATCAACTATAGTCACTATGTTACACATTAGATCCTCAGACCATATTCATATTATGACTGCAAGTTTGTACACTCTTACCACCCTTTTTCCCCCAGACCCTGACAACCACTTTTCCACTCTGTTTCTATGCCTTCAACTTTTCTTTTTTTAGATTCCACATATAAGTGAGATCATACAGTATTTGTCTTTCTCTGGCTTATTTCACTTAGCATAATGCCATCTGGGTTCATCCATGTTGTCAAAAATGACAGGATTTCGTTATTTTTATGGCTGAATAATATTCCATTGTATGTATATATCACATTTCCTTTATCCATTCATCCACTGATGGACACTTAGGTTGTTTCCAGGTCTTGGCCATTGTGGATAATGCTGCGGTCAACTGGGGTGGGGTTGCAGAGATGTTTTTGAGAGAGTGTTTTTGTTTCCTTCAGATAAATACCCATAAGTGGGATTGCTAGATCATATGGTAGTTCTATTTTGAATTTTTTGAGGAATCTCCATACTGTTTTTCATAATGACTGTACCAAGTTACATTCCCACCAACAGTGTACAAGGGTTCCCTTTTTTCCACATCCTCGCCAGCATTTTTATCTTGAGTCTTTTTGATGGTAGCCATTCTAACAAGTGTAAGATGATATCTCATTGTGGTTTTGATTTGCATCTCCCTGATGATTAGTAATGTTGAGCATCTTTTCATATAGCTGTTGGCCATCTGTATGTCTCCTTTGGAAATATGTCTGTTCAGATCCTGTGCCCAGTTTTAACCAGATTTTTTTTTCTATTGAGTTGTATGAGTTTTTTATATATTTTGGATATTAACTCCTTATCAGATACATGATTTGCAAATATTTTCTCCTATTCAGTAGGTTGCTTTTTCATTTTGTTGATGGTTTCTTTTGCTGTGCAGAAGCTTTTTAGTTTGATGTAGTCTCGCTTTATTTTTGCTTTTGTTGCCTTTGCTTTTGGTGTCAAATTAAAAAAATCATTGCCAAAAATCAACGTCAAGGAGCTTTTTCCCTGTTTTCTTCTAAGAGTTTTATGGTTTCAGGTCTTATGTTCAAGTCTTTAATCCATTCTGAGTTAATTTTTGTGTATGGGTCAAGATAGAGGTTCAGTTTCATTCTTTTGCATGTGACTGTCCAGTTTTCCCAACACCATTTATTGAAGAAGAGACTGTCCTTTCCCAACTGTATATTCTTGGTTCCTTTGTCATAAATTAATTGACCATATATGTGTGGGTTTATTTCTGGGCTCTCTAGTCTGTTCATTGATGTGTGTTTATTTTTATGCCAATTCCATACTGTTTTGATTATTATATCTTTGTAATATAGTTTGAAATCAGGGAGTATAATGCCTCCAGCTTTTTCTTCTTTCTCAAGATTGCTTTGGCTAGTCAGGATCTTTTGTGGTTACATACAAATTTTAGGATGTTTTTTTTTTTTTTATTTCTGTGAAAAATGCCATTGGAATTTTGATAGGGATTGCATTGAATCTGTAGAATGCTTTAGGTAGTATGGACATTTTACAATATTAATTCTTCCAGTCCATGAGCATGGAATATCTTTGCATTTATTTGTGTCTTCTTCAGTTTCTTTCATTAGTGTCTTATAGTTTTCAGTATACAGATCTTTCACCTTCTTAGTTAAATTTATCCCTAGGTATTTTATTCTTTTTGATGCCATTGTAAATGGGATTGTTTTCTTAATTTTTCTGATAGTTCATTATTAGTATATGGAAACACAACTGATTTCTATATTTTGATTTTGTATCCTGCAACTTTACTCAATTCATTGATTAGTTCTAACCGTTTTTTGGTGGTGTCTTTAGAGTTTTCTGTGTATAGTGTCAGGTCATCTGCAAATAGAGACAGTTTTACTTTTTCCTTTCTGATTTAGATTCCTTTTTGTTTCTTGCCTAATTGCTCTGGCTAGGACTTTCAGTACTATGTTTTTCACTGTTGAGTGTGATATTAGCTGTGGGCTTGTCATATATGGCCTTTATTTTTTTGCAGTACATTCCCTCTACACCCAGTTTGTTGAGAGTTTTTATCATTAAAGGATGTTGAATTTTGTCAAATGCTTTATTTGCATCTATTGAGATGATCATATGATTTTTATCCTTCATTTTGTTAATGTGGTGTATCACATTGATTGATTTGTGGATCTTGAACCATCTTTGCATCCCTGGAATAAATCCCATTTGATTATTTTGTATGATCTTTTTAAGGCATTGTTGAATTTGGTTTGGTAATATTTTGTTGAGGATTTTTGCATCTGTGTTAATCAGGGATGTTGGCCTATAATTTTCTTTTCTCATACTGGCCTTGTCTGGCTCCGGTATCAGGGTAACACTGGCCCCATAAAATGAGTTTGGAAGTGTTCACTTCTCTTCTGTTTTTTGGAAGAGTTAGAGAAAGATTGGTATTAATTCTTCTTTAAATGTTTGATAGAATTCACCAGTGAAGCCTGGACTTTTGTTTGTTCAGAAGTTTTTGATTCCTGATTCAATCTCCTAACTAGTAATTGGTCTGTTCATACTTTCTATTTCCTCATGATTCAATCTCGATAAGTTGTATGTTGGTAAGAATTGATCCATTTCTTCTAGGTTTTTGAATTTGTTGGCATATAATTTTCATAGTAGTCTCCTATGATCCTTTGTATTTCTGTGGTATCAGTTGTAATGTCTCCTCTTTCTTTTCTAATTTTATTTATTTGATTTCTCTCTTTTTTTCTTAGTGAGTCTAACTAAAGTTTTTTCTATTTTGTTTATCTTTTCAAAAAACCAGCTTAGTTTGATTGATCTTTCCTATTGTGTTTTTTAGTCTCTATTTCATTTATTTCTGCTCTGATCTTTGTTATTTCCTTCCTTCTGCTAACTTCAGGCTTAGTTTGTTCTTTTTCTAGTTCCTTGAAGTATTAAATTAGGTTGTTTATTTGAGATCTTTCTTTTTTCTTAACATAGGCATTTGTTGCTATAAACGTCCCTCTTAGAACTACTTTTGCTACATCCCGTAAGTTTTGGTATATTGTTTTCATTTTCATTGGTCTCAAAATATTTTTTGATTTTGCCTTTTGATTTCTTTTTTCACCCATTGGTTTTTCAGGAACATGTTGTTTAATTTCCACATATTTGTAAATTTTTTAGTTTTCTGCTTGTTATCGATTTCTAGTTTCATACCGTTATGGTCAGAAAAAATGCTTGATATGATTTTGGTCTTCTTAAATTTTTTAAGATTTGTTTTGTGGCCTGATTTATGATCTGTCCTGGGGAATATTCTATGTGCACTTAAAAGAAATGTATATTCTGCTACTGTTGGATGGAATGTTCTGTATGTCTGTTAGGCCCATCTGGTCTAACATGTACTTTAAGTCCAATGTTTCCTTATTATTTTCTGTCTGGATGATCTATCCATTGTTGAAAGTGGAGTATTGAAGTCCCCTATTATTATTGTATGGTAGTCTATTTCTCCCTTCTGATCTGTTAGTATTTGTTTAATATATTTAGGTGCTCTGATGTTGGGTGCCTATACTTGTTATATCTTCTTGATGAATTGACTCCTTTATTATTTTTTGATGACCTTCTTTGCCTCTTGTTACCGTTTTTGGCCTAAAGATTATTTTGTCTGATATAAGTATAGGTACACCTGTTCTCTTGTTTTCCATTTGTGTGGAATTTTTTTTTCCGTACCTTCACTTTGAGCCTTTATGTGTTCTTAAAGCTGAAGTGAGTCTTTTGTAGTCAGCGTATGGTTGGGTCTTGTTTTTAATCCATCTAGCCACTTGGTGTCTTTTGGTTGGAGAATTCAATCTATTTACATTTAGAGTGATTACTGATAGGTATGGACTCACTGTTGCCATTTTATCCATTGTTTTCTGGATGTTTCAGTATCCCTCTTCCTTTGGCAAATGTATTAACACAAGAGCTGCCTGATTGTGTCTTGTTCCTGCAGGGCCCCCCTTGCTCTCCTGGGCTGGCCTTCCGACCACAGAAGTCCTCATTTTCTGTGGAAGTCCTTATTACTTGACCATGGTTCCTTTAGAATGAAGAATCTGCCTTTTTCTCTTGAGACGTTACAGGCAAGGAGGAAAGCAATATTAAGGAGCTTTGATTACAAAGAAAACAGCCAGCATGTCTTGGTTCCGGTTCTGTGCTTGTTGCTTTTCATTTATTATCTCATTTAATTAGATTAATATTACTTTCCATGTTTCATCTAATAACTGCATTTCCATTTGAATCAATTATATCTTTGCTCTGCTAATGGATTAACTTTTGATAGGCACATTCTGGTATCTCCAGAGGTGTTTTGTTTTGTTTTGTTTTACAAAGCTTTTTTTGCAATATGCATATATAAATAGAATTGACAGTTGAGATTGGCATACTAAAGAGACGTATTCCTAGTTAATATTTTGTGCATCATTAATGGTATGCTTGATGTGTTACTATTAATTGCCTAAAGAGATTTGGTCAGGTGGTTAGGAATGATTTTTTCTTATAAGACCGAGTCCAGTCTCCTTAAAATAAGCCATAATTCTACCATTAGCATAGAAAATGTTTTCTAGTTGTCATTAGGATCTTAATAAAATTCTCACATTGGCACTTTTGGAAATCATTCATAATTGTATGGTGATGTGGCAAAGGATTTGTGCCTGCTACAAATTTTTACATATAGGAGAGCAGTGTTAACATTTTAGTTTATTCTTATATTTAGGATTAGTATTATTATACTTAAGCCAGCTTCTTGCAGGCTGTCAGCTCTGGGCCACCCACAGGTCCCAGAGGCCTCCCTCAGGTCCAGCAGTGTTAACATTTTAACTTATTCTTATTGTAATACTTATTATCACTTACATAAGGACTTTCCTTTTTAGCTGTAAAAATAGCATATAGTCTTGTTTGATATGTGTTGAAGCTGATATGATAGAAATTAAGTTACAAGTTATAGGAGTCAAATATAAACACATAGGTAAGGCATGAGAATCTGTTTTGTGGTCAGGAATTTGAAAACAAGCTGGTTATAATTTTCACATTTGTAGAAAGCAATAGGTCACATAATTAGATACTTTATGATGTACAGCACAGAGTAACAAGAACGCATGGGCTTTGAATTTAGAAAGACACCTGCGTTTGAGTCCTGTCTCCCACAAGTGTGACCTGTGATTGTCAGTTGGAGTAGAGGCTAAGTAGCTGCGACAGAGATCCCCAAAACACAATTATTGAAATAAGATGAAGTTCATTTCCTCTTTCCTAACAAGGCAGAGGTGAGCAGGGAGGGCTGTTGGGCTGGTGGCTCCTTAATATGTGGCTTTTATCTGTGAGTCCAAGGTGGGGGTTCCAGTTTCCACTTTTTCAAGGGTAGCAGGAAGGAGCAAACAGGACGAAGAGGGCAAACAGCTTTTTTTGAAGGACCTGGTTGTATACATTATTTCCATTCACATCTGCTTGCAAGAATGGGTCCGGTCCAGTTGTATAGCCACCCTGAGCCTCAAGGAAGCCTGAGATGTAGTCTCTGCCACAGTGGCAGCAAGTCTTGCTCAAACTTTGTAGGGGAAGGATGCGATTCTGTTTCTAAAAGGAAGAGGGAAATGAGGACGGAATACTTATCAATCTCTGACAGTAGCCTTGACCAAATTACTCTTTTTGAGTCTATTGTAAAATATAAGCTGTTAAAATATTTATAAAAAAATAAATATTTATAAAACTACCTTCCGCAGAAGATTTTTATGAAGACATAGGATATACATTTAATAAATATAGATGTCCCTTCCATATTTTCGGGGATTTATTTCTCTTAATAGTATTTCTGAACAAAACTCTCATTTTTTGGAATAGGTAATGGTATTAATTTTCTGTTGCGGTGCAACAAATTACCACAAACTTAGTGGCTTAAACTAACACCCATCTCGCAGTTTCTGTGGGTCAGGAGGCAGAGCACAGCTTAGCTGCATCCTGTGCCTGGGGTTTCACAGGGCTGCGGTCAAGGTGTTAGCTGGGCCACAGTCTCATCTGGGGGCTTAACTGCTTCACCCAGGTTGTTGGCAGAATTCATATCTTTGCAGCTGTAGGACTGAGGGCCCCAGCTCTTGCTGGCTGTCAGCTATAGGACACCCCTAGGTTCCAGAGGCACCCCCAGGTTCTAGAGCCAGTCCCTAGGTCCCAGAGGCCACCCCAGGTCTTAAATCTCCCCACCCAGATCCTAGAGGGTGCTCCCAGGTCCCCACCAGGTAGGCTTTCCCAACATGGTGACCGATTTCCTCAGGATCCCAAGGAGGGTTTCTAGAGTGAGTCTGCTAGCCAGACAGAGATGTTATATATAACATAACTAATCATGGGGTGCCATCTCATCATGTTTGCCATATTCTGTTGGTTAGAAGCAAGGCACAGGTCCTGCTCACACTCAAGGGGAAGAGATTTCACAAAGGCATGAACAGAAGGACGGGATCATGGGGGCCACCTGAGAGTGTGTCCACCATAACAGTTGTGTTTCATTTAAAATCACTTTATATTCCAAATTAAGAATTCCTGTTTGTTTGGTACTGTTGTTTCATGGATTTTGGTAAAATGTCAATAGGTACTTTTTATCAAATTAGAAATACTAGTTTATATTAATTCATGGATAATATATATAAACACACATTAAGAGAGAGAAAATATGAACATGAGAAGGCAGACAGGAGACTATCTCCTTCTGCTCTCCATTGTGGTAAATAGTTAAACACTTTTGGATGCCAGTGATTTGGTATCATAATAGATATTCCAAAAACCAACAATATTGTTTGCAAATAAGGTGAAAAGTCAAAATAGTCTGTCCACAAAGACTAGCTCAGGCATTTGCTTCTTTCTATCTTGCTGTCGTTTAGTTATTCTAATTACAACAGATACACTTTGAACAATAGGCCTTTATGAGCTTGTACGGTATTGCCAGACCACTTTGAGTCTATGAGCTTGAAAGAGATTGAATCACACACTAGGAAGCACTACACAGATTCTCTACATAGTCCAGACCTGGAGACTGGTGCCAAAATTAGCCTCAAAAGTCTTAAATCATTTATCAAATAATGTAGTCAAAGAATTCTTTTAAAAAAAAACTATTATTAATAGCCTGAAATCCAAAATTTGGTTTTAGCATTATAATATCCTCTTGTTTGTGATTCGGATATCATTCCTGGCCTCCTCATCTCAGTCAAAAGTCTAATATGTCAGTAACATTGAGCATCACTGTGAAAGAATCCTAGAGTGTCTGTCCATCCGTCCGTCTGTCCATCCGTCCATCCATCCATCCAACAGATAACTGTTGGATTCCTCTTGTGCTCCAGGTACTGTGCTGAGTCTTGACATGGACACAGCATTGCAATCCTTGCTCTTAAGGAAATTTCAGTTCAGTATGACACACACTAAGGAAGCAATGGGTGTCATTTCTGTTCTCGTGCAGTTTTATAATGTTCCAGTAATAAGATTGTTTTAAAATAAATTTTAGTTAAATGCATTTATATACATATAACTAGAAATGAAGAAATGATGTGCTATTTGAGAGTGTAATTGAGAGATGATTAGTTCAGTCATTCAACATTTAACATAGAGTTAATGAGTGCTTACTCTGCACTAGTCCCTCTTCTAGGTTCGAAATGGAAAATAGATAGTGTCAACTTAGAAAAAATAAAAGGAGAGCATTATTTGGGGTCTTAGAATTACAATTCAGAGAACACAGGTTCCAGGATAACTTCTGAGCAAATGACTTGCAGGTCAGCAAGGTCAGCACAGTTTCATATTTTTAATAAGATGGAGTCCAGAGTAAAAGTGGAGTCGCTGTCATCAACTCCTTTCACATAAGTAACTGACTACTCTGCTACCTTTCCATTTCTGGCCCTGTCTCTGATTTGGATGGAGGAAGATCATGGGCTTAGGACAGGACTGTAGTAAATAAGAATCCTCAAAGGGTTCCCTTCCCTGAGGTCTAAAGCAAGTTACAGTATCCGTGGCGTTCCTTACCATGCTGCTTGGTCTGCTCCACGTTTTTGTCTTCCATATGAGATCACTGAGGTGATCTAACTCAAGAAAAGTTGTTACTAGCCGTGCCTGGGGATAGTGTTAGACTCAGAAGGTCTCCAGCTCCCGTCAGAACACAAGAGAAATTGCAGAGGGGATGGAGGCTCTGTTTTTAAGATCAGGTCCACACAGTACACTTGGAAGGAAGGGCGAAAACTTTTGTCCATCTGACAAATGTCCCTTAGGAAGAAGAAAACTTCAGTTTAAAAGGAAGAGGATAGCATAATTCCAGAGCTTAAAATGAAATGCTGTCTTTTATTTTTCCTGATGAATGAGTGAAATGGTAACAAGGACTTAATATTAGGTTGAATTAGCAGGAATTCGGCTGTTTGTGGTCAAGCAGCAGTGGAATTGTAGGTCTTAGTCTGCCATAAACTTACAAACCGCTGATGAAAGGTGTCAGGTGGGTATAATTTATTAGCACATCTTGAGGTATGGAAAGGGTGTAGTACCGAACTCAAACTGGTGATTAAAGAACAAGACACAACGAGGTGTGTGTTGTACCAGAATAGCTATATCCAAGTGGGGTGTTGGTGTAAGGCAGATGCTGTGGCAGTTCAGGAAGCTGCATTGCACAAATCCTGATGTCTCTGTCTACACTTCTGAAAGGTCTTATTGTTATTACTTTGTTTATGTGAGAACTCAGTTACAACTCGATGAAACTAAGGAACTTACAAATTTCTTAGCTCAAATCAACTGTCACTATTGAAGTAAGCCTGCTTTCAAGACGAAACAAAACTGTATTCAGCTCGAACCTAAACAAAATTAAGCTCTGCTCTGTACTGCAAAGGCTGCCAAACTAGTCCTGGCAGATCACCAAGAGGAAGAAGTTTCAAAGACAGAGCCCCTGAACCGTGTGCTGCCAGTCTCGGGGCTTCCGCCCTGAGAGAGGCTTACCTCATCAGTAGCATGAGAGCCAGTAGGGGTGGAGTATCAAATCAAAGCAGCAGGCCATATTCTATTACAAAATATACCATCACATCCCAAAGGCTTTATATGAGAAAGATTACCAGTGGTCCATTAAGATTCCAGCATCATACAAAAACTGACATAGATCCCTTTTTTTAATACAACAGAGTATGCAGAACTATGTATGTGTTATAAATGTATTCCAAAAGCCCCAACCCTTTGACTAAAAATTTAGTCACTCAAAAAGTTTGTTATGACCGAATTTGAGCCATTGATGATCCTTGGCTATTTGCCTTCCATTTAAATACTACTTGCATACTACCTTCCCATGCCGCCTCCCTGAGGTTATTTGCTGGCAGGAGAGTGCATTCACATTCTCCCAGCTGGGGCGGGGCCACAGTTGAGCTTCTAGGGCCTCGGCACTACGGCTTCCTGCTTTCATGGTGCTGCCTGCTGGCGGCACCTGTGCCTGGGGTGAAGTAGGAAAGACCATGGGCTAGTTACTGTAACAGACCCAGACTAACAGCCCTGCGAGCACACGCGCCCACACTGTGGCGGCCGCGTGAAGTCACAGACCACGCTCTCTGCTCGCGGCTCCCCCTGGGTAGAGTCTCGCCTTCACAGATAGCCCGGCGTGGCCCACCACAAGGAGGAAGGGACACATCTCTTTTCTTCAAGGGCACAACTCACAAGGTGCCCACTTTACTTTCAGTCATATCCTTTTTGAAAAAAGGGGAGAGTGGATTTTAAGAATAATTATTTGTATGATTATTCATGATATTCTCATGTTCTCAATTAGTTTGAGTGCTCTGGCACGCCTTCCTCTATAGCAGCTCCTTTGCCCAGTCCAGGCAAAGTATTTGTCTTAAAGTGTTGGACACACTCAGAGAGTGACTAGCTCTGTGACGCCATCATTAAAGTCGCTGTGTAGTGGATATAGGACTTAGAATGTGTTCTAAAATTTGCCACACCACTGTGATCAAGGAACCATTTATTGTTTTAATGCTTGTTTCTTAATCAGTTAGGTGGAATTTGCTTATCTAGTTTATAGATTTGTGGTGAGGATTATACTTTATATAAGTTAAAAGATTTATTAGATGATGATTATCTTAGTTAAAAAACTTAGGCTTTAATTTTGTTTTCAAAAAACGTTAGTTTGAGATAAAGCATACATTAGGAGACAGTAGATTATTGCATGTCAGATTTGCTCAGAAAAGTAAAAATTTTGAAGTCATAAATATGTCTCGTGAGGATGGTTTTCTCGCTTTTGTTGTAGCAGTGTTGCCATGAGCACACTGTGGTAGGCCTCTGCATTTGCACTTGGGTAACCCTTCTCCTGCCGACCAATCAGAATGAAGATGTTTTCAGCTTTTAGTGTGGAGAAAGGAGAGTATTCGTAGGAAAAGAATTTTTCAGTGGAAGAGTATTCGTCCATGAAAATTCACGTGGCCTATCTTACTATACCTACATCTTTGTCTTCACAAAGAATGGGTACGCTCAGTGCCCACCCCAAGGTCCCCCTCCTGCTGCAGGTGGCCAGGCGCTCCATGCAGGCTGGGACAGGTGTAACAGTCCAGACCCACTCCCTTACCGTCATCTGGCCGCCGCATCTGGGCCGTCCTCTCCGCGTTTCTGTCACAGAGATGCATCCCAGCAGTGCTGAGCTTGTACGGCACACTTAGGGGTCAGGTTTGGTCTCAGGAGAGGCCTCTCTCCTTGGCTTACAGATGGCCATCTTTGCTCTGTGCAGGCCCATCCCCGTTGTCTCTCCCTCTTCTTATAAGGACACCAATCCTCTTAGATTAGGGGCCACCCTAACAGCCTCGTTTTACCTTAATCACTTTTCAAAGGCCCTATCTCCAAATAGTTACATTCTGAGATACTGGGGGTTAAGAGCTTCAACATATAAATTTTGAGGGGCAGTTCAGCCCATAACAGTGTATGAAACATGAAAAAATATTAATATCATGAGTGATGTGGCTCCTTAGGGTGAAATTTAAATTAAAACATCTGCAGACTTCCTTACTGCTTCCATTGTGTTCTCATACATAATATCTGAAAACACGGATACTTAGTTGTTTCTTGTGCTGTGTTTCTATTTGGCAGGCCTGGCAGCTGCGATTCAGCCACCTTGTGGGCTATGGTGCCAAATATTACTCCTACCTGATGTCCAGGGCAGTAGCTTCCATGGTTTGGAAGGAATGTTTTCTACAGGATCCTTTTAACAGGTAATAAGGCTAGGTGAGATTTCATAGAATGTCCCCTTCATCAACTTCGGTAATCCCCCACACCCTACATCCAAAGTCAGGCTCCGAGCACCTCAGCCACTCAGAACACAGCTCGAACCAGGCAGAAAACTCAAGCTCTATGAAGTATTCTCATCACACAGCCCAAACGGCTCTCTGGCCCTTCCATCATGAGCCTCCCTCCTGCTTCCAGAGACAGAACGTGGCCCTGAGCTTTCTCTCTCCATGGCGCTGTGCGGCTACTACACTCCGGTGACGGCGTGGCGCCCTCCTGTCATGCCCACAAGGACCCTTTGTGTGAGAGCTCTTCACTTCTGCACGAAATGGGCTAGACTGCTTTGATTCCATCTCCTGCAGGTTTTCTTAGGTTTCCCAGGCTCCCCCGTTGTCAGTACCCTCCTGCTCTCAGTGCTTCCTGTCACTTTTGACAGGCGTCCTTATTTTCAGCATGGGCTTCTGAAGTTTCGCTCATGTGAACACCTTATTTCTTCTTTATTGCCCAAGAAAGGACTTGTTACTATTTTTCATTTGGGAGCAGCACCGTTGGAAACTTTATTGACAGTAGCATCCAGTTTGTTCTGGAAAGTTCCCTCTCTGCCTGACTTGGGGACACTTTCTCCCCTGTGGAGGTCCTCCCCATGGAAGACAGTGGCAGTCTGAAGAAGGGGAACTGCTCCACCGACCGTTCCGTCCATAGCTCCCCTTCGTGGGGGCCACTCGTGGCACTGAGAGAGTGTAGGGAGCTGCCGAACTCCCGCCCTGCCTCACCCTCCCCTGCCTGCCTCCTAGGTGTCCTCCTGAGCAGTCTTGCTTTGCTTGACTTTTATATCATCAGGATAGTCAGTGGTTCAGACAGCACAATCACAGTTTTCTCTGCAGAAGGCTACACAAAAATGTGTGTATGGTGACTCCCCAGCCCCCTCCCAGAGCACCTGTTATCAGATTAGCCAGTGACGATGGTGAGCCTGTAATGATTCCATGAGGAAATCCCAGGTAGGTAAATTTCTGTTAGGGACATATGATGCCCACTCCCTCCCCCACAATGAGGCAGGACATGGCGGTGGGCGAGTTGGGGGAGCACTGAGGGTGGGGCCTGGGATAGGCAGCCCCATTTCCCCAGGATCTTAGTAAGGCCCCTGTTGGGTGGAGGACAGAAGAGCTCCCAGTGCTCCCTGATTGGGCCTCCCTCTGACAGCAGGAATCAAGGGGAAGTCAAGTGCTGGTTTCACGAATCCTTAGAAGGAGCTTCCTTTGAAAGCAAACCACTAATTATCGTCTGGTCTAATAGTTGTTTAAAACAACTATCTCTTCATCACTCAAATAAATACGTCTCCAAATGCCTCTCAGGCAGCCATGGCTGATGACTGTTATCTTCACTGCTTTCACAAGGTTTGTGATTAGTGGCATCTTAGATTTTAGAGTGCTCTAGAGTGTTCATATGGTTTGTTATTTTACATTCCAAGCAGCCTTGGCACAGCGGGGAGGCTCAGAGAGGATAGCTGATTTGTTCAAAGCTGCACAGTTACAAACTGGACTAAGATTGTCTTCTAGGTCTCTAATTCCTAGTCCCTGCTCCCTCCCGCCTTATCCACACCCCCTCAGCTTTTCATAGAAGATGACATAGGTTTGGATTTTCTCAGCAGTTAATAGTCATATTCAGTTTCAAAATCTTTTGAACTTGAATGTGATGTAATAGCATTTTTAAATGTTTTACAGCTTGGTACCCACATGTTATTTTGTCTTCTGCCCTTTGCACACTGTAGACATTTGGTCTGCTTTTCAGGTTTTATTATTTTCAAAGGATCTAAAGCCAGAGTTGACCACAGTAAATTAATTTTGGGGATTATAATTCTTTACTGGAGATTTCTGTAAAATAGGTAAAATATTATCTTGTTTAAAGGAACTACACTTTACTAGAAAACCACATACTATTAAATACATATATTTCCAAGTATTTATATCTTGTTTATGTATGCATCCTTGCCTAGACATGTAGTTGCCGTACTTTTATAGACATGTAAAAGTAAGCTAGTAAAAATACTCATTAGACTAGAAAATTTCTAACCTCTGTCAAAAGATCCTTTTTGATCCCAGTTCTGAAAAGTCACCAGGCTGGAAGCCGCCTATGTCAGGAAGCCAGGCAGCACGGAGCCGAGGCAAGCTGACAACTGGAGGCCTGAGAGCCGGAGTTTACATACGAGAGGGGCGCTCCATGCCGCGGCTCGGAGGAGATGCTGAGCCCCCAGGCCAGAGGTCAGGCAGGGCCTCCCAGTCAGCCAGCCCCCTCAAGGCCCAGCCTTCTGTCCACGTTTCCTGCTTCGTGGCACACTTGGCCGTACCGCTCACTTCAGGATGTAACCAAGATTACTGTTTGATGTCACCATGTTTTTGATACTGTAATGCTATCAAAAATTGTGATCAGGGACAATGTTCACAAAATTGCCCATACATAAGATGTTCCAGAAATGGTGGAATGAAAACATCGTAACTTATTTAATTTATGTCGTCATAGTGTGTAGTCATTTGCATTAAAGGAATTGCATTATCCATAAAATATGAAAGAATAGCACTAAATAGCTTGTCTCCAGGTGCCAGTAATTTGGAGAATTTCTGTCTATAAAGTCTTCACAATCTGCCTTCACGTATTATAGACAGTGTTCCTTATAGACTCCAGCTGAGAGAGTATCACATGATGAGAATGAGCTGTTCCCTCCTTTGCTTTCCCCACCAGTTCACGCAAGAGTCAGTCTTCTGTTCTATTAGCTGTTGTCCTTAGCCAAGGTCTCCTGGTCTACTTAACCCTCTCCTGCCAGGTTTTTTGCCTTCACTCTTACTTCATAGTGCTATTTTTCTCTCTTTGTTGGGTGCCATCCCAAATTCTTTTTTGAAAGTAAAGAATGGTATAAATGATTTCAAATCTCACTTTAAAATAATCTTAAAGATAATGGAGAATAGGATATAATTTTTTACTTATTCTGTAATACATAAACTAAAGAATCCTTTCTATGAAGAGAGATTGCTTGCTGCAACACAGAAAGCTAAAAATATAGTTATCCTTTTATAGTAAATATATCACACCTGGATTTACTTGTTAGACTAAGTAAAAATCGAAATTAGATTTTTAGAAGCAAGAAAATAATAAAAGGCCAGTTGTCTCATGGTGGCAGCTTTTCTGAATATGACATCAGTGTGGCTTCACACTAAGACAAGTGGGAATGGGGGCCTAAGCTGGCTGTGCGCGCAGGTGCCTGTAACAGTCTCCTGTCTCCCCAGGGCGGCGGGAGAACGCTACCGCAGGGAGATGCTGGCCCACGGCGGGGGCAAGGAGCCCATGCTCATGGTTCAAGGTAAACCAAAACAAGGAATGGTAACTCTCCTGCAATCCTTTTTTTTTTTTTGAACGTTTTATGGGTTATATGTCTTAGTATTAGCCCTTGGAGTTATGTTTTTGTACCATCTATAATGAAAGCTGTTTCATATTTTCTCCATATATTTTTTTGTTTGAAAGAGATGGTGCTTCAGCTATGTACTTTGTTCTGAGCATCTATTTCATTGTATCCCAAATAACAAATTAAATTTTAGTTACTGTGATCTATTTAGAATGCCAGGATAAAATTTCAGGCTTTAGCGTTCAAAATGTTACTAACGCTCTAATAGGAATTTGTAAAATTTGTCGTAAATTCTCAGAAGCTTTGCCTTTAGATTTTAATAGGTCACAATGTATTTCTTTAGCCTAAAGAACTCATTTATTTCTTATTCCTTAATTTCTTTCTCTGAAAGCTTAGCCATACATTTGCTAGAAATTCCAAGACATCAAGTTGGATTTTTTTACCTGTTGAAAAATTAGAACCTAGTTAAATCTTCTCTTTGAGGTATCACAATGCTTGTTTTCCTATGTAATTTTGGAGGTAATTTTTTAATTTAAGTATTTTCACTGAAAATTTAATTGTAAATGGAAGTGACCATCATGATTTTTCATAAAATGTTCTCACAAATATTTCAAGGAAGATGTGGATATTATTGGATTCTCTCAATATATCAACATTTATATTTGCAGGTGATCCCTCTGACTGTCTGATAAAAATTTCATTTAGGAAATAACTTCCAGTATTAGGGGAACTTTGTTTATGTTGTAGTAATTGACTGGGTCTTGATAGTAATGGGTCTGCTGTGACCCTTTCCTTGTCTCCATCTGTTCTGTCAAATACCTTTTGTCCTTCCTAGCAGAGCTCCACATCCTTTCCTTGAGCTGTTCATTTATTCAGCAGATATTTGTTGCCAGGTACTATTATAAGTGCTGAAGGTGAAGTATTGAAAGACAACATAGACAAAAATCCTGCTCTCATGAAACTTGCATGCCATCAGCTTTCCCAGAAGGGTGCGTTCGTCCAGGCTTAGTCTGCCCAATACCACAGCAAGTTTATAAAACAAATCAGCCAGCCTAGAGATCCTGCACTTTCTGTAGCCCAGCCCAGCTGTCCTTTGCCAGCAATACTTTGGTCTCCCATCATAGGATCATGCCTTGGAGTTGTCCTCCCGAGATGAAGAAGGCATGCTGGTGCTGCCCCAGCTTTCCTGTTGATCCTTATTGGCCCTTATTGAACTCTGCTACATCTAGGAACTGTCTTAAATGGTTTTCATGTATTGATTAATTTACTCTTCTAGCAACCCTATGAGGTAGGAATCACCATTATCCCGTTTTACAGATGAGGAAACAGGTCAGGTCCCAGCCCATGTCATGAGGCAGTGAGTAGGAGAGCCAGGGTTGGAATCCGTGTCTTCTGGCAGCAGAGACCAAGCTCTTCAGCAGTCTCTGCTGTTTCACGTGCTTGTGAAATAGGACACCTAGTTAAGGGGCTGTTACAGACTCAGATAAAAGCGAAATTAATTGGCTCATCATAGTAGACAACTGGTAGTTTGAACTGTGTACTTTTTAGCTGGTGGTTTGTGGTGCTGTGTAGACAGCCCACTGTGAGTTGAGAAGGGAAGAGAAGCTCCGAGACTGCTTTCTCGTGTGGGTTTTCTATTAGGTGTATTCTCCCAGTAGCTGTGCTAAGCTTATCCTTTTTGAGACCAGAGTCTAAATGCTATTTGCACATAAATATTAGCTTGCATATGGTTCCACCAAAAGGAAAAAAAAATAAATCTTTTTCAATGTTTGTCTTTCGGCTGGTGTATTTTTCTACTCTGCTTCCAAGAATGCTGTAACAAACCTCTCTAAAACTTCTGTTCTTTATAGGAAACATTTTTGTGTTAAGAAACTTAATATTTTTCACACTAAAATTCACACACTCATGAGAGAAAAACAAGACCGTTGTTCAAAACAGAGATGATAAAGTATTCAGATTTCAGTTAACACCAACAATAGAACAGTCCTGCTTTTAAATTTTAATGTTTTTCTTAATGTTGTTCTGTCAGATCTCATTAATTCACATGATTTGTTACATGTCAAAGATGAATGGGGGACGTGCAAAGAGGGTATGCCTATTGTCACTTTATAGGGTTGGATTTGTAAGCCGAGACCAGCAGTGGCTTCTCATTTTCTTCTATGCAGTCAGTCTGTACCCCAAAACAGGAATGTCTTAGATGATGCCTGTAGCCTTAACATTGGTGTATCCCCAGGAGTAGTGATTGGTGAAATTACTGAAAGTTGTGATATAAAAGCATAAACGATCTAGTTGGTATTATTCTTTTATGAAAATGTAATTTTTTATAGGTGCTTTATATATTTTATGTAACTACTTACTAGGTATATGTGAAAACTTATATTAAATAGCAAAAGGTAAAGAAATAAAACACTTACCTTCAAATCATGTACCTCCCTGACCAAATGACAACTTTATTAACCTCCTTACTTAAGACTTACGTTTCAGATTAACTCCAAGCCATTCCTTAGAGTCAGAATACCTGTGCTTTGTGCTTATGCTCTTTGAATGGTACATATTCAAAGAAATCAAATATATAATGCTTCTGATTGTTGAATAATAAATACTACACAGGTGAACGTTATTACTTGTCTTTTTTAGAATGAGTGTCATTAGCTCCGAGCCTCTTTGTCTTTTCTGGTCGTTCCCCAACCAGCCCCGCCATGAGTCTCCTTGTGGCCAGAAGCCGAAGGAAGTCCTGGAGAACAGCGGTCCTCTCCTCCCTTTTCTCCCTGTGAGGCAGCCGAGTCTCTGTGTGAACTCTTAACTCTATACTGAGGGAGCCTCACAGGAAAAATCCAAGTTGCAGCCACAGGAGCTTTTCTTAAAGAATCTATATTTCCTTCCTCAGAGAAGAAAAGGGGTCACATGGTTAAATTGAATTGGATTTGCAGTTACTAGCTCTGCTGCTTACTGTCTATAAATTAGCTGAGAAAGTCACTTAATCTCCCTAGTGGAGGTAAAATGTGATTTGACTTCAGAACACTTCTTTCTAATCTGCTTCTCGTTAGCTCCTTTTTCAGTCCATCCCTGAAAGTGTGTGTTATATAATTAATGTAGTAGATGCAATAGAAATTTAGAGCATTACAGATCGAAATTATCCTCATCTAGTTTTAAACACATTGATACCATGTATTAAGATATATGTTATAAGCACAATGTTCAGTTGCTTAATCCCTCGTTAAGCACAGTATGGCCATACCTGACTGAAACCAACTTTCTTAATTGCCAAGAATTCTGGGGTGAGGTTGAGCTCTTTGTATTTAATTGTCAATATTAACATTTTTCTGCTGTTCATTCCATAACCCCACAATTTTTTTTGGTTTAAGTATCACATTTCTTAGTAATAAGAGAACTTAAAGCTTTTGCTTAAAATAAACCATGATGATACAGTATTTTCATTCATTTTACCATTTAAAAAATGTATACTAGAATATTTTTTAAGTGTGCTATGGAACATGATCCAAAGCTCAGTTTCTATTATAATCATTTCAGAAAATGTATGGTTTTCTAGAAAGATAAACATGCAATAAGGTTTGTGAGTAGCAAGGAAGTAATATTTTGTACCCATTAGGAAGCAGAGTTGTTTCTTTCTACAACAAACAGAAGGGTAGAATTATCTGGCTATTAGGGACTGAAGCTATATTATTTCAGCAGTTTGTAAATGACAGATGAATTACACATGCAAGATTACGTATCTTCCTCTGTAGACCACCTTATCTTTTTATCTTTTATTTTATTTAAAATTCTTGAGTAAATGGCCTTTTTTGAGTTTTTAGGTTCAGATTTTACTTATCTTTGGATAACCGGAAAAAAACCCAACATATTGAAAAATTGCCATGTGCTAGGTGCTCTCTGCTGTGCTCCCTCATTTAGTCTCCTATCATGTAGGTCAGATTTTCCCCATTTTTATAGATAATGAAACTTAGTCAAAGTTCATTCTCTTTCCATGCTGACTCTCCTCCCGACTCCCACATCTTTCTCAGGTCATCTTTAAATTCTGACCTCAGATTGAGCTGCTCTTTAGAACATGGGAGATATAAGTGATGTGAGCCTTGAGGCCTTAATGATCTAAAAGTCCATGTTTTTTTTCCTAAAGTCACATCCTATCTATTCCCATTGACGTTGGAGGGGCCGGCCTAACAGCCACTGATCAGCGATAAAATTTTCCTTAATCTGTTTTCATATAAGCTCCTTTAGACTTTTGTGGCAAAGCTGTCAACTTAGTTTATAATCATTTTTAGTCATGGTGGTTCTGATACAGAGATTCTCACCACAGCCAAATAAGCGTGATACTCAGTTCAGTTTCATGTTTCTGCCTCTGGTTCCAGCATTCCTTGTGCTCTTGCCCCTCAGCCTTTGCACAGAGAATTTTGTGGGAGAAAGGAAAGGTTAGCATGCAAGGTTTCAGCATTCCAAGAGGTTATTTTCAAATGTTAAACAACTTTATTTCTGTGCTCCTTTCCAGAAAAGAAACTGTTAGCTTTATTTTTATGACTCTTTGGCTAAAAGCAGTATGCAAGTAGAAATGCAAAGTAATACCTTGACAGAGTTTTAAAAAAGACCAAACATCAGATAAGACAAAAGAAATAGTAGATAAATGAGTCAGTTCTCAGTGACACTCCCTTCAGTTTGTTTTTCTGATGACAGACTGACTCATGGAACCAAAGTCTGGGAGCCCACAGGGCCTTACCGTAAGCTGATTAAAATCATAATACCTTATATTTCTGCAGAGCTTTATGGTTCTCAAAACACGTTCATTTTTGCCGTAATTATCCTATATCATCTCTTCTAACTTATTACGTATTATTTTTTTTTTCAAGAAACAAACCAGAGAATTGTGGTTAATATACCAAAAGTCACTCCTGTACCCCAAGGAGATTAATACAAACAATCTATAATGATAACTACTCTTTTCTTTGAAAACCTTCTTGGTCCTAGTAGCAGTGAACCCAGCCAACGCCCAAATCTTGGCTTCACACCATTCTCCATTAAAAGGAAGCGGGGCTCCTTGGAGAAATGGCTGATTCTAGGGCTGGGTATCAGTGTGAGCCTGGAGCACCTTGTAGTACCAGAAAAAAAAGAAAGTGCTGAGAAACACGCACAATGATGGGTGTATAAGTCAAAGGGAGTCAAGCGCTCACTAAAAGAGTTCCCAACGGCCAAAGTTGCAACAATCTGAGCAACCAAATAAATAAGTTTTGGAATATAACACAAAGTATAAAATATATATCCATGAGTTCATATTGATATAAATGATTGAATAAATAACTGGGAAGAATAGACAAATTTCCCATGTAGAAGAATTTCAAATAATTGATGTAGATACTCCTCCCTCAAAGAAGTGGAGCATAATTCCCCACCCCTGGAGTGTGGGCTGTGAAGAGGAACTTCTTTCCAAAGATGACAGCATGGAAAGGGGGAAAATTAGAGTAACTTTATAGGAGAGAAACACTGCCTCAGCCTGGTGTTCAAGGTCACCTTCAGCAGTGATAAGTCATGTTGATAATATGTACCCTTGTATGATGTGATGAGAAGAGCACTTCAGCTCTGTGGTCTTCCTCCCCAAACCCATAACCTGTGTCTGATCATGAGAAAACCGTCAGACAAACCCAAATTAAGGGGCATACAAAATACCTGACCAGTCCGCCTCAAAACTGTCAAGGTCATCAGAAACAGGGAGTCCGAGAAACCATCACAGCCCGCAGGAGCCTAAGGAGCCATGACAGCTACACACAGTGTGGTATCCTGGTCGGGACCCTGGAACAGAAAAAGGACATTAGACAAAAATTAAGGAAATCTGAGTAAACTCTGACTTTAGTTCACAATACTGTATCAGTATTGGTTAATGACTCGTGACACATGTCCCATGCCAACGTAAAATATTAGCAGAGGAAACTGACTGACTGGGTATGGAGTGTGTGGGAACGCTGCACTGTCTTCACAATTTTTCAGTAAATTTAAAACTACCTTAAAATTAGAGGTAAAGAAACAAAAAAGCGTCTTTGGTAAGATTTTTGGTCATGACACTACAACCCATGGTTCAGGCCCGACTCTAACTCCATTTGCCACATTTCCCTGCTGGAGGCCATCCCAGGTCCCCCTCTCACTTCCTGTGGGGAGAGGACGTAGAGGCATATAGGTATAACGGAGGAGGAGGGTTATTGTGGCATAAAACGAGCTGGAGAGGTGAACAGGCATCAGCTCATGCAGGGTATCATAGCCACCAGGAAAGATTTTGGCATTTATTCTGAGGACCATGAGAAAGCATAGACAGTATTTTTAAGGCAGGTAGTGAGTGACAAGATCAGATTTATGGTTTATAATATCCACTGGCTGCCGAGGAGGGGGCCATGGTAAGGGCTGATGTGAATAGGCCGCTTGTTGTCGGTGGTAATCCTGGTGAAAGATGAGGGCGACTGGGCCTGGGAGAGTGGGCAGTCGGGATGAAAGGAGGGTTTCTGATTTAAGAAGTATTTATGAAGTAAGAGCCGCAGGTCTTGGAATTGATTTGGCCTGGAGGTGAGTGAGGGGTGTCGAAGACGACTCCCAGGTTCCCTGCTCGCACTGCTGGAGAGGTGGGCGTGCTGTTAGGGTGAGTGAGAGCTGTGGGGACCCACTGATCAAGCAGGACGAGCAGCAGCTGACTACTGAAGTGTGACGGATCAGAAACAATACGATAGAAACGTAGAAGAAGTAGGCCCATTGCCCTGCAACAGTTCAGCTACTGTGTAGAACTCAGCAGAAGAAGCTCCCAAGTGGAGGGGATTCGATTCCTGAATTATCGAAGGGACTTGTACTGAATTAGCTGTAGGAAGCCCTTCTTTCTGAGCAGTTGGAGTGGTGGGAAACCCACTGTGTCACAAGGCAAAGTCATCCCAGTTGTAGACAGCTCTAATCGACAGGATGACACGATTATTCAAATTGACCCAGAGTATTTCATTTACTTTAAAAGATTGATGTCTTGTTGACACAGCATCTTTAGGTAACAAGCATTAATGCTTTATCTTTTTTTTAATAACGTAGTTACTAACCTAATACGCCAAATGTGTTTAGTTTGCAGCTTTGCTGTTGGTGTTGCTTGTACAATACAAACATGACGCAGTCAAGGAGCAGTGAGTCCTGTCTGTCGGCAGAGGTACCGCTGACGTTCAAAGTGAGACAGCTATGTAAACAGTCGTTATTCAACACTAGCTTGATTGATTTTCCCTGTTGTCAAAACATATACAGAGTAACTTAAACAGAAAAGGCATTTTACATTGTTTTATAGCTCTAAAAATTAGTTGCAGTTATTACTCTCAGTTTTAAATCATGCAGTTAACATTTAATCATGCAATCTGTTAATCCCTAAATATTGCCATCGTGTGGCAAGGCAGGCAGGCCCAATGCTGTATGAGAATAGTAAACGTACACAGGCTTTAACAGTTTTTCCTAGGTTTATTTTTTAAAATATGTCTCTCTGCTTTTTATTGTTTTAATTAAGTGACATTTTCAAGGAAGAGATAAACATTAACACACGACGGGTTCTGCCTGACTTAGCCAACATCTGTGCACCCAGGTGTGTGGCTGCTGAGCGTAGATAATGCCAGGACGTGCCCAGAGGATACGCACGTGGCTTACGAGTGCCCACCCCAGAGTGTCTTTTACATTTGTAGGTGACTTATGAGGAAACCCCTCACAGAGACATATTAAATATTAAAAGATACGATGATTTAAAGCTACTAGCATGCCAAGCAAGACTGTGCTGTTGTAAATAAATCATTCCGATGAATTTTGATGGGTTGCTCAAAAGTTGATAAGTATAGATCATCTTTATTTCCCTCCTACAGTCGGGAGTCCTTCCCTGTCATTCTCTGCCCCCTTACTCCACAGCACATATTTACTGCCTGACATAATGTAACATATATTATTTCATTTATTAGTTTATGGTCTATGCTCCCCAGTAAGGTAAAAGCTGTATGAGAGGAGGGACAGTGAGTCTGTCCCTGCTGTATCCCAGCACGTGTGATACGGCTTGGTGCATAGGCAGTCAATAAATATTGAATACGTAAATAATTAAAATATACTTAAAAGGTCAAATATTTCTTGTGCCATAAAAAAGTGGTGATTATTAGAAACGGGACAGGTTTTTATTTACCTCATTCTGAAATTTTTCTATCACAAAATTTTTCCAAGTATTGTGTGGGCCTAAATATATTTGTGAAACTGTTTTGTAACATAAAGGAAATATATATATATAGTAAAGGTGTTCTAAAGATATAGAAACAGACATACAGTGAAGGTGCTGTGTCACCACTTGTTCAGTATCTTGCCTCCTCTCTGATCTCCTGTCATCATGTCTGCTCAGTTGTCTGGATATCTGGTGTGCCTTTGTCCTCCTGCCGTTTGTTCCGGCTTCCTTCTCTCCACCGCACCTACGTCAGGACCGCTGCTTCACTGGCCTCAGTCCTTTTTGATCAAAGAGCCTTCATCAGCAGGTGGGAGGAAGCCATGGCTCTTAAATGAACGCCATCCATTTGGCTCTCTGAGATGTGTTCTTTGTAGAGCTTTCCTCTAAACACCACATGTATTTATTACACTGTATATCACCAGTGTGCTAAAAGGTATAATAAGACAGCTCATTTCTTGTGTTTTATAATTCTTCTAATGCAAGACCAAGTCAATCTGGTAAATTAATAGTTATTTAAGAAATGGACATTAAAGTGGAAAACACTTTCACTACTGTAAGAGGTCAGAGATAGATTCTGCAACTTGATTCATGACAATTAGTAGCATGCTTTGTTATATAAGGTAAGTCAACTCTTGGGGCTTAATTAAAGCAGAGCCAACTCTAAGCCAGCTCTACCTTGGGCCAAGTTGTCCTCAAAGATGTCGGCCTTCAACACTTTCCTCTGATGGCTCATCTTCCTCCCAGGCTCCTGTGACTTGGCTTCTGGGACTGTTTGCTATCAGCTACACCACTTTGTAGCCTAAGGTTGAAAGAGCTGTCCAGAATACTATCTTTTGTTAAGATGTATTATTTTAATATCCTTGAGGTAATGACAAATAAATAATCTGATAGAATAAAAAAATATTATGCTAGTTGTTGATGAAGTTAATTCACTTAAGCTTAGCAAATATTTATTGAATACTCACTGCTAACCAGGCTCTTCAGGGACTCATAAATAAATGCATAAGAATAATATACAGACCCTACATTTATGTGAGGGGTATAGCATCTGGTGAGAATTACGAAAAGGAGCCCCCTGGGAGATGGATTGCAGAAAGGTGCCAACTCTGGGCCTGTGTGGTCTGCACCAGAACACAGGGCTTGGGGACCTCGGCTCCTGGGTGTCACCCTCCTTCCCTTCAGCCAGCTACCTCAGTGTTCTGCACCAACTGGACGACCAGATGAGGCAGCCTGGGGGTGAGTAGTGGGGGAAGGTGACATGTTGAGGGCACAAACCTAAGTAAATAAGACAGGTTGCCTACGCTCAGGAAGGCTCTGTATCTACCTAGTATATTAATGGGCATCAGATCTTGGAGTCTGCAGCCTGCTTCCACCAGACGCCATTACCAAAATACGTCCAATCTATTTCTAAGGACAGGAAGCATTCTATAAAGATCAGAGCCACCCACGCTTTGAATAGCTACTCAGATAATCTTTGCTTATAAATAGAAAAGAAAAGGTCAAACTTTGAATAAACAGATTAATAGAATTTGAGATGCAAAGAACTAAAGCTAAAATACAAGGTCAGCATTTCAAAGATACAGTTAAACAAAAGAAAAAACCTGTGGGTATTATAAGAGAAATGCCCTCATGGAAAGAATGGCAGTTTTTTTATTTTCTAAATAAATTGACTTTGGAACACCAAGAATAAGTAATTCCTGTAGGTTATAGTGTTTTGTTAACACATTGGGCAGCTAACTTGCATACCACCATCCTAGAAACAGAGGAGCATTTTTTATAATTTTTACAATGTAGGATAATAGAAACCACAGGCATATTGATCTCTTTACACCAATAAAAGGAAGTAAGCCTTTAACAGGAAATAATAGATCTTTTCTTCTGCCGAACTTAACCCAGAAGCTCTACTATTCTTGGATTTTTTTTTCCTATTTTATTGTCAAGTTCCAATGTCTAAATTCAACCAACATAGTTTTTGCTCGCAAAGATGGTGAAAAGCCTCTGGGCAAGTAACTTTTAAGCAGAATTTTAATTTTTACCCTGTCAACTGTGTACTATGTTATATATATTTTAGGCACTTTTCATTTCATCCCAATGCCTTGGTTCTGCCCACGGGGCGAGTGAGTGTTGATTGTGAACGACTGGATAGAGGGATAGGCAGAGGACCATGCAGGACAGAAGGCTGTTCACTGCATGTTCCCTGGTGCTCAGGGTGGAGTACCACTTATTACACCCTGGGCATCAGAATGTCCTGCCTAAATGATTTCACATGATCTGCAGTAAAGGGCATGTAGGAGGGAGATTCGCTATGCAGGGAAGTTGAAGGGACAATGACATAATTAAAGTGTGCTAGACGTGGACATAGACAGTATCCTTAATCCACCTGATTTGGGAGGTGGTGTTATTCCCATTTCACATAAATGGAAAGCAAAGCCTAGAGAAGTTGAGTAACTTCCTCAGTGTTGCAAAGCTATTAAATGGCGTGGTTGGGATTTGACCTGAGCCGCTGTCTCTCCAAAGCCCTTGAGGTGCCAGGTGCATCTGCTGGCTCACAGCTCTCCACCCCGACCCCTCTTGGAGCTACAGACTCTTGACAAACTTTTTTGTCACTGTTTACTTTTGGTGGGTCGTGCTCACTTGGATAGTTTTCTCTGAATAAGAGTAAGCAGTCATTTTCTCCTTGCTGGGTGAATGTGATGGAGCCCTCTCCCATTTGTGTACCCATCTGAGATAACATCTCTGGAGTTTGACTTTATTTAAGGTGTGAGAGGTTTTTTTCCTAAGTAAATATCTTGTAGTAGACTCATTCCAAGAAATATACCAGCATTAACATTTTTAGATTATGTCAACCTACAGTACTTTCTATGAGGAATGTAGATAATATTTTTTAAGCTCTTTGATTGCTTAGTGGAAACATCATTAAAATCTTCTTTAAAGATGGTCATTACAGATGATGTTTTTCACATGTGGTTACAAATGTGCGCTGTCGGCAATGGGCGAAAAACAGGTTAGAAAAGCAGATGTCATTTCCCCAAAGCTCTTGATCTAGAGTCTTAGCTTGACCCCCTGAGGCATCGAGCTTCAAGGGTTGAGGAAATTAAAAGCCAGAAGTATCTCAGGCAGGACTGATGCTGGGGATACACTGATGAATTTACGTTGAGAAAGTATACCGATAAACTGTAAAATAATAGTAGCAGTAGAGATTTAGAGCTGATTTTAGTTGAAGAATTGAAATTGACATTTGCTAACCAACTCTTGTTTGAAATGTTGCCAGAGAGCATGGAGACAGGAAAATTTCTCTTGCTTTAACTGGATCATTTCCTGGAAGATGGTTTACAAGATATCTTCTAGTGTTTATTTGAGTGTTTTCAACTGTCTCTAAAAGAAACTTTTTCCTTTTGACTATTATGTAACATTACTAATAATGAAACTAAATTAAGGAATGATCATACCTAAACCTGATTTTCTTTTTTACTTAATAGTTCATCTTTACATTAAAATTTTTGAAATAGAATCATCTCTCCTTAATCTCAGACTTTTCACATCTCAAATATTTGAATAATATTATCAAGTTCTTTTTCACCCCCTCACATAAGTTAGGGTATGTCAAGTAACACGTTTAGTTTTTTAATCTCTTTCCTTACAGTCCTAAGTATGTTTAGTTTGATTAAGTTGTAGGGTCAGGAGGACAGCTAAACTCCACTTAGGTTTTCCCTTCAAGCAATTTAAACAAAACAGAGCTTTAAAAAATTCTTAAAATCTTAAATCACACACTCAAAATAATGGGAATTTCGGCACCACATTCATTTTTGTCTTCCTTTTCATGCCTGTGCTTTTTTCACTTTGGAATTTTATTAAAATACTACAGGAGCCTTATATACCGGTTTTCCTAAGACAAATAATACTTTATGTTGGATATTAACCAGTAAGACTAATTTCTCCTACTTTTGTCTTTCTCGAGTTGAATGGACAGGAGAGAGAGCAGTTTTAGCAATAATGACAATAATGAGAATCCCAGTAATACTGCTGCGAGCATATGTGGAGTGTGTGTCCTGTGCCAGGTACTGAGCGAGGCGAGGTGCGTGCATTACCTCAGTCAGTTCTCTCAGCGGGCCAAGGGGCGCGTCAGTAACTTACTGCCCCAGGTCACAGTGGCGACTGGTAGAACTAGGATTCAGGGTCAGGCGCTCTGACTCATCTTGTGTGGGCTGGTAATCTCTGAAACTCCTGTTTCGGGTTATACCAGGAAGCTTTTGCTTTGGAAGTAGTTGCCTTTGTATTCCACTGTATCTTCCCCCTGCTCTCTTATAGTTTTTGGTAATTGACTTGCCTTGTCATGAACACATTGATGCTCAAAGAAGACATTGCTGTGCACTGGGAGCAAGATAGCATATGCTGAAAGGTGGTATATGCTAACTAGAATTGATAAGGTATCAATTGCCTGACATACAGTAAAGAGGTTTTACAGCAAAATAAGAGCTGTTGAATGAGAATGCATGAATGCGGAGCACGTTTGGTGCTTTGCAACATACTCGTTGGCAGAGACCTTTTCTTGCACAGCGTAACAGGAATAAAGGAGGAAAGCATGTCATGGAATCAGACTTAGAGTTTAGTGTCTCTAGGATTACGACATAGTTGCAGTAATAGAGGTAAATGGCAACCAGGAATAATAGCCAAGTAAATAGAATCCCTAATCTTTGGTTTGTTTGGATATTTACTCAATGTAGCCTCCGAAATAGCTGAGCGCTTTTTAGAAGAAAGAAATGGAAGAGAGCACCTGCGTTCTCAAGGCTAAGACCTCCCTTTTGTAAATGCACGGATTTTTTTAAGAGGGTGTGTACATGTTTAATGTGTGGGTGTGTTTGTTTAAGGAAAACATTGCCCTTCAAAAGGCACAATGTTTTGTAACCCAGAAATGTAATTGTAAATGGAGTTATTAAATCTGATGATAAAATTAAAATAAACTAATTTGTAAACAGAGCACGTATGTGGGGCTCCACTTACTGGGTCAGCTCCTATCTAGCAGGAAGCTCAGTCAGTCAGCTTCAGTCCAGTCAGTGACCCCAGAGATGGAGTCTCATATTTGAACAGCGAAGGTATTAACCCAACTTAGGGGGCAGTAGATTTTTTTCAGTTCAAAGGAGGAAAGGAATTTCACTTTCTGGCTGATATCCTCGTTTTCCCAGGAACTGAATGTAGATAGTGGGAATCCACCTTTAGAAAAAGGTGTGGGTAACCACAGCCTTGTACAGAGAAAAACTTCAAAGCAGAGAAGGTAAGCCATACAGTTGCCCTAGGCTTGGGAGAGACAGATCTGGAATGAGAGTTCTGATCTCATAAAATTCACTTTTGACTTTTCAAACTGCCAGGCAAGCCTTTGACTATAATTCTTAATCAGTCTGAGCTGAGTTTGGCACATATATTTATTTTAGCATAAAAAATAGCCATTAACTATTATGATGGATTTTTAGAATTGATAGTGGTGTTGGGAATACACAAACACTCCTTTCCAGATCTGTATAGATAATCTACTTTTTGATATATCCCAGTTATTTTTGTTTGCTAACAGAGGATGGGGGTAATAATAACACAGTCAGCAGAACATCTGGATGAATCAAAGACTCTATCTTAGTACTTTTGGTTTCTCTTTTTTTTAATTGTAGTCAAGTATATATAACATAAAATTTACCTTTTTAACCTTTTTTTTTTTTTGAGGAAGATTGGCCCTGCGCCAACATCTGTTGCGAATCTTCCTCTTCTTTTTTTTCCCTCCCCAAAGCTCTAGTACATAGTTGTAGAGCTGTAGCTCTTCTATTTGGGATGCCACCTCAGCATGGCTTAATGAGTGGTGAGTAGGTCCGAGCCCAGGACCCAAACCGGCAAATCCCAGGCCACCGAAGAGGAACACAGGAACGTAACCACTACGCCACCAGGCCAGCCTCTGCCTTTTTAAGCATTTTAAATGTACAGTTCACTGGCATTCACAATGTTGTCTATTAACAATCTTGTGTAACCATCGCCACTATCCATTCCAGAACTTTTCCATCATCCCAGTGATCTCTTCTTGATAAACCCTTTATCACAGCTGCTAACAGGTAAAAAAATGGATTGATTTTAGTTACATCTTTTATTTCTTTCTTTTAATAGATGAACAGTTATCTCTTAAAAAGCAGATGGCAAAAAGTACAGAAAAGCAAAGCAAGCAATGATTCAGTAACTGGGTAATTAGCTTGTGATTGTGAGTTTGATGATAATATCCTAAATACTTAATCATAGACCAATGTTTTGGAATTCAACACTTGCAAAAACAAAGCAACTTCATCCTTCAGCTCTTAAACTAGGAAGTCAGTTTTCATAAACCTTTGGATCTGATTGTTATTGTTACCAGTTATGGAGCATTTTCCATGTGTTAAATGCACTGTCTTACTTAATCCTTATAACAGTTTAGCAAAGTAGATGACATTATGCCAATTTTATGATCTTCAAACATCATACTTAACTCTAACATTTTACCTTTACTCAGATTGCTTGTAGCAGAAATGAAACTTAGGAAGTCAAGTGACTGGTCTGAAGTCCCTTAAGTTGTTGGTTAACTCACCAAACTCTTGCTCTATCTATCAGGATATAGTGCCTTCTTTAGAGGCATCTCATGTTTTGTTTAGAAAGGGAAGAATTTATCTTTCCTCTCTATTCCTCCTTGGCAACCCTTCAAAGGAAAACTTTTGAATAGTTAGAAGAGGAGAATTAGACTGAAATTTTAAGTTATAAGATGCAATACTGAACCAGACAATGTTGCATTCAGCCTCAAATCCTACCCCGCACAGTGCCCCCGCGGCTGTCATTACTCTCTGGTTTTCATGCTCAGGCCGTTGTCCCCGTAGGGCCCCCAGCACATGTCCTTTTTGGAGCCTAAGGCTCTTCTTGGTCCACCAGACTGTCCCCTGAATAATGATACCCGTGGGCCTTAAATATAAACCTGACCGACTAACATTAATTTTAACCAAGTACCAGTGCTGTGTCTGAAACGTAAGAGTATGATTGGCTTTAGCTCTGATTTTAAAAGAACTGGTGAATTATTTTAGGCTTTGAATGCCTGGCCAGTCCTGATGTCAGGAGTACATCCCCCCGACCCCCAAATATGGAGCACCCAGGACATCCCTCCTGGACAACCTTGGACACACACCCAATCCATGAACTTCCATTGCACCTCTGAAATCCACAAACAGAAGAGGGTTTCTTTCCCTGATTCCACAAGCTACTGAGACAATCCCATCCTGCTTCCTGCCGCACCCCCCATCACACCTCCTCTCGCCCCCGGGCCAGGACTGTGAGGCAGTGAACCAGGACCACTCTCCTTTCTTCCCCAGTGAACTTGGAGACAGGAAATCTGACATTAAAGCTTGCTTGTATATCACCCAAACTTTATGAATCTGAGGAAAGACATAGTCATTTAAATTAAAAAAAAAAAAAAAAAAAAAAACCTGCTTCTAGTCCAAATCCTGGGTCTAGAAAGTTGGTCCTTAATCAAACAAAAATATCAGTATCTCCTTGGCATCACTAAATCCCTTTTTAATAACTTGTGAACTGATCTTTTTATCAACGGGGAATCTTACTGAAAGAAATAGAACCAACTTAGATTTACCAAGAAGAAAAGGAATTTTTTGGAACAATACGGAGGCAGACACAGAATCAAAGGGAGAAGTCAAACTAATGCTCAGCTTCAGGGGTCGAGGGAAGAAACAGATGTGCTCTTTAGGCGCTGGTGCCAGGATGAATCCGTTCCAGTCATCTTCCAACTTTTGATCATTCTGCTGCAGATGCAAATTCCAGGAAGAACACATCTGGCTGGCCTAGCTGGGCAGAGTGAGGGCAGGGAGGCCCTTCGGCCCGCAGCTCCAGCAGGCCGCACTCCCTGGGACGGCAGCAGGGGCCTGCCTGTGTATGGGAGGGGTTCAGCAGTGTCCTTGCGCCCAGTAGAGAACCACTGCTCTAAAGTCAAGTCAGTCCTCTAACCAGAGGGAAATGGGTGCAGGGGCACAAGCAAGCAATATCCAGGAAGCTTTCCTCCCTCAGTCTGTCTCCCTGCTGCTCCTGGAGCTGGTTGTAATCCAGCCCCGTCTGTGGCTCAGCGGCCCTGTGTGGGTTCTCATTCACATGGAGACCCTTTGCCTTCTGACAGCATGGTGTGCCCCCCCAGCAGTTAATTAGTCACTCCCTCTTTTGCACCATCTCTGTATCTTATATATGCTGTTGTTCTGCATAAACAATTACGTACTTCCATGGTCTTCTCCCCAAATAATGAACTTCTCGAAAACAGAAATCATGTCTTACTGCTATCTGTGTGCCTGGTGCCTCTAGCACACAGTGCTTGGCACACAGGTACTCGGTACATTTTATTTTTCATAAATATGTGAGCAGACTCTCCGTCTTAAATGAGTAGGGCATGAGAATGGTCCTGCTCAGTGTAGCGTGCATGGAGCTTGCAGCCAGAGGGGCGTCCATTCAGAAGCCCTAAAGGAGGGAGCATGCCAAGTCTGTGGGGAGTCGATATCTGAGCAGTGTCCATCCCCCTCTCCACTAAGAATCACCCTAGGAAGACCCCACTTCCGTAGAACTCGTGACATCCCCGCAGACCACTCGCGCCTGGACTGACTTCCTGGTCTTTTCCCTGGAGAAGGAGCTCCCCCTGACTGAGGTCTGATTGTAGTTCTCAAGCTTGGAACAGTCAGAATTGCCACGAGAGAAGCTCTTAAGATGTGTTGCTGAGCTTTGCTCACTAAAGAGTCAATAATGGAAACACAAAGCATGTTTCCCAGGGGGTGTCTAGTAATCAGAATGTGCTCTGCTTCTTTTTTTAAAAATAGAAACACTGTTGCTAACCTCTGAGAGACTTCTGAGCAAGTTGGTAGTCACAGTGTGCACCCTTCTGCTCACAGCTCTATGGTTTGTGTCAGCTTCCCTTCTAGCCTCCTTCCCCTCCTCCTCCAGATTTTAAGGCTATTTTCCTGCCAAATCCACTTGATCCTTTTAGATGCTTTTCCAGCCAGCTGTGTCATCTCTCTTGGGGCTTGGTAAGTATAACCTTGAACAGTGTTCCAAAGAAATCCTACTTTTGTTTCATAAGATTGTTTCCTATTTCACTTGAGAAACAAATATTTTTTAGTTTAGTCAAATAGAAAATCCATACATCTTTCTTGCTCAATATTTTTCAAGTTATAGTTGCCAGTTGAGAAGAACTGCATCTCATTTTTCCATGTGGCTCGGTCTCCTTGGGTCCTTTTGAGCAGTGGTTCTCACAGTGCACATCCAGGTCCCCCAGGGGACTTGTTACAGCACCGACAGCTGGGCCCAGCTCCTGCTGCATTAGGTCTGGGGAGGGGACCCAGAATTTGTATTTCTAGCAGGTTCCCAGGTGATACCCTTGATGTTGGTCTGGGAACTACAGCCCTAGAACCACTAGATTATACATTTCTATAAGGCAGAGTCTTAGTAATTTTTATACATAGAATCTTCCTAATAAATAATATGTGATCTTTTTGCCTGCCTTAAATTCACATTAGGAACTCAGGTACAGATAGAATGAGTGAGTGAGTGAATGAATGAATGATTGAAAGAAAAAACCCTTACAAGGATTCTATTTATAGTTACTTCATCCATTCTTTTTTGCTTTCACTAAATTTCGATATCACACAACCAGTTTTATTTGATTGGACACCCTTGGTTGGTGTTAAGCAATATATGAAACAGACTCAAAGAGGAGATGTAACTATTCTACTTCTCTTCCAAGGCTTAAAATAATTCTGTTTTTTAATTGCCCCAATAATCCCCTGTATTCTTGAAATTAAATGATACACAGGCCATTTCACCCCAGGCACTTGGTAGAGGGCCCAGGACAGGATTCAGACTTTGCCAAACTAGCCTAGAGGAATAGTCAAACTGCCAACCAGTTGCTCTCAGTCTTGTTTTCAAATTGTATTAGTTGTACATCCAGATGGGCACTCAAAAGGTTAAGGAGTTCATGCCAAGAGTATGTTGATATTTCAATGAAGCTCTGGTTAGATTGTATATTATATATTACAAAATAACAGGGTGTGGACTTGCAGCTTGGTACACGTATTGAACTCATCCTGGGGCTGACAGAATTTTTCCTTGGTGAAAGCATAGTAATATGCATAGTTACGAGCCCCTTAAACATGTAAGGGCTTCTGTTTGCAAGGGGTTACCACAGATACTTGGAGGCCACCCAGAAAACATCCTTAAGTGCAAAACTCTTAGGCACTTTTTTCTCCCACTATTATGCCTAGAGAAGAACTCCAGCAGCAACCACGCGTGGCCGAGCATTGTGCCCTGAGAGGAAGAGGCTTTTGGTCATGACATGACTGCCTGTCCCAGTCATGGTTGGGCAGAGCCATTTCCTGCCTTTTCAGCAGAGACTGCTCCCACTCTTCTGCATTCTCTGTCTCCAGGGATAGCTACATAGTTGAGACTGCTCGTAAAGTATGCGTACTCCATAGTTTGGAAACGGAATGGCCCAAAAAGCAATGGACATTTTGGCTCTGTCTTAAAGGCAATAAGGGGACAATTAATAAGTTGGGTCCACATAGCCATGGGTGACATCAGGAAGCTATTAGACTTTTTTCCCCCAGAATTTCTACACACATTTGGGTTTTGTCATATCCGGGATGTTGACACGTAAATATGGACCTTTCTAGAATGTGTATTATTTTACAAAATTCTGGGGCATGAGGCAATATATCACAGTGTTTTAAGAGCATGGGCTCTGGAACCAGACTGCCAGGTTCAACAAAAAAACATAAGTGTGTGTGACCTCTTGTGCTCCATTTTCTTATGTGTAAGATATGTTCCTCACAGGTGTGTTTTAAGGCTCAGATGAGTTAATACTCTTAGTCCAGTGCCTGGCACACAGTAAATGCCCAACAGGTAGCTGCCATTACCACTTTGTTGTTTGTGTTGATGGCGGTCTTTCCAATAAACCCTTTCTAGACCAGCTGTCTGTGGGTCAAGTCCTCATGCCTGGGATCTTTATCCCCACTTTATTTCCAGCTCTATTTCAGCAGTCACTGGAGAGAAGAGCACCTAGTACAATCTGGAAACCTTTACTGCTTCAAGAGTCAGTCTTGGAATCCTTTTGATATAATTTATTTTAGTCAGGCCTAGAATAATTGCCTTAGTACTTCAAAGTTATGAAACATGCTAGTCTGAGCAGAGCGGTCAAGACGAAAATGTTCTGGCTTGTACCAACTTTTATTAGCCCATTTGCCTCTCATGTAAAATGAGGACAAAAATAAATTAAATCATCATTCTTTAACTACTCATTATATATTCTCTATTCCTCTGAGTGCAACAAGTAGATAAAACTCACTACTTGTTTTCCTTTTTATGCACACACAATGTGAGTCCTAATGCAACTTTGTCTTTCTTAAATTGCGGTTGACACTTGTCTCTTTTGAGTTGTCATTTGTTTGTTTCAGTCCTTTTGGCAAAGTCAGTCCATTTCCTCCCCCCAGTTGAGGTGATCTCCACAGTGAAATATGTTTCAAATGCAGAGTTTGTAAACTCCACTCACTTATGGATGTAACAGCTCCAGCCTGGTTCCCCCAGGGCTCCTAAGAAATTGCAAGTCTAGTCATCACCCTTTGAGGATTAAGACTTGAAGACAAAGGGGACATCTTTGTCAGCTTTTTTTGAAAAATCAAAGAGCTCCTGGAATTTTTTGAGTATACACATATATAAAAGCTAACTTAATTTTTCTTATTTGTGGAATTGCCTAAAAACATTGTATTTTTCTTTTATTCTCTGTGTAGAGGTTAGTTCATGTTGACACTTGCAAAACATTTCAGTCTAATTAAAGCAAGGATACCGTAACAACATACCAAGAGAATTCCTGCCCCACCAACTATTCTTTATGCTTTCGGGTCCTGATTTCCTCCTTTTTGAACCTTTATCTTTAACAATCACATAACATCCCAAATTACCAAACCATTTAGCTCTGATCAAATTTTATTTAAAAATACCGTGAGTGTATATGTTTTTCTCTTGTTGTTGCCACAATTGCCATTCTCTGAGATGCAGGAAGCGTTGAAGATTGGAAATTGGAGAAGGATGTGTGCTAGTTCCATTTGTCTGCCGAGGACAGAGCAAGGGCTTATTTACGTTGGCAGTAGGTCGAGTTGAAATGAACCACTTCAAAGGGACAGCAGGGCCATGCTTAACTGAATAGGTTGGCTGTAAATAAATGGGTTTTACCTTCTGACAGTTCTAGTCATTTAATTATAAACGACCAGTCATTTAATTACAGAATGTTTCAAATATTAAAAGGAAGAAAATGGTGTAATAGGTTAACACCTTTGATTAAAAGCCATGTTTAAATGTTTTCCTTACAACTGTTTTCTGCATTCAGAAAGAAACCTGGCACATAGGGATGCATGAAACCTGATTTATTAATCAGATTGCATCTGCTTAAGTACTAGCCTACATTTAGAAGATCCGATGTGAAATGTGCTACTTTCACAATCATCCAAGACTCAACATTTCTATCATTAGTGACACAGCTGGACCAGAGGAGAGGCCGTCTTTCATCTGTAGAGATTATTTTACTGTAAAAAGAAAATTGTTTTGAACTTTAGTTTTGCAAATAAAGACATAGCAATGAAATTCTCTTCCATTAGCTGCGCCCTATTTCTCAGATATTCCCTAAGATGGAGATACTAGAACTTGAACCTGAATGAGGATGAAAATATCTTGGTCTACAGGTGAAAATATCACAATATTCTCACTGCTCTGAGCTTCTCTAGGTCTGGTTAGTGGCTTACAAGTAGCGTTTGGAGCTGCTACTGTTCTTACGTCCACCACACAAACCAATCTGGACTGTTTCCCACACGGTCGCCCTCCCTGGTGAGAATGACCACAACTGCGTGTCCAGTCCTGGGCCCACCCCCTGGACTCTGCGTGCTCACTGCTGACTGAGGCCCGGGTGCCTGCACGTGGAACACACCCGGCACTCAAACATGACGAGCTCTTGGTTTTCCTCCTGCTCTCCGGCTCAGTCACGCTCCCCATTCCTGGTCACCCTGGCTCCGAGCCTCAGTCTTCCTGCGTGGTCGTTCTTCTCCCAGCGTCTCTTCCACCCTTAGTGGTCAACATACATTTTGCATTTTCCCCCTGTTGTGCCTTTCTTATGTCATCCTCTCCATCTGAAAGGCACTAATTTTGAATCTAAATCTTTCCCATCTGTTTAAGTTTCTACTCAGAAACCACCCTTCCATAATGCCCTCTGCATCTCTCCATTGGAACTCATTTTTCTCTGTTCTCTCACTGATGCGCTTTGTGTGCTAGTAACATCCACAGTTTAGTTTTTCCCAAAGATTGTGTGTTGAAAATTTTCAAATATTCAGCAAAGTTCAATGAATAGTACAGCAAACACTCATGTACTTGTCATTTAGATTCTACGATTAACATTTTGCTCTATTCACTTTATAACATATGTCCATTTCTCCACCCACCTATCAATCCATCATATATGTATTATATCTATTATATCTTTTTTCAAAGCAAGTTGCAGACATCAGTATATTTTACCCCTAGACACTTTTGCATGCATGGCATTAACTAGAGTTCAATATTTGTTTTCTTTTTTAGGTAAAATTTATATACAGTAAAATGCAGAAATCTTTAATGTACCATTCAGTGAATTTTGATGCATGTGTTCACCTTTATAACACATATCACTATCCAGATATAGAACATTAATTACCATCATACCAGAAAGTTCCCTTGTGTCCCTTCTCAGTCAATTACCATCTCCAGTCCCAAAGGCAACCACTGTTCTGATTTTTTTCACCATAGATTAGTTTGGCCCATTTTTGAACTTCATATAAATGAAATCAAACAGTATGTGCTCCTCGGTGTAAGGCTTCTTGCATTTGGTGCACTGTTTTTGAGATCTGTCCATGTCGTCATGTGTATCAGTAGGTTCTTCCTTTTTGTTAGGAGTAGTATTCCATTTTATGAATAGACCACATATGTTTATCTATATCCTGTTGATGGGGACTTGTGTTATTTCCAGTTTGGGATTGTAAGGTCCTTATCTTTGTTGACATACTTTCATTTCTCTTGGGTAAATACCTGGGAGGAAATTGCTGAGTCATAGAGTAAATGTGTGCTTAGTTTTATAAGAAACTGCTGGACCTTTTTCTGAAGTGGTTGTGTCATTTCACTCTTTCACCACTCAAGTATGACAATTCAGGTTGCCCACAGCCTTGCCTACATTTGGTGTTGTCAGTCTTTGTAGTTTTAGCCATTCTGGTGGGTGTGTTGTGGTGTCTCATTGTGGTTTCAGTTTTCTTTTCCCAGATGACAATGATGTTGAGTGTCTTCTCAGTGCCTGTTAGTTGTGTGTATTTATTTGGATGTCTTCTTTTGTGAAAAGTCTGCTCAAATCTTTGTCCATTGTAAAGTTTTTAAAATATGTTGATGATGAGTTGAAGGAGTCCTTCATATATTCTGGATACCAGTCCTATGTGAAATGTATGTTATGTAGTTCCTCCCAACCTGTCATTTGCCTATTCATTTTCTTAATGAAAATTGTTTCTTTTAAAGAGTGGAAATTTTTAATTTTGATGAAATCTAATATGTCAACTTTTTTTCCTTGTATAGTTATTGCTTTCTGTGTCCTAAGAAACCTTTGCCTATCCAAAGCCACAGAGATATTCTATATTTTCTTCTAGACACTATAATTTTAGCTTTATACTTAGGTCTGTGTCCATCTCATATTAATTTTTATATATGGTATGTGGTAGGGGTCAAGGTTAGTTTTTCCCCCATCTGGATGTCCAGTTCCCCACAGTTTACTTTTGTGATTGTGTCCTGCTCACCCTTGTATTGTGACTTAGCCTGTTTGTCTTCAAATGTGAATGACCTGGCCCGATCCTTTACACACCGCAAATACTCAGTACATGTTACTTGAGTTGTATTAAAGATTTAGAGGATAACGGGACTCTGGGAATCTTTTAATGTCTCAGTGTTGGGATCCGTCCCCCAAATTAAATGCCAGTATATACAGCCCTGTTGAAGCCTTGAGTTAGCATTATCTGCCAAGAATATAGGTTGAGGCAACAAGGTAGATTGCTTGAATCCTTGTCTTTGGCTTCTTTGGAGTGAAGAATGGAGATAAATTCAGCTTTTTATTGAATTGTTTATATATGCTAGACACGGTGCCTCATTGCTTTCCAAAACGTCTTCTTGTTTTAGCTTTGTATATTAGATGAGGAAATTTTAGTACCAGAGATTTTAAGTGACTTCCACGTTATACAATTAGCAAGTTGCAAAGCTAGGAGTTCTCCAAAATAGGAAAATCTGGAAGAAAGGAATAACTTGACTCTGATATAAAATTTCTGCAAAAGAATTAACACTTGAATGATTTTAAAATGTGTAGAACTTGATAATAAAACTTGATAAGTAATTAAACATACTAAATTCTGAATCAACCCAGTCAAAGATAACTAAAAAATTCACTCTTCTAACATCACTCCAAGTATATAGTAATATGTGCAAAGTAAAAACCCTTGGGAAACATATTTGGTCCTAAATCTCTATGCTAAGTGTTGATTAGATAGTAAAAATGCATTGAAATCATAAATAGCTTCAGGGCCCACACACTGCTCATGACCTTTTGTAATGTCCTCATAGTCAGGTTATGGAGCCGAGCTCTTATTTCAAAAAGCCGGAATGTTCCCCTGGTGTACAGATTTGAATGTGTGTCTTTGGCCCTCCTCATTGTCTGCTGGAGAATGTGCTGGCTGATCTTTTCTTTGTTTGCAGGCATGCTTCAGAAGTGTCCTTCTGTTGAAGACTTTGTAAGTGCCCTCGTTTCCGACTTGGATCTGGACTTCGAAACTTTCCTCATGGATTCTGAATGATGGAAACACTCAAATCTTTTAAATCAAGGTCATGTAGATATTAACTTTGTTGTAAATGCTACAGCTGTGCACGCTCGTTTCTGATTCAGTATTCATTTTTGTAATAACTTCTGAAAAACCTTAAACTGATGGAACTTGGAATAAATAATTTGTTTTAATTATGCTGGCTTTCAGCCTGTTTGGCAGTTCCTTGAATACATGGAAATCTACTCAGTAAACTAGTGAAAACTAGAGCATAGTTGTTAGATTTAAGGTATGAGCGTTTCCTTAGTCCAGCCACACTCCTGTTGAACTTTTCCTATTTCCATTGATTGTTAATTGGTTAAATTAGAGACTTAATTAAAAGCAAAATTATTTTAATTTGAAGCAATCTTCAGAAAGATTACACATAAACTTCTTTTCAATGACTGCCGTTTCTTAAGACCACTATACTAGGCTTTGAAAATGCACTCAGTGTAGTTAGTCACAGCGACCAAGAGACCAAGTATGGTGTCCAGAGTACTCGTCATTGTGACTGCATTGGGTTTCCCTGAGTATTTAGGCACTACACAGATGGACTCAGAAGAGAGAGACCTCAACTCATACTTTTCTGGCTTGACCATGAATGTACAAAAATAAGTGCAAATATGGTTAATAACTGATGTGCCAAGATCCAGCAATTGACAAATAAGGAAACTGGGATTCAAACCATGTCTGTCTTTATCCTGAACCCATCTGCTTTACATCATTGCATACTGTATCACTGTGTGTTAATAATAGGAAAGAAATTATTTAATGTGTTTTTCCCACCATCAAAGTCACAAATTTAATTATAGACTTTAGTTTAAAATGGCATTTGCTAACAGTCTCTTCCTGCTTTTCACTAAATGACTAATGATGATGGTAAAAGACAAGATTAAAAAATCCCCAAAACTAGGACACATGTCCAACCTATTCACAGAATTTGGAGGAATTTCTACAAGCTCAGAAACCGATGAGATCCACCCGTCCCGGGTCTAGCTGGATACATGGGGGACTGACCCTCCCATTCCTCCCCCACCTCCTGCTCACACGGAGAAATCCAAGGTGTGTGCCACCCGGAAAGCAGAGCCGCTGGCACACCACCCAGGAGGCACTTCACGTCGCCGCCGTGCTGCCCCCGGCCCTCTCCCGGCTCCTCCCCACCTGAATGGCTCAGTCTGGGAGCGCGCGGAGCTGCAGCTCACAGAGTACTTGGCAGGAAGTGGGAAAGCCTGGCAGTGCTGCCTCCTCTGTACCCAAAACAAAGTCGGGGGAGGGAGGGCAAGGCTTAGGGTGATGCTGGCGACAGGAAGAGCCCCGATACCAGTGCCCAGGGGCAATCTAGCTGTTTCTCTACTCCACCCTGTTTGTTTACAAAATCTGCGCTCAGGTGAGGACAGACCTCACCTAACAACTTGCACTACACAAATGCTAACTCTGCTCTGGGAAATGGACTTGGAGAAACTGACATCAACCTGCCAGTCAGTTACAGGTAAATCTGAAAAGGTGCTCTCACCAGCTCCCAGGTATACCAAGAGTGACAAACTCTTGGGTCTTTATCAATCCCTTTTCAGGTGAGGGTGAGTAAGCAGAAGAATCTCTACGGAGCCTGTGTACAAACATTCTTCACAGAAAGGAAAGGGAAAGATCACCTGGAAGACAATAATGTGAAAAATAATTTTTAAAAGGAACAAAAACAGGGGCTGATCCGGTGATGCAAGCAGTTAAGTACACGCACTCTGCTGCGGTGGCCCGGGGTTCACCAGTTCAGATCCCGGGCGTGCACCAACGCACTGCTTGGCGAGCCATGCTGTGGCAGCGTCCCATATAAAGTGGAGGAAGATGGGCACGGATGTTAGCCCAGGGCCAGTCTTCCTCAGCAAAAAAAGAGGAGAATTGGCAGATGTTAGCTCAGGGCTGATCTCCCCACAAAAAAAAAGGAAGAAAAACACATTGTAGAACAACTCTCTGGTATCCTTAGTGAGATTTGAGAAAACATGGTATTTATGAAGCTGAAAGCCATAAAGAAAGAGCAAGCAGAAATAAAAAGATAATAGGATAAGCTAAAAAAGAAGATCGGTAGAAAAAGAAAGAAATGCAGAGAAAGTGAAACAGTGCAATGACTTAAAACATTATCAAAGCAGAAAAGAGCAAAACTATTGATGACAAACTTGAGAAACGTCTCAGAATGCAGGTGAACGGGATGGGGCGAGAGCCGATAGCAAGGAAGCGAGGTGGAGAGCCAGCTCCTCTGGGTTATCTGAGGGGAAGCCCTGACAGAACAAGAGCAAGAACACAACCAAATGCGGTGTCCTCTGGTGTCCCCAGGACTCAGGACAGTGACCAGTGTATGGTAGGGGTTCTAGGGAATACGTGCTATCCAGTGAATTTAAGGAAACTTTTCTGAGCCGAAAAGAATAAAGGAGTGTGCAGTTGAAAGGGGAATCCTTGATGGTTGCCCAATAACATGCATGTACTTTTAATGCCACTGAACTATACACTTGACAATGGTTAAAATGGTAAATTTTATGTTACGTATGTTTTACCACGATTTCTAAACAAGAAAAAGAGAGAGAATCCTGCATTCTAGACCAAAACAAACAAAACCGTGAAAAGAGACCCCTGCCTAGATATAATGTCTTTTCTTTTGAGAGTTTAAATATAATTAAAATTATAAGCCAGCATATCCCAAATTGGGCTTTGTAGCACTCTTCCCAGGAAGTGTTACTTGGTGTTCCGTAGACTCAAAAGGGTCCTGTTGTTAAATACATTTGGGAAATGCCAAGTAAGTGTTGAAGGTTCACTGTGCACGTTAGCAACCCTGCAATCACAAAACATATTTAGCATTGCATATATGACCCAGTATTTCCCAAACATTTGATATGGGACCCACCCCTTTTTTGAGTACCTGTTGATGACATTTTTCAGAACATTGTGAAATAACTGCTAAAAGCATTCAGCTAGAAATAACAGGCTTACATAGAAAGGAACAAAAATTATGGTGATCCCAGAATGCAGTTGTCATTGCCATTAAAAGCAAAAGAACAAGGAAAAATTAGTTTTGAGGTAAAGGCTGAAATGCACAATGGCGTTCTCAGATATACAAGGGCTCAGGAAACAGCTCGGCTTTGTACTCTTCTTTAAAAATTGCTAAAAGAGTAAGTAATTTAGACCAAGCATCAAAGCTAGGAAATCTCTAAGGAACTTCTAAGAATGTAGTGTGGTCATTGCCTCTTTTCACAATAACAGCTGGATAAATCGTAATAGCAAATTATTTTATTATGAATGCTTTTCCATATGATGGGAATAAACCCATAAGCACACAGCAATTGCTCTGGGAAAAATTCTCTCCTGTATTATGATTTACCACCAGCTTCCAAAAATCCAATTTAAAGTACTTAGGACTATGTAAACACTAGAAAAATAATGTAGAAAAAGAACTGGAGGATAATAAAATGTTAATATGGTTGTCTTTAGTGTTGAGAGTTGAGCCTTTTGCTTTTCTTCTTTCTTCTTCTACTTGCAAAGTTTTAAAAGTAGGTAATGTGTTAATTTTAATAATAATTTAAAATGTACAAAAAGTTTAATAATGACAGAGCAAATTTAAAGCATTTTTTCAACTCTGAAGAAATGCTTGGCTGATGTAAGCATATTAAGAAAATGTCTCTGAAACATTCAGGGAATGATTTGTACACTCAAAAACTTTACTACTACCCAAGGGTTAGCCTGATTTGATAAAAGTGATTGAGATAAAATATTAATAACAATAGTGCTCGACATTTATTTATCATTTTTCAGTTTACAAAGAACTTTGTCATACAGTGACACTCATCAGCTATGAGATAAGGAGGGCAGACAGTGTCATTAACTATGTTGCTAGTGAGGCAGATAGGCTGGGTGACTTGTCCAGCGTCACAGAGCTGCTCACTGGCAGATGCACGACGCGAGCCAGCTCCTTTGGCTCCTCGTCCCGTGCCCTTTCCAGTTCCTACAAGTCTTCAAAGATCATGTCTGTTTTCTGCAGGCTCATAGGTGTACATTCAGACACAGACATAGAGTGTTGAGTGGGTACATGACCCCCACAGACTATAGGGCCTTCTGTCACTCACTGTCTTTCTGGTTGAGGAAGCTGACACCCCTGGACAGGTAGAAGATGAAATAAAATGGGAAGTCTCTTACATCAGGCCAGGAAAGATGAAGGCTTGAATTAGGGCAGTGTTGGGGTTGGAGGATGAAGAGTAGAGACAGAGACATTCTGGAATATTCATTTACAGAACTTGCTATCAAACTGCGGTGGCGGGGCAGAATTAGGTAAATATGCCACCTACCTGCTCATGTAAATCATGACTCAAACTTGATTTTAGAAAAAATGTGTGGGGAAGCAAGAACTGGGCACAGCTTGTGGTGGCCATGAGTGACCGTCCTTTAGGTGGCTAGGTTGTTCAATCTGCATCTTTTGAGTAAGATCATCCAGCAATTATGAGCTGTTCTCCAAGAATATTTCTCTATCGTATCTACAAAACAGTCGTGAAGCACCGTGCCAGGTGCCTTTCTGAAATGCAGATGCCTTAGGCCACAATTGCACTCCGCAGGCACTGTGCTCTCAAATACTTTCTCGTCGCAGCAATTCTTTGGGGTGGGTGAAATGATCCCCATTAGAATGACACCGGGGAGAGATCACGTAAAAGCCCACTCTGAGCACATGCAGTAAGTGGTATGGTGTAAATGTGGATCGTGAGTCTTCTTTCCCACGAGAGAGCAGGTAGGGAATGCTTCCAGAAGGAACGAGTCAAGTGAAATCTTGAACTAAATGGTAAGTGTGAACTGGAAAACAAACTCAAAAGCGAGCTCATGGTATCAGTGTGGTTAATTCACCTTGGCAAACTTGCCCATATCTGAAATAAGAATTCCTCTTTTTGTAATATGAAATAACAAAGGATTCAGGAATATAAAAGTATCAAATACATAAAAGACCCAGGAAACATGCCTACTGCATGAATGTAAAATGCATGTGACCTAGAGAGGCCCCAAAGTAGCAGACAGAACGTGTTATACATTTCCCTTCCACTATGCAAACCCTGAGCATCAAGATGCCACGTGGGATGTCAGGTGGCATGCCACTTTTAGAACCTTTGTCCTGAATTCCAGGTGTTTTTCAAGCTGTCTGCATTACCTGTATGTCTTAAAGACACATCTAAGTCAACCTCTAAAATCAGACTCATCTTCTATCCCACACACTCCTGCTGAGTCTCTGTGTTGATTAGTGGCATCCCAGTCTTCCCAGGAGCTGAGGTAGACACCTTATGAAAGGTGAGTCGCCCCTCGGTGCACCCTTATCCTGCACTTACCTCCCCTGTCACACGTGACCTGTTTGTTACCTATCTGTCTCAGTAAGTCTGGGAGTAGGTCCTACTCATCTTAGCTTCATTTTGCCAAACCCAAGTGCCAGGTACGTATCAGAACATCAGAAAAAGCCTCCAGTGTAGTCCAAGCATAAAGTAATAAGGGACCAAGGACTTGACAAGGAGGAGCAGTTACAAGAAATGCTGTGCAGGCAGGCTTGAACCATAGAAGGAATGGAAGGCTGGCAGTCCCATTCTCCTGGAAACTTTAAAAATCCGTCAGATATAGTTATCATTAAAAATGATTGAGATTTATGAAAATTTTCTATTTGCTCCTATCACTGCTTTAAGAAGAACCCACAAAAAACCTGTCAGGAAATGCAGGGTGTCTTTTGGAATTGATGAGAATGAATCGAAGAAACACGGAGGAAACCAGGACCAAACCAGCCCGAGCAAAGAAGTCCCGAGCACAGCTGTATGTTTGCGTTAGGATTTGCGTGGAAACCTCTTTTGACCTGTTGTTATTGTTATTGTTGTTGTTGACGATTTCCACCCCAGTGTATCTGACATAGCTGGTGGGAGAGAAGGCGGTGCTCGCTGGGCAGGAGCACGCTGTGGTGGACCCCAGATCTTTGTCTGATTCTGGGCTGCAAGTCCTATGCGAATTTGTCAATACTCCGCAGGAAGAGGGAAGAAAAAGTCGTTGACGTTTGGCGGGAACGTTTTCATGGCGTTTCATGTTGACTGAGCATCAGTACGGCTCCTCCCTTTGCTCTTCTCACGACTGGTGGAGAAGGAGCTGCTGGCTGAGCGCTCAGAGCCGGGCGCGGGCTCCCGGGTGGGCCGTGAGGGGCAGCAGCCAGCACCCTGGGAAAGGAGCAGCCCCGTCCAGGCCTCCTGCCCGCACTCCGAGGAGGCCAAGCTGCTCACGAGAGCTCCATTTCAAGCTTTTTAACTTTCAAAAAAAGTTTTAAGGTTGATTTCTTAAAATTTATTCAATTTAGTAAAAGTTCCAAATTGTGTTTATATCTTTTCAGATCCTGCTTTTCAAATTCAGTCTTAGTAATTCCTATGTCTAGCCAGTGAAAGTATTTCTTATCTTTGTGAACAAAGGGGGTGGGGGAGAAGAAGGCCTGGTTGTTGTAGTTGTTCTGACTCAGGAAAGGGACCCCCAGCAAGAAGGCGTGTCGGGGACATGCTGGCTGGCACGGTCAGTAGCGGCTGCCACGGAGGCTTGAACCAGAGCCGTTCCCCGCAAAGGCATCCGAAGTTAAAGAAACAGAGTTGAATGGGAATGAAGCACGTAAAAAGGTGCTTAGCCCCCATCCAAATGGGAGCCACTAAGCAGAGGGCAGCGCTGGTTATTCCACGAGTCTTCTCAGCCTCTTTTAGACTCTTCTTCACAAGGACGGCTGCATCTTCAGCAGTATGCGCTAGACCGTAACACAGCGAGACACATATACTAGAGGAGGCAGGACTTGGGTTAACAATTTGTTACAGTGGAGAAAAAGCATGTGGATTGAGAGCAAAGATCGTAAATGTGCCCAGAGGATTGGTGAGGAAGATTAAAGATAAGCAGTGTAAATAACTATGAAGCACAATGTGTTTCTAATAGTGCTCTCATTGTCTGCAGATTGTTTATTAAATAAGCCAGTTCCGTAGCACAGATGGCTCTTAATTGGCAAACTTATGGCTCACTGTGTGTTCTCCAAGTTGCTTTACTTTTTAGGTTGGAGGAAAAAACAGCCAGAACATGTGCTATGGTCTGAATGCTTGTGTCCCCCCAGAATTAATATATTAAATCCTAACACCCAATGTAATGGTATTAGGAGATGGGGCCTATGGGAGTTGATTAAGTCATGAGGGCGAAACCTTCATGAATGGGATTAGTGCCCTTATAAAAGAGGCTTCAGAGAGATCACTTGCCTCTTCTGCCATGTGAGGACACAACCAGAGGTCTGCCACCCAGACGAGGGCCCTCACCTAACCAGGCTGGTACCCTGATCTCGGACCTCCAGCCTCCACAACTGTGAGAAACAAATTTCTGTTGTTTACAAGCCACCCACTCTGTGGTATTTTGTTATAGGAGCCTGAACGGCTAGGACAACATGTGATAATACGATTGCCCACAGTGCTTTCAGAGTGATGAATCAAAAACGTAAAGGAATGTTGCCTGGAGCAGCACATCTTCAGGAAGGGGGGGACAGTCTTACCACTGTTGGCCAGCAGGTCTCTGGTTTGATCATCAAACATCACGTTAGAATACTTGGCAAGCCCATTAGCTCCCGAGAGGTCAAAGGCCAGGGGAATTATTCATTACAACATTAGTTGGAATCCTTATGTGAGAACAACGTTAACACCCTGCTGGGGCGACGGACACACCGTACAGTCCTAGAGAACAGGCAGTCCCTCTGAGCTCCTGGGAATCGTGAAGAAGGAGCACAGAGGAACACGCGTGACACAAAGTGTGACGTGTGGTGTGTGAGTTTGTCTTGTTCGCACCTCTGAGCATGTGAGTTCTCAGTCCTGTTGGTCTTGGTTCAGAGACTGAGTCATTTACTGCTCGTTTAGGAAGGACATGCTGGGTGCTACAAGTACAAAGATCAATGAAATCTGACTGCTGTGCTCAAGTTGCTAACAGTGTCATCAGTAGGTGCTGAGGAATCGAGGGAATTTCAGCGTGATGTTGTGAGCCAGACAAGGAATTTCAGAGAAAGTGAGTCTTCAGGAAGATCTTGAGGGGGCAGGTGACAATTAGAAAAGTAACTGAAAGGAAGGCTCAGCATGTCTGTTTGATGGATTTGGCTGCATGCATTTTGAAGTGAAAAAGTCTGTTCCTGCAGGACGAACTGACAAAGGATTCCAAAATAAAAAAGTGATTCCTGCCCGAAAGAACCAGGGCGTCTCAAAACTAAAAGGGTTATTTTATATTCATTTCCCTACAAATAAAAAGATGCTCATTTTAAGGGGGCTTTAAGCGATATTCATATTTTATAAATTTCCAAGGCTATTGAGTTTCAAATAGTTATGATGAAGTAGCTTTAATCTGTGACAACTGTAAGTTGTCCGCTGCTCTCCCTCCCGTCCAATCAGACACTGCCTCCGTCCCCCCGCACCCCGTGAACTGCCGTCGCTGCCTGTTCAGGAACCTCTTGAGAGAGCACCGTATCCTCTGCCCTAGCTCCCTGTGTCCTCTCTGCAGTCAGGTTTCTACCCCTCTGTGAGACTGTTCTCCAAGGTGACTCTCAAGTTGCCACACTTACTTTGTCTTCATTCACATCTTCCCTACTTTTTCTGCTGCATTTGATGCTTGTTGACAGACCTCTCCTTCGTGATACATTTTCTGTTTCTCCTTTGGGTCAGTGTTTCTGACTCGGGCACTGGTTTCACTTGTCCCTCCCACCATCAAATGAGGATACACACTGCACCCCAGGGTTCAGGGAAGGAAGCAGAGCCCACTCTGAGCATCTCAAGCAGGAAAGGCTTAATCCAGGGCATTCGATGTGTCTTAGTCAGCTCAGGCTGCTATAACAAATGCCATAGACTGGGTGGCTTACACAACAGACATTTATTTCTCACAATTCTGGAGGCTGGACGTCTGAGATCAGGGTGTCAGCATGGTTGGCTTCTGGTGAGGGTTCTCTTCCTGGTTTGTGGATGGCCACCTTCTCACTGTGTCCTCACATGGCAGAGAGCAAGCTAGCTCTCTGGCCTCTTCTTATAAGGGCACTAATTCCATTGTGGGGGCTCCACTCTCATAACTACCTCCCAAATACCAGCACATTGGGATTAGGGCTTCAACATATGAATTTCGGGGGGCACAAACATTTAGTCCATAATAAGATGCTTTCAAGCCTGCTGGAAAGACTCCCGGAAGTAAATACTTGGCCACTACTATCTCTTAACACTGCCACTGGAGCTGTGCATTCAAGAATATACACCCACAAATGAGACCTAGGGGTCAGGAAGCCAAAAACACGCTGCTGCCACTGACGCAACCGCCCCTTGACAGCCTAGAAGATGGAACACGGACAGATCCTCCCCCTCCCCCCCCCACACACACACAATCTCGAGTGCCAGCAGAAACCAGGCAGAGGGAGCAGGAAGGTGGCTTCCACCACACCTGACATTCTCATCTCACAGAAGTGCATCTCATCGGTGGTACCTCATTCACACAAAGAACACAGGCAGAAGTTTTTAGATATCCCAAGTTTTTACGTGAAAAGGTCTTTCCTCTTCCTTGAAGCCATCATTACCCAAACACATGTAGCTTTAAATGCCCTTTTCTGTTAAAGGCAGCACTATCTTCTCGGTCACTGAATTTCTGAAGCAGGACCTCGCCTTGATCTCCGCACCGCCCCCCCCCCCCACACCAGCCCTTCCTCCACGGTTGTTCCCCTGCCCGGGCTCCACGGCCTGCCTCTCCTCCCCCCAGGCCTCCCTGGGACTCGGCCCCATTTCCTGCCACCTGAACCAGTGGCATCCCTGCTCATTCCAGGCCATCTGAGTGACTGTCAGAGGGCCCTTCTAAAGCATGTCACTCACCATGTCATGTCACTGCCAAAAACCTGCAGTGAGTCCCCGTTGAACATTTGAAAAAAAAAAAGCTAAACTGTTTAGCATGAACCTAAGAGCTGCCCACAGTCTGGGCCCTGTGTGCCCTCTACCTCACCTCCCACAGGTGTGCCTTTTTTATGCAGCTGCTTCTGCCTGGAACGTTCTTCCTTCTGCTCCACATGCCAAAATCTTGCGCTCTACTTCAGGTCCAACTCAAGTGTCACTGGCCTGAGACCAAAAGTGGTTTCCCTCCTTTGATCTTGACTTGTGCATATAATGAAATCTGTTTAAAAGCTCTTGCACTTTCTCTTTTATAATGTATTTATTTGTGAACATGTTTTTCACCTCTGCTACTGGACTGTTAATTCCCTAAGGTGAAAGGCCGCATCTTACTTGTTTTGGGATGGGTCTCTTACATTATGTCTTGTACACTATAGAAACTCAGTATTTACTTAATAGATAATGCATATTTTATGGAGTTCCTGTGCAGTCTACATATTATTGTGCTTTTTCTTCTACACCATGAAAAGGAAGAGCCTGAAGAGAGACAGAGTCAAGAGAACTCATAGAAATGAGGTGTGAGCAGTTCTCATGTCCCCAGCACCCAGGAGTGCCTGACACACAGCCCGTATGCATTGTTGAACTGAACAGAACAGAACACGGATGATGTTGACCAAGGGAGGGAAGAGCTCCAGTGGAGGGATCGGGATAGTGTCCAGTGCTGCAGAGGATTGGGGGGTGCTAGGCAATGACTCCCATTGAATTTGGGAACTAAGGGAATGGTGAGTAGAGAAAGAAGCCAAAGGAAAAGAAGTTAAGAAATAACAGATGAGGAAATGGACGCAGTGAGTATAGATTATTCTTTCAAGAAACTTGGCCAGCATAATGGGAAAAAGGGCAATGGGATGGCATATCTGATCTTGTAGTCATCTGCCTCTGAGGAGCGTAGAGTCTGGACCAGTCCACATGTGAAAGCAGCAGAGGGGGCTGGTCCCAGAGGTGTGTGAAAAGTGCAAAATGATGTAATGTATACCCCTCATCAATCACAGAGCTTAATAGCCATGTGCCTGGCTTCCCGTGTTCAGATCTGGGCACCACATTCTCAAGATAGATATTGTGATGGCTAATTTTACGTGTCAACTTGGCTGGGCCATGGTGCCCAGATATGTAGTCAAACATTATTCTGGAAGTGTTCTGTGAGGGGTGTTTTTGGATGAGATTAACATTTAAATTGGTGGACTTTGAGTAAAGCAGATATTGCTCTCCATAATGTGGGTGGGCCTCATCCAATCAGTTGAAGCCCTGAATAGTACAAAAGACTAACCTTCCCCCAGCATGAGGGAATTCTACAGCCGACTGTCTTTGGACTTCATCTGCAATATCAGCTCTCCTGGGTCTCCAGCCTGCTGGCCCACCCTGCAGATTTTGGACTTGCCAGCCTCCATGTGAGCCAATTCCTTGAAATCAGTTAATCTATCTATGTTTCTCTCTATATATGTATTGTGTGTGTGTATTTATTTATATGTATATACACACACAGCCTTTTGGTTCTGTTTCTCTAGAGAACCCTGGATAATACACCCTTTACCAAACCAGATCTTATCTAAGGGAGAGAGTAAAAAATGTAAGGTCCATTAGCCATAATAAATGAAGCATAATGAAAAGAATTGGACAGAGCCTAAAGAAAAGAAGACACGATGGCCCTGTGCAGATATTGAAAAAGCTGCCATGTGGGAAGAGGGATCAGACTTATTTGTGTTTCCCAGAAGGGCAAAACTCTCAATGACCTAAAGGTGTAGAGGCTGTCTAGTTTTGACTCAATAGAAGGAATATCTTGCTAATAACTTGAGCTGCTAACAATGGGACAGGGATTCGGATAAAGTAATGAGCCCCCTTCATTGGAAATGTTCGAGTAGAAGCTGATGAGCATCTAGCAGGGGTGCTTCAGAAGGGAGTCCTAAATGGGAAGAAGGTTGGATTAGCTCATGTGCCTTCTCACTTATGGTTTGACAGTGAAGATCATCATTTCTGAACCCCATCTCTGCACTTCTAAATTATTAGACCCGAGTCTTTAGGAAAAAAAAAAATACTCTGCTAACTTTTAGGATATAGTGCAAACTCTTTTCAATGCTTCTCTAAATTATTTTGGCTGTTGTTTACTGATTAACATTTTGAGCACCAGGCTCTGCTAAAAATACCTAAGAGGCTTACCCGCTTTCCTATGAGTTCTGTGTCTTTCACCCATTCCTACTTCTCTAGCTTCAGATATATCTTCCCTACCTCCAAAAATTCTATCTCCTCTGCTAACCAGCCTGGCAAATATCTGTACATCTTTCCAAGTCTCAGTGGAGCACTAAGTGCTCTGGGAAGTTTCTCGCGACTACTCCAGACAGACAGAGGCAAGTCGTCTCCCATCCTCTGCTGCACTTCATACATCTCTCTGTTATAGAACAGAAGGGAAATCCACTGGATATAAATTTGACTTGTTCTTCCTGGTTCTGAGACTGCCAAGCACAAGAAGCTGCTTACCTGGCTCTTGCTTGTTAAAGCCTGACCTCATGGAGGGATTCACGTTCCATTAGCCCCAAAGGAGAAGGGATGGGTGGAAGTGCCTGAGGGGCAGAGGCAGCCAGAATAGGGGAGACAAAGGTGAAAGGAATACTCCTGGGGAGTTTCCCTTAGGATTTAGACCTGGGCCCCACTTATGCCCAGAACCCTTGACGGGAGTTTGCTGATCCTGCAGGGTTCAGGCTGCTGGATGAACAGTAAAACTGGTTGGGAATAGTGGGAGGTGATTGCTCTGTCCCAGCTTGGCCTGGAAGCCAAGGAGCCTATGAGAGCTTCGATGGTGAGCAGATCACGATAGTTGGCATGACATTGTTCATAATATCCCTTACAATGTCTGCACAACTCTAGTGATGATGTCTTCATTTTCGTTCTCGACACAGTCTATTTCGCAGCAACATGTGTTTTATAACACAAATTTGGTCATACATGCTTGGAAAATAGGAAAATGATCACAATTAATGTGGATGTTGGGTTGGTTCAAGGGAGATCCTTTTCGAGGCAAAGGGATCCAGAATAGTGGGAGCTGAATTATAGCCAACAGCAGAGAATTATAGACAACAGCCAAAAGCTCACTGAGGAGCCTTTCCGCTCTATATTAAGAACATGAAAATAAGTGCCTGAACCCAAGGATTCGTCTCTCCAGCCTGTGTCAGGCTGTCCCTCCTCCTGCGCCTCACCCTCACCGCACCTGTGCCCTCAGGCCGGCACTCCTGCCTGCCTGTTTCCGTACACGTTGAATGTCCACCGAGACGGCCTCCGGCGCACTGCCTAGCCCGTCTGGGCTGTCCACGGCATCCCCTGGGGTACGCATTATCTATTCATTTGTTAGTGCTCCATGCCTAGGCTTTGAGTTTCTGCCCCAACCGATTTTCTCATAAGCTCTATTATTTTTGTGGGCTTTTTCTTTTTTTTTTTTTTTTAAAGATTTTGTTTATTTATTTTTTTCCCCCCAAAGCCCCAGTAGATAGTTTCATGTCATAGCTGCACATCCTTCTAGTCGCTGCACGTGGGACGCGGCCCCAGCATGACCGGAGAAGCGGTGCACGCCCGGGATCCGATCCCGGGCCGCCAGCATCGGAGGGCGCGCACTTAGCCGCTAAGCCACAGGGCCGGCCCTTTTGTGGGCTTTTTCAAGTTTTGCAATCTCTTCAAATCAATTTTGCAGATTGTATGTGTTTTTAAAGAACATATAAATCATGTTATAGTTAACTTATTTTGTGTACATCTTCTTTTTTCTTGATTAGTCTCAGCAGAAATTTATCAATCTTGTTAATCTTCCAAGAACAAACTGTAGGTTGTGCTGATCCTCTCTTTTTTGTTTTGTTTTCTTTTTATGAATTTCTGATCTATTTATTATTTTCTTCAACTTTCATTATGCTGTTAATTCTGCTGTTCTTTTTTTTTTTATGTCTTGGGTAGATCCCTAGCTCATTGATTTTTAATTTTCAGCCTTTCTTCTTTTCTAAGATATGCATTTAGGGCTATAACTTTCTTCTAAGTGCTGATTTAATTATATCCCAGAAGTTTTCACTTGTAGTAGTATTTTCATTACTCATTATCCTTCAGTTCAAAAGATGATCTAATGTAGCCTAATGGGTTGCTTAGAAGTGAGTCCTGCATTGTAGTCAGAGAACATATTCGGTATTATTTCAGTCTTTTGAAATTTATTGAGACCTGCTTTATGGTCTCATTTTTGGTCAATATTGTAAATATGCTATATGTGCTTGGAAAGAATGTGTAGTTTTTAGTTGTTAGGTGCAATGTCCATTTTCTTTATTTTTTGCCTGCTTATTCTACCAATTACTGAAAGATGTGTTAAAAAATCTCTTGCCATAGTTGTGAGTTTATCTATTTATCATTGTAATTTGGTCAATTTTTGCTTTATAGATTTTGAGGCAATATTGCTAACTCCCAACAAATTTAGGATTACTGTAGCTTCTTGGTAAATTAATTTTTTTTATCATTATGATGTGATTCTCTTTATCTGTAGTTATACCGTTTTTAGCTTAAAATCGATTTTTCCTGATTTATTGTAGTTATAATAGTTTTCTTTTGATTAATGTTTTCACAATATATTTTCCATTCTTTTACCATACCCTTAAATGTTTGGTGTGCCTTTTATACACAGTGTACTGTTTCTCATTCTGATATTCTTTGTCTTTTAACTGGATCACTTAGTTCATTTATGTTTCATGTAAAATACTAATTAATTTCTGTTTAAATCAATCACCTGACTATATAACTTCTGTTTGTTTCACCTATTTAATGTTTTCTTTTCTCTCCTTTCTTGTATTCTTTTATTAATATTTTTTATTATTGCATTAATTATTTTATTATTTCATTTTGTATTATTTCCTCTATTAGTTTGGAAACTATATGTTCTTTGTTGTGTATGTATGAGTATATATACATATGTGTAATTTTTTATTATTCATATAGTTAGTATTCATTAAGATTCAAGTACGTGTTTACCATTTTGATTGCTCCTCACCTGCACCTCTCACTTTCCATGTAGGATTGAAGGTCACCTTTAGAATTTCCTTTAATGTGGGTCTGCTGAAGATTCCGTTTTCATTTATTTATGAAGTCTTTATTTTATTTTATTCTTTATTTTTTCAAATGTTTTATTATGAGAATGTCTCATTTCATTTTGAAAGCATACTTCCACTGGGTATAGAATTCTGTTAGCAGTTATTTTCTTTCTTCACTTTAACTATACCACGCCACCACCTTTTGGCTTCCATTATTGCTGTTGGAAAGTCAGTTGTCAGCCTGAATCTTGCTCCTTTGAAAGTAGTCTGTTTTTATTCCCTTCTGCCTGGCTCTTTTTAAGATTTTTCTCTTTGTTATTCTGTAGTGTCACTACTATATATCCAGCTGTAGATTTGTTTATCTTATTTATTATTTATTACTTAGACTACTTGAAATTTATTAAGATCTGTGGATTAATTATTTTTTCATCTGTTTTGGAAAATTCTGAGTCATTATCTCTTCAAACATTGTTTTGGCCTATGTCCTTCTGAGACTCCAATTAAATGTGTGTTAGACCTTCTCTCTATGTCTCTTAACTTTCCTTCTCTTTTTCCCATCCTTTGTCTATCCTCACTTCATTTTAGGTAGTTTCTACCTGGTCTGTCTTTCAATTTACCAATTCTATCTCCAGTTGTATCTAACATGCTATTAAATCTATCCAAGTTCATAATTATTTTATGTTTTTAGTTCTGGAATTTGTTTTGGGTTCTTTTTTCAAATTTGCCATGGCATTTTTAATAGTTTCCAGTTTCTTCCTGAAATTTTCAAACTTGGCTCTTATCTTCTTGAATATGGTAAACATAGTTTCTTTACGGTTTTATCTGATAATTCCAGTATCTGTTGTTTCTCTGGTTCTTGTTCATGTATGCCTGTTTATCTTTCATTGAGTACTGGAGATTGTATTTGCAAAATTATTTCTGGAAATAATTTGAAGCCTATGATGATGTCATCTTTCTCTAGAGAGCACACAAAACACACGAAGTAATCTGGATCACACACTTCCAATTCTGGGACTAGTGATTTTTGTGGGCAACCCAGAAGACTCAAAACTGGGCTAAAATCCATGCAACAGCCGCTTTACTTCTGGTTCTCTCTTACTCCTTCAGCATCCAATCCTGAAGCAGAGGGGTAGTTACCCACACTTCTAGTTTGCCCTCACTCTTTGGGGTGGCCTGCAGGGCTGTCAGAACTGCAGTTGAATCTCATAGCTGTCTTTTCCATATTGGCAAACATTTCCAGGGCAAGACACCCTGAGTGCCCAAGCTCACCCTTCTAAAAATTGTCTTCTGTGGGAAGATTGAGCCAAATGCCTAATCCACCATTTTCAGAAACTTGTAACTATGTTCCTCAAAGAGCTAAACATAGAATTACCCTATGACCTAGCAAATTCCACTCCTAGGTACATAGGTGTGAATACAAATGAACTGAAAGCAGGAACTCCAACTGATATTTGTACATCAATGTTCATTGCAGCATTATTCACAATAGCCAAAAGGTGGAAACAACCCAGCTGTCTGTCAACTGATGAATGGATAAACAAAATGTGGTATGTCCCTATAATGGAATATCATTCAGCCATGAAAAGGAATGAAGTTCTGACACATGCTACAACATGGATGAACCTCAAAAACATTATGCTAAGTGAAAGAAGCCAGGCACAAAAAGACAAATATTATATGATTCCACTTACATGAAATACCTAGAATAGGCAAATTCATAGAGACAAAAATTAGCATAGAGGTTACCAGGGGCTGGGGGTGGGGTAATGGGGAAATTATTGCTTAATGCATATAGAGTTTCTGTTTCAGGTGATGAAAAAGTTTTGGAAATGGATAGTGGTGATGGTTGACTATAAATTAATGCTACTGAAAAAATTAATTAATTAATGCCACTGAATCGCCCAATTAAAATGGCTAAATTTATGTTATAAATATTTTACCACAATTTTTAAAAGTTTGTAATGCAATATACCCCAAATCATTGAATTATATACTTTAAAGGGTGAATTTTATGGCATGTGAATTATATCTCAATAAAGCTGTTTTAAAAAATAAATCTGTAATTATACTTTATCAGTATTGATCTTCTCACTACACTGGGAACAAACTGAAGCCAGGATATGTATCCTTCCATCTTTTTTCACCCAGTGACTAACAGAGTGGCTGGTATATGGTAGTCCGGCAGGCTGCATCTTCATCAAAGCTTCACTGATGATTAGCAAGTTCTTGCTAAAGATCTTCTGCCGTAACAGTTTTCTTTCTGAGTCTAGTAGACAGGTTTCCTTCCTTTCCTTACTCATGTGGGTCATAGGCTTCAAAAGATAACGTTTGGAAGGCAGCTATGCTCACCACTATAATAAAATAATTTTTTTAAAAAAAGATAATGTTTGATTGGAAGTGCAATTGTTTCTGTATGCTTTCCTGATTGATGAAACATTTCCATTTTGTTATGAAATTGTAAATTCCTGAAAGTTCCTAATGCTCATATTTCCCATATCCCTCAAATTTTCTTTTTAATGTCTACATAACTACTTTTTACTTAATCTTTACATCTTCAGAGATAGATGAAATATTGTCACATAGAGAAAATTAGAATGAAGATTGATTTTTTTCTTGCTATGCAAAATAACTATGTCAATTATCTTCTTCCTACAGGATTTTTAGAAACATGAACATTTATTTATTTACTCTCTTGATTGCAAATGATAGAAGGCAAACTTGAACTAGCATAAGTAGAATGGTTGATTTCTTACAAGATATTGTTAGAGTGTCTCACAGCCACCCAAGGACTGCCAACAGTGTTTAGGAAGCTTTGGGCTGCAAATAAGCTCAATCTAGAATCAAACTGGGTTAAAGCACAGGGAAACTGTCATGTCACATGGCCATGGGTGACCAAGTGAAAAGTAGCCAAAAAGCCTTACTTCATCTCCACCCAAGAGACTGGCCGTTTCCGCTCTCACTGTTGAAGGACCACAGGCCAGAACATTCAGAGCTGCACCTGTTTACCCTCTTTATGAAGAGGGTCCTGGGCCCCTATCTCTTAAAAGAAGAGGTGTTTCCTAAAAGTTGAAATTTCTCTTCCTTAGTTAATTGGTATATCTCCAAGTATATCAAATAGGTTTAGAATAGGATTTAGAAACTCCAAGCTTAGGAAACTAGGTCCTTTGAGAAGCAGAAGTCAAGACAGGATTAGATGTGCAGGAGATTTATTAGGGGGAATTTCTGTGAAGGATAAACAGGAGGTAGCAGAAGTGGGCAGGGAGAGCCTTTAGACACTGATGCAGGTCTGACGTCTGTGAAAGAAGAGGGATGGGAAAGGAATAACAGACAAAAAGAGACTCAACTTAGCAGAGCTCAGAGAAAGTTTTGGGTAGGCAATGGGGAGTCCTCAAGTCAAAATTGCTCATTAGAGGGGCTTTGCATCCCACAGAAATTATCCAGCATTCACATGGAAATGTAAGGGATTCTGATTAGCCAAAAACAGCTTGAAAGAGAACAAAGTCAGAGGGTTTCACTTTCCAATTTCAAAACTTACTACAAAGCTACAGTAATCACGACAGTGTAGGACTAGCATAAGGACAGATGTAGCCAAATGGAATAGAGCTGAGAGTCCGGGAATAAAGCTCTACATTTATGGTCAATTGATTTTTGACAAGAGTGCTAAGACAATTCAATGGGAGAAAGAATAGTCTTTTGAACAAATGGTTCAGGAACAGCTGGATATGACACACGCAATAATGATCTTGGACCTCAACTGCACACCATATACAAAAATTTACTCAAAATGGATTATAGGCCTGAATTTTAGAGCTAAAACTATAAACATAGGTATAAATTTTTATGACCTTGGGTTAAGTAATGGTTTCTTGGATGTGACATCAAAAGCATAAGTGACAAAAGAAAAAAATAGATAAATTGGACTTCATCCAAATTAAAAACTTTTCAATTTTGCTGCAAATTATATCATCAAGAAAGTGAAAGGACAACCCACAGAATGGGAAAAAATATTTGCAAATCCTATCTGTGATAGGGAACTTGTTTCCAGATATAGAAAGAACTTTTATAACTCGATAAAAAGACAACTCAATTAAAAAATGGGCAAAAGATCTGAATAAACATTTCTCCAAAGAAGATATACAAAAAGCCAATAAGCACATGAAAAGATGCTTAACATCACTAATCATTAGGGACATGTAAATCAAAACCACAACGACGTACCACTTTACACACACCAGGGTGGCTAGAATAAAAAAGACAGACAATAACAAGTGTTGGTGAGGATGTGGACAAACTGGAACCCTCATGTATTACTGATGGGAATGTAAAGTGGTGTAGCTGCTTTGGAAAACAGTTTGGTAGTTACTCAAAAAGTTAAATGCAGAGTTATCATATGACTCAACAATTCCAGTCCTAGGTATATACCCTAGGGAAATGAAATATGAATATATTTAATATATTAAATATATTTAATGTTCATATGTTAAAATAGGAATATATATGAATATAACCCATTCATATGTATTTATGAAATATATCTACCCAAAAATTTGTACACAGATGTTCATAGAAACTTTATTCATAATAGCCAACAAGTGGAAACAACCTGCAGTTCATCTACCCATAAGTGAATAAACAAAAGTGATGTATCCATACAATGGAGTATTATTCAGCACTAAAAAGAAACAAAGTATTGTTACATGTTACAACATGGATGAACCTTGAAAACATTATGCTAAGTGAAAGAAAGATCACAAATTGTGAGATTCCAATTATATAAAATATCCAGAGCAGGCAAATGTATAGAGACAGAGTAGATTAGTGGTTGCTGAGGGCTAGGTGTAGAGAAAATGGGGAGTGAGTGCTAATGGGAAAGGGGTTTTTTTTAGGGATGATGAAAATGTTCTGGAATTAGATAGTGATGATGGTTGCACAACTCCATGAATATACTGAAAACCATTGAGTTACACACTTAAAATGAGTGGATTTTGTGGTATATGAGTTATATCTCAATTAAGCTGTTAAAAATAAAAAAAGAAATGGTCTAGCAGTCGTGCCCTTGCCACGCTCAGCCTTTCACCTGGAAGGCCCAGGAGGCCTGGCCTAGAACACTGTGGTGGACCCCCAGGCTCGGTGACTGGGCTGTCAGTTAGCTGTAATCCCCACTGCAGACTCCCTGGAGACCCGAACAGGGCGTTTTCACAGCTGCCACAGAAACCACCAATCACAGCAGATCTGCATGAAATGCTTTCCAGAGAAAGCACTGTTCTATTGCAGTGAATCCTTCTGCCTCACATGCATTCATTTAATAAACATTAATTAATTCTGTGTGTCCTGCTGTGAATTGGGCCCTATGCTAAGTGCTGGGAAAAAAACTGGTCTCCTGGTCTCAACTCCTTGCAATTTTTTCTTCTCTCTTTCAGTTTTTCCTTCTACTGACATTACAATAACAGTTAACTTTTAAATGAAAATGGCTTTTTACAATTTACATTGTGAATCATGTACATTGGTTTATCTGATCCTCACTTAAGCCCTTCATGGTAATTATCATTATTAACCAAGGATACCCTTACAGAATTTAAATTTGTCCAAGACCAAAAAGCCAATAAAAAGTAATTACCAACCTCCAAATTCTTCCAACCGAGCTATCTACATCCTGTAGTTTTCACTCCCTGGCTGGTTCCCCCGCTCCCCATACACACACACACACACACACACTCACACACACACACACTCACACACACACACACACTGTGGTAAAGAGCCATCAGCAGCTGCAGGTTCCAGTCCTACAGTTCCAACCCCAGTGGAGAGAGAACACTCACTTCAGCGAAGCTCTAGCGAGTCCCTGGGTTGATGCTGACTGGACCAGCCTTGGTCTCACGCTCACCGCTGAGCCAAGCGCTGTAGCTGGAGGGGTTCCTTGCTCTCATGTGTGGGTCACGTGAGGTCTGGGTCACATGTCTGCCTGGAGGCAGAGGTGGGCAGCACGTGGTCTGAGCAGGAGGGAGGGCAATTACGCTGAGGGAAATAGAGGCTGTGTGGAGCAGAGTGAGGCCCAGCCGCAAGGTCTTGTGTGCGGTCAGAAGCCAGGGTCTAGCAGCATGGACAACTGTCCAGCGCAGCTGCTCTTCTGTAGTGCAGAGGCAAAGATGTTCAGCCCCCAGAGCCTGGGAGTGGTGGAGTCATAAGGTTTCAGGATTCCACAGAGATCTGTCGAACCTGCCCACAACATCTTTATTCCCCGGGCATACCTGCCTCCCGTTGTGTAAGAGGCGGCACCCACTGGCTGAGGGGCGGGGCTGTTCCGTGTGATGAGCAAGAAAGCCTCACTTACCTAACCTGGGAATCATAGGACGGAGAGGGCCTCCCTGAGCCTAAGGCAAAGGCACACCCCAACTGCCTCAGATCCCTATGTCCAGCCCACCTCCCTTTCCTCAGACTTGAAGAAGAGCTAGCTGCTCACCATTTCCCCTGTCACTGCCCTTTAGGTAATGGGAAGCTTATTAAATGTCATTTATCCTTCTGCTCACCAGTACGTTAGACAAACATCAACTGAGCACCACTTATGAGCCACATGCCCTGCTGCTTGCTGTGGTCACAGAGATGGATAAGATAATGCCCCAGCCCCAAGGAGCTCACAATCTAATGGAAAGGAGACACCTAAATAAATGAGCATCTTATACAGTGAGGTAATAGAATTTCCTTCTGCAGGGCGTGTGAGGGCTTGGAGGAGGGCGTCGTGAGGCCAGGGAGCCAGGAGGAGCACGAGGAGGGCTTCGGAGGAGATTAGGTTTGAGCAGAGTAATTTGTTAAATATAGATTTTATTCTTTTTTTTTTTGTGAAGAGATCAGCCCTGTGCTAACATCTGCCAATCCTCCTCTTTTTGCTGAGGAAGACTGGCCCTGGGCTAACATCCGTGCCCATCTTCCTCCACTTTATATGGGACGCCGCCACAGCATGGCTTGACAAGCGGTGCATCAGTGCGCAACCGGGGCCGAACCGGCGAACCCCGGGCCACTGCAGCGCAGTGCGCACACTTCACCTCTTGCACCACCAGGCCGGCCCCGATTTTGTTCTTGTTTTTAAAAACTACACAAATTTGTGTAAAAAATTTAGAGAATGCAGAATAAGCAAGAAGAAAATAACCACAATATATTGGTATCCCCCACCCAGTTTTCTCAGCTATGTATTACATATTGTTTTGTAACTGGCTTTTTGCTTTAAAATATGTCCATTTTAATCATGAATATTTTTCTATACCAGTTTTAATGGCAACACAGCATTCTACTGGATGTTTCTGAGGGTCTTTGAGAGAGACCAATAAAGAGCACTCATCTTTCCTGCCCAAATCAATCGAGATAAGAGCAGGTGGAGAACCAAAATATCACCCTACTCCTAATGAAGGCAACATTGGAAGGTGCAGCTTTCAGTGAGAGACAAGTGGGCTTGCTGACTCTGTCCCTCTGTCCAGACGTTGGAAAAACTCACCTCAGGGAAAGCTGAAAGCAGACAACTCACCAGGTTGCTAGGCCCCCACTGGCCCTGGTGGAGAAGGGTGAAGAAAGGGGACAACTTCTCCAAGCAGGGGGCCTTTGACTGCTTCCACCGATGCTTGTAACTCACCAACCCTTGTACCGCCTGCCCCTTCTCTGGGGAGGATTGAGGACAAGCCCACAAAACTAGGCTGGGGAAGAGGTACTCCCCTCTAACACAGGGAGGTCCTATTATTCATTTAACCAATCCTCTGCTGTTGTACATTTAGGTTGTTTCCAAACCACATTGAAATTAAATGTTTGTAATTAACCTTTGTGTACATTTATGGTTATGTCCTTAAGATAAAGTCCTAGAAGTGGAATTCCTGGGCCAAATAGTACTAACATGTTTAAAGCTTTTGATGCATTTTGCCACATTTCCCTCTAGAAAGTTTGTATGATGTACCTTACCACTGGCAGTATTTGAGTAAATGAGTAACGTTTCCTTAACACACACCCTTTCTGGGTTCATGTTGACCTTTGCGAATTTGATGGGCAAACTATCTGTGCCTCAGTGTTACTTCAATTTTGAGCAATCTAAATGGAGGAGCTTTCCTGGAGGACAAGGGGGGAGAAAGTGTGAGAGAAACCATCTGTGAAGAGACGAGACAATGTTTCCAAAGGCATAGAGCACTGACATCATCCCTGTTCCTTCCCCTTTTGTACATAGGTCTTATTTCCCAACCCTGGAGGCACCGTAGTGAAGGCGAGGGAGGATGATCCTGGGAAAATACAATTCCTTAATAGTTGTGGGGCAAGATAAGCCTGAATGTCCTCATCAGAAAATGGACTAAACAGCCCCTACCTTCTGAATGAGAGCCCTGTGGACAGTGCTTGGCCCACAGTGGGCAACGAATAAACTGTAACCATTCTGGAATCATCATAACAGCCTCTGGGGCAAGGGTACGGGTGGGTAGATCTGAAAGTGGCCTCCCCTCTCCCTCTCATCTCTGTGTGTGCATCCGTCTCCGCTGCATCGTGCAGGGAAAAAGGGGTGATCAACCGAGTGATTTGGGCATTCCTGGCATTTCTGACCAGAATACCACCCAGTAGCTCTCCTGAGCCACCAGGATTTCTAGCATCCAGCCCATCAGCCTGTCCCATGCTTGTCTATCCCCATGTCTCTCAGGCCTGGGGCTGAGGGTGAGGTTCTCAGGTTCCTGCGGCGGTGCTCCCACACCTGTGTGGACACCTGCCAGGAGAGCTCTTCCTCGTCCCTGCCTTTGCCAGCCAAGGCTGAGCCTGGGGAAACGCGTGCCCCACTATCCCCGCTGCCCTCTTTGTTAGATTTCGGTTCTCCACCTGTGACTCGCCTTTGTCCTCAACAGACACCTCAGAAAGGTCCTGGGTCCTGCCTCAGTGGCCCCCGGGAGTCCTGGCAGCAGGAGGCAGGCCCAGACCCAGCCTTGGGCGCCTCAGCCGTTATTCTGGGCACACCTCTTTCTGGGAGCCGCTTGGCTCGGAGTTTTAGAAGCCCTTTTGTTTCTTTCTGGAAGTGAGTGAGGAAAAGAAGGTAGGAAACTGATAGGCAACAGTCCCTTCTGACGACGAGCAGCAGCCTAAAGGCAGGTGGGCAATGGAAGAGATAAGGCATAGGCCCCCCTCTGAAGGGAGAGGGGCAGAGCCAGAGACTGACCGGCCTGTCTCTGGGACAAGGACTCGCTGAGTTGTCTGATGTCATTTGGTGCCATCTGACCAGAGTGCTCTCCCCATCAGCAACACGGGGTGTGTGTGTGTGTGTGTGTGTGTGTACGGGGGCGGGGAGGGCTGGCCACAGGCAGGATCTTCACACATGCCGGGGGCCAGGTTTTCATCCCTCTCACTCTGGGGACTCTCTGCCACAAACTGCACTAGAAGTTTATTTACTCACACATTTAATTGTCTACATAGTCAATAAATTTGGTTTATAAAATTCAACACCTGGCACAAGTACATGTTTAAAACATGTGTACACTACCACTGTAAATAAATCCCCTATTCGGGGGATTCAGGCAGACCCCCCAGAAGGCCTTTTGCTTGGCGTTGCTCCAAGGCTGCCCCGAGGCAGTCAGAATCACTCCAGCACTAACAGAGCCCACGGCCCGGGCCCCTGCGACGCCGCTGCTTTCTGTCCACACATATTTACAGGAGCTAACAATCGACTCGCCCCTGCCTACAGCACCCCAAGAAATGCACCGATAGTGAGATGCTGTCTCGGCCCCCAGGAGAGAAGACACGGACCAGAAGGAGCCCATTTCCAGGCAGAGGGAGGTGCCTTCTGAGAGGAGCGAAGCAGAATAAGGCTGCAGGGGCAGGTGAGCGCCGGCCTGCGTGTGTGGGGTAGTGGGAGCAGGGCGCTCCTGTCCTTCCCCCAGAGTGCCGACATATCCCATTACACCAGGATAAGCTGCACCTCCCTGCAGCTGCATCCTCTAGTGCTCCTTCCTGCCCACGGCCCCCGGCACTCGCCGCCTTTCTCCTCCTGTGGTCAACAAGCTCTTTCTCACCTGCGTCTGCACCTTCTCTTCCTCTGCCTGGAATGCCTGTCCCCTAGCTCTCTGTGTTCTCACAGGGAGTTCTCATCCTTGAGGCCTCAGCTCAATGCCCTCTCCTGGAGAGCTCTGCCCCACCTATGCCCATGCGAGAGTGGGGGCATTCTCACCAGCACCACCGGGTATGCCTTTCATTCATTTATCAGAATCAGAAACTATCGTATGAGTTATTTGACTTTGTCTATTGTCTCCTCCCCTCTAAAATGTCAGCTATCTAATGACAGAGACCTCATCTGTCTGGGTCCCTGTTGAATCTCCAGCGATTAGAAAAGAACCTGATTCATCATGGCTGCTCAAAAGCTATTTGTTCAGCAAAGGCATTATTTCTGACGTGTCTCACCTACAACCTGAGGTGAAAGTTGCTCCATTAAAGGAGATCAGTTTGCAGAGACTGTGATGTGGCGTAACCATGTATGGGTGGGCTTGAAAGGGGCCATGGGTTGCCTAAATTTATATGCAAAAGTGTACGTGTGTGTGCATTTTCCTGGGATGAGAGTCCGCAGTTAGCTTCAAATTCCCAAAGAAATCTGTGACACCTTGCCTCCCCAAAGACAGGGCAGAAGCCTCTGGTGGGCTCTGGGAATCCGGTGGGTCCGAGTCTGCACTACGGCGGGTGATGGAGGCTGTTGCCGGGAATTTCTCAGGTCAGTGTTTCTCAGGCAGAGACTTGTGATTCCCAGGAGTTCCACCAAGGACCTTGGGGGTCACCATGGGGGTGGGGGGGTTGACAGCCATGGGGGACAGACTTTACACATTGGCTTCCACCTAAGATTTCATTTAGGGAACGTTTTCCAATGCTTTGGAAAAAGGAAGGGGGAGGAGTGGTTGAAAGCTCCTCTCCTAAGTACTTAAACCTCAGTTCAGCTTGTTTGGAGAGAGTTTAAAGAAGAATCTGTTTTCCCAAGTGTTTATTTCAACTCAGCTATTCCCAAGTCTGGAGGAACAGAGCCTGAGATTGTCCCCATGGCACAGAAGCTCCTGTCTGCTCCGGAGGGGCTGCAGAGACGAGCCCTCTGAGATACGCTCTGGGCTTTGCAAAGCTCAACCCCAGCCCCTCCAAGAACGATGCTTAATAGGAAGTCTTCAATGACCCTAAGGTGCCTGGCCTGCCACGTGTCCCTTGTGTGCTAGCTCAGGGACTGAACTGGCCAGGAGAAGGAAGCAGCAAAGGCAAGAAGCCACAGAAGCACCCAGGCAGTGGTTGCCACAAGCAAGGGGGTATCCTGGGAGATGCTTTACTTATTGGCTCTTGTTCACCATGAGTCTTCTAACCCTGTTACTGGCAGGTCACATCATCCCAAAAGACCAACTAGCACCTTCTCAAGGCAGCAAATGTCCTCCTGATGCCATAAACAGAAACGGCAGGGAGAGGATTCACGCCTGAGAAGAGGAAATTGGAGAAGAGCGGCAAGGAGCAGCCTGTGCATGATACTGTAATTTACGGGGTCTTAAGGCCTCCAGATACAATCAGGTTTCATCTCTGGACAACTGCATAGCCTGTGTTGATGCCTTCCATCTCCAGACAGGCATGGACGGTACCACCTCTGTTCCCAGTCAGGCTCTGCATTTCCTGAGCTCTTCCCTGTCACTCAGTGACCCCCACGCCTGCACACACGTGGCGGAGAAACAAGACCGCCCTAACTGGGGGCTGGGGTTCCAGGCCCAGGGAAGCTCTGCGTCTCCCACAGCTCCATCGGGCAGACGCTCTGCTGGCCCCTCTGTTCGCTCCAGTCTGTATTATCGGGTGACTGTCATTCCACAGGAATTCCAATTCAGACTGTGCCCTTTTACTGGCATGTTCAAGCTAATCGGAGGCTTTTGGAAGTTTGGAATTTGAGAGAAATGTGCTGATCAAAATAATACATAAATGATACGAGAATTTGTTGAAAATAATCTTCATTACATCTTATATTTTACATTTACTGTGGCTTTTATCCATAATTATTTCTCTAAAACTAACGTTTTGCTTCTAACCAATCAAAAGACCATATTCAAAAGAAAAGCTCACAAAGTTTACTTTTTTTTTTTTTTTTGTGAGGAAGATCAGCCCTGAGCTAACATCCATGCTAATCCTCCTCTTTTTGCTGAGGAAGACCGGCTCTGAGCTAACATCTATTGCCAATCCTCCTCCTTTTTTTTCCCCCAAAGCCCCAGCAGATAGTTGTATGTCATAGTTGCACATCCTTCTAGTTGCTGTATGTGGGACGCGGCCTCAGCATGGCCGGAGAAGCGGTGCGTCAGTGCGCGCCCGGGATCCGAACCCGGGCCGCCAGCAGCGGAGCGCATGCACTTAACCGCTAAGCCACTGGGCCGGCCCCAGAGTCTTTGACTACCTTTGGATTTCCAAAAACATACTCCAACGCTCTAGGAAGTAGCAAACAAAGTCAGCGTCTTTATGAGAAACAGGAAAGGGACACTTTCTGTCGTTGTCCTCTTTTTTTAATTAATGATTTCTTCTTGGCTCATTCTGCTTTGTAATAAATGGGAAAATAATTTTGTTTATTGGCCTGGGAGATTGCGGGGCCGGCCCACACAAAGTTTACTTTTAAAAGTTTAAGTTGTGTTCTTAAATCACATTATCCATAGCACTGAATATTATTTTGACCCCAGCATTTGACACTAGAATTGGAAGAGAGAATATTGGGCCAGTCCTACTCAATTTGAAGCAGGATTTTTTCACACACACACACACACACACACACACTGACAACCACATTTTCACTTATAAGATGTCCCTTCCAAGAAAATTAATGTTGTATCAAAGACACTGCCTCATAATATACGGAAGGAACTCTTTTTTTCCCAAGGTGATAACATTCTGATTTGAATTATTACTTCATTTAAAAAAAAGGGGAGGTTTTTCATTGTCAGTAAAACTCAAAGCACTCTGCATACAAAATGGTGAATGCTCAAATGTAAACGAATTTTCCTGATAGTGGACCTTTCCCACGGACACAATCAGTGCTCCAGAAGCAAATTTATTAACCATTACCATTTATATGCAACTCTTGCAAGACAGCTCAAATATAACCCCCATAATGAAAATATATTGACCTTTTTTTTCCCTCAAAGAAATTTGGGGTGAAATTCTCCACTTAAGGTAGTCAGATTTTTTTTGTGTGTGTGTGAGGAAGATCAGCCCTGAGCTAACATCCATACTAATCCTCCTCTTTTTGCTGAGGAAGACCGGCTCTGAGCTAACATCTATTGCCAATCTTCCTCCTTTTTTTCCCCAAAGCCCCGGTAGATAGTTGTATGTCATAGTTGCACATCCTTCTAGTTGCTGTATGTGGGACGCGGCCTCAGCATGGCCGGAGAAGCAGTGCGTTGTGCGCCCCTGGGATCCGAACCCGGGCCGCCAGTAGCGGAGCGCGCGCACTTAACTGCTAAGCCATGGGGCCCGCCTGGCAGTCAGATTTTTTTAAAGAATATAGTTGCCAAATATGCCTTACCTTAAGATGAATGTTGTAGAACAGGAGAAAAATGAGAGCTAAGGAAAAATAACCTTTTGCGAACCACACATTTGCAGACAGGCACCATTTGCCCTCGGGGGATGCTGTCTGCCAGGCCTGGGGTGCCGGCCTCCCTCTGCTGCCCACCAAGTCCCGGGCAGGCCTGGAGGTGCCCTCGCAGGCCTGGCGGGACAGCGGGCGCCTGGGCCTGGCGAGTGGACAAGCATACCTGGACGCCTCACATTCCACGTGATACAAGAATTGCCACACGTGCACATTTTCAGTGTTTTCTCCAGTTGTTTCCGAGACACAAAGTTCGAAAGGCAAACTGTGAGGTTCAATGTCACCCACCTGGCCACCCACGTCATTTCTCCCTCACCCAGCGCTGCACGTCTTACTTGTCTGTTAAGTTGAAGTAAAATAAATGGTTCATTTGAAGACAACACTTCTGAGTTCTGAGCATTCAATTTTCTCACTCTTTAAAAATTGTGGTAAAATATACATAACATAAAATTTACCATTTCAACCATGTGTCAGTGTACAGTTCTATGGCATTAAGTACATTCACATTGTTGTGCAACCATCACCACCATCCATCTCCAGACCTTTTCATCTTCCCAAACTGACACTCCTTACTCATTAAACACTAACTCCCCTTCCCCCCTCCCCCAGCCCCTGGAAACCACCATTCTACTTTCTGTCTCTGAATTTGCCTACTTTAGGAATCTCGTATAAATGGAGTCATACAGTATTTGTCCTTTTATGCCTCTAACTCACTTTGACAGCTCCTTAGAGTCTGCATTTAAGGAGAAGGGAGGAAATGTAACAAAGGCTAGCAGATTTCTTAGGGCAGTGGGATTAAGGATAATGCACATTTTTCCTCTCTATTTTCCAATGATTTGTAATGCCATAATGAAAAGGTTATTAAATTATTCATCATTAAAAGCTTGAATTGGGGCCGGCCCCATGGTGTAGCAGTTAAATGTGCGTGCTTTGCTGCTGGCGGCCTGGGTTCGGATCCTGGGCATGCACCGGACACACTGCTTGTCAGGGCGTGCTGTGGCAGCGTCCCACATAAAGTGGAGGAAGATCAGCATGGATGTTAGCCCAGGGCCAGTCTTCCTCAGCAAAAAGAGGAGGATTGGCAGATGTTAGCTTAGAGCTGATCGTCCTCACACATACACACAAAAAAATTTTAAAAAAAGCTTGAATTTACTCTTTCTAATATCTCACTTTCGTGTCATTCGCTCATAAGTAAAACCTTTGTGTCTTGTTACTGGATCATTATTATACCCTTTCATATGTTCATTTTACATAAAACTATTTATGAACTAGCACTTTTGGAAATCTCCCTACGTGGAAATGCTCAGACCTTCTCTCACAGTGGGACAGATACATGTGTGGATATGATTCTAACGTGTATTGAACGACCATGAACTGTAAGAATGTAATCAAGGTACTGAAGGAAAGATGCATCATTTCCGTGTGTAATGAGCCATCACAAAGAGCCAAGGGAGTGGGGGGGAGCTGATGGTTGGAGCTGGAGGATGCCGTCCTTCACGGAGCTCAGAACAGGGCAGATGCCTTCCTCTGCCCTGCAAATGATGTGACAGTCGGGGAGGACGTCATAACTTAGTAGTGGTGGACCAAGGGGCTGGACGATTTGGTTTAGGGTGAGGGATGAGTCAGCTTCTGAAAGCTGAAGGCAGCGGATGAGGTAGAAGGTCTAAGGAAGACTTACACCCCCTCCAATGCTGCGGAGGTGTCCAGACCAGACATGAGCTCCTACTGAGCAGCTGGACAGTCCTGACAACAGCTTGACTAGGGGTTGAACACACCAGTCAGACTGGAGAGGACTGGATGATGGGAGAGGGCAGATTATAGAAACCAACTGGAGACAAACAGAGGAGGCCCAAGTCCTGTGGTAGGGGTGGGTGAGGGGTACTAGATAAAGCAAAATCCCAGAGGACCAGTGGGTTATCAAGTCCCCCATACCTGGAAATCAGACTAGAAATTTTCTGAAAAGTATTAAAAAGTCTACCAGCTCTGAATGTGGTAGGACTATTTCAGGCCAGGACATCTTTGTGAAGCTTCATTCCAGCCCCTTGCTAAACCCTGTTATTGTGTAGTCTTTCCTCCTTCATATATAATTTTGTCACATATAGCAATTTTATCACTTTTTAATTTACTTTAGTTTCTAGGTAACTCTTCAAAAGAAACCCAATCCTGTTGGCTTGTCAAGGACAAAAGAGGTGGTTTTCGGAATTAAAGGTCTGTGGAAGGAGTGGTTCAGGCAAGGGTTCAGGCACCCTTTTCAGCCAAGCTGGGTGGTGGTGGTGACAGTGGCCCCTGGATGTTCTGGTGAGAGGATAAGGGAGAAGGGCAGACTCTTCCTGCCTCAACTTTGCAAAAAATGACCATTTGGCCATATTTTAGGGATTCCTGGAACTCCTGAATTGTTTGGAATATTTGAGGTTGTATGGTCAACCAATGCAGAGATCACTAGCTGTAGATCTATAGGTCACTAGCTCATGGCATCCACTGGGTGTCCAAATAGGCCCAGGACAGACCTCAGGATAAGACTTTCCCAAAATTTTAAGCAGGCCTGTATACTTTCAATTCAGGTCATGGTTTTTAAATTTGGCTATTGTGTTATGCTGTACTCATCTTGCAAAAGCATTCTGAAATGCACCATGGAGAGCATGAGCCTGACCTTCCTGGAAGTCATGAACAAGTTAAAATGATCATGAATTAATCATGGTTATTACTGACAGAGTTCATCATAGTTTACATATATCTGATGGCAATAACTATAGTGTGTTATAGACACCATAAACGTCTGAAGAATGTGTTAATAGAAAGCGTATGCACACAGATGTGAAATGTGCACATTGTTCATTTGATAGGTTAAATGAAATCTTGATTCAATCTCTCTATTACACCTCACCTGTGTGTTTGTGTGCGTGTGTGCGTAAGTCTTCCTCGTATCTCGGAAGCAGGGGTTCTGATTGCCTGAGGACTCTGCTGCAGAAAAGCTACATTACCTACATGGTAAGTAATTACCACTTGTTATTAATTTGAGGATTTGGGGAATCCGCAGAATTTTTTTTTTTTTTTTTTTTTTTTGGTGAGGAAGATTTGCCTTGAGCTAACATCTGTGCCAATCTTCCTCTATTTTGTTTATGGGACACCACCACAGTATGGCTTGACAAGTGGTGTACGTCTGCGCCCAGGATCCGAACCTGCGAACCCAGGCCGCCAAAGTGGAGCGTGTGAACTTAACCACTATGCCATGGGGCCGGCCCCATGGAGAATCTGCAGAATTTCTTACAATATGTTATTAAATTCTTTACACACACATCTCCTACTATATAGAACACTTATGACAACAAGGATCATGTCTTTGTATTTCTTGTATATAACACAATGTCTGGCATACAGCTGGCAGTCAACAGAACTTTGTTGAATGAACGGATGCATGTTAGGGACAATTTCATTTCCCTTCAGATGAAAACGCCATGAGAACATTCGTGTGTTGCTCGTCATTGCATGCCTACTTCCTAGAACAACGCATTACACATAGTTCTACTACATAAATGATGGCGATAAACTAATTATCAAGAAAAATAGATAAATTAAAAAACGCCAAGACCAATAGACCCTGAGGTCCATGAAAAATGGGAGAAAATAGGAACATGACATTTGTCTAATTAATTTATTGATGTGGATGCCTAAAACATATTATTTCTGGGAGGAGAACAACATTGGGTTTTGAATATATCAACTCAACTTTATTGTAGAAGAAAGTAAATCCAATAAGCAAACAAGTAAGCTAGAACTCATATGTGGAGGAACATGACACAGCAGAAAACACACAGGCTTAGAGTTTGATAGATCTGGGCGAATTCCCGGATCAGCCATTTACTGGCTGTGCCACCTCGGATGGATTCAGGTTCCTTGTATGGCAAACTAGAGTTTTGATGTTGACCTTGAAAAATTAAAGAAAATCTATTTATTCAGTGCCTGGTACTCAGTAATTCATGTCCAGGTCCAGTTGGAGGAATGAGCATGAAGAAAAGCCTGTAAGATAAAAATGTTCAAAGAAATAACTACACACAGATGGAAGGTTATCTGGTTTGAAGCCACGTGCACATTGTATGATGGCAACCTTACTGATGAGTCTTAGTGAACGACTTTGAATTTTTTAAAATTCAGACTGCTAAAATTATAGCTGAAGTTTTAGTGCAATTTGGCATGATTATTATGAAGTTAATAATGGAAAATGTAGCTGAGCCCAAAGAGACGTGGTCCTCTACTCCTTTCACCAATAGTCCTTAAGCACCTGTTGTGCATTTGTACTTCTTAGGTACTAGTGATACAGGAGGGAACAAAACAGCCAAACTCTCTACTCATAGGGCACTTACATTCTAGTAGGGAATGACAGAAAATAAAATTAACAAGTAATAGGTTAAAAGGTAACAACTTCTACAGGAAAAATAGGGCAGGGAACATGGGATGTGGGAATTATGCAATTTAAAATCGGGTGGTCTGAAGCAGCTGCGTTGGGAAAGTGACTTAAAAGAGGACAGTGCAAGGGTCATGGGATGTCTGGGGGAAGAGCAGAGGGAACAGCATGTGCAAAGGGTCTGAGGTTGAAATGAGCCTGACCCTATGAAGGTGACAGATGTCTGTCTTAAAGCACTCAACTCTGCTAAACACTAACAATATATTTTAAAGAGCAAAAAACAAAGGGTTTCCTTTCACACTTTCTATTGTCTGACATTCTGCTGGCTTTATAACATAAGCACCCGTTTGTGAATTGCTCCTTGCACCTAGAAATGTACCATATCATGAACTCAGACCGCTGTGCTCCTCTTTCTTCTGTATTTTATTTGGAAAACATTTAAATATCACTTACTCCAGGCTGGGTGTTGTCTAAACATTTAAAGAATATAAACTCAATCCTCGTAACAATCCTGAGGTAGGTATTATTGTTGTGCCCATCTTACAGGGGGATAAACTGAGGCACAGAGAGGTTAGGTTACTTATCTGAGATCACATGGCTAATAAACACCAGAGCTGTGATTTGAACCCTGTCCACCTAGCTGTAGAGTCCATGCTCTTAACCTCTGCACTATGCAGCCTCTGATAGGGGCATCTCCCTCCCAGTGGTGAGCTGAAGCCAGCTTGGATCAGCTCCAAAGAGCCAATTGTGTGCAAATATTCCCAACTCCATCTTCAGTGGCATCACCTTGGCAACTTGAGATTGGCCACAAGGGAGTGTTTCACCTCAGAAATCAGCAAACGCTTCAAATCAGGGTTTCATCCTGAGGAATCGCTTGTCAACCACCTGCCAGCACACGACTCATCCCTCCCATCTTTTGCACTCCATGGTGGGTTTCCATCCTTGACGCTTCCCCTGACTTGCTCCCACCAGACTCCAGTTACTCCAGGTTCACCCAGGCACCTGCCTTTGTTACATCATAACCAGGCTAACATCTGCTGGGTGTGTTTGACCAGAGTCAGCGTTGTCTTAGGTCTTTTGAGAGCAGCACAGTGGCAAGAACATGGATTTTGGTGACAAGTAGACCTGGGTTTGAATTTTGGCTCAGCTCAGTGAGCTAGGCAGCCTTTAGTGATTCACTTCCTGTCTCTGTCCACCAGTCTCCTTCATCCATAAAGTGGGATGTAATAACTCACATGTACCACGAAGCCTGGTGTGGGGACCCAAAGTGAGGGAAAATCAGATCCAAACTCGTGAGCCTGCCTCCGCAGCCCCACGAGAGCACCTTCCTTCCAACACCGTCTCTCACCATCTCAGCCTTGCTTCCTATGGCTCCGACCACATTGTGGGAAATCAGAATTGGCCACCTCAAAATATGTCTCTTTATCTTTATTATTTACTCTGAAAGAAACTTTGACCTCTCCACCCCCACCCCCCACTAACTGCACAAAGGAATTTAATTCTGGGCATGGATAGACTGAGAGGGTCCTTGCTGAGCCCATTCCAAGTAAAAACTGAAGTTATCCTTTGTAAAAGACATTTACATTTATAAGGGAAATCTCCATTTGTAAAGGTATCTCCCTCTCTGTACCAGGAAGAAGAAGGGATGACCTTATCTCTAGAAACTCTTATCAGTGCAGAAGGCGAGGACTTAAATCTGCATACTCTTGATTATTGTACTTTCTGGTAATCTCTCATAGCTGACTCCCCCCCACCCCCAACATCCGCCTTTGTCTACCTGAATATACTATTTAAGCTGAAAACCTCCGCCATTTGTGGAGACACTCGATTTCCCTGGTTTCTCCCACATATACATGTTATAAAGCTTTGTTTGATTTTCTCCTGCTATTCGGTCTCATGTCAATTTAATTTGTAGCCCAGCCAGAAAGGACCCAGAGTGGGGAGAGGATAGTCTTCCTCCCCTTCACCTCCAATCACATGCTGTCTTAGAACCTTTACTTGCTTCCCCTTCTGCTTAAGAGACACTTCCCACACATCTCCAAGTGACTGCTTCCTCCCACTGGGGGCCAGCTCCAAGCTCAGCACCCACTGCTCGCCCAGCCCTGCCATTACTGTACACACATGGCTGCTCTCTCCCCTACGTCCCTACATTGTTTCCTTCACAGCAGTCAGGTACCAAATACTACCCAACTGTTCACTTTACGACTCGATAACATCTCCCTCACTTACAATGTAAGCCCTTGATGACAAAGCACTATTGTATTCATCACTATATCCCCAGCACTTAGAACAGCACCAGGCATAACAGGCCTTCAGCAAAAAGCTGCTGGTGGTTGACCAGTTCACATTCAGTTCCCAGCCCAGAGCCAGGCACATGGTAACTGCTCCACAAGCGCTGGCCGTATATGAGTGTTGGGAAGTATCTTCAGCCTCTGGAATCTCATGGAGCAGAGATCACTGGGGGCCCTGGCCGTGGGTACCGCTGGCCTGTGTCGAGACCACTGTGGAAATGAGCTGCCCCTTCCACCCTAGGAGACCCAGGCCCCCTGCACTTCCTCCAGACTGAGAGTGAGCGAGAGGGAAGCAGGAGTTGCCTCGTCAAATATTTATCAAAGGCTTTCGATTTGCAGACTTGCAGTTCTAGCAAGCACAGAGCAAACCACTCTCTTTCAAGTGGCATCTGGCAGCCCTTCAGCCTGTCACTGGATGGTTAGTGGGAATGTGTGGGCAGAGGGAATGCTGCTGTTGAAATGGAGTGTAGAAGTTCCTGAACTTTGAGCATTTTTTTTAACTCTTAATGTTTCGGCAGCTGCAGTCGAAGGAGGGATCCTTCTCAGCTGCCATCCTACCTCAAGGTGTGAGTACAGCCAGCATTTTGCCTGGCAATTGCCAACTTGATAATTGGTCATTCAGAGACCTCCTGCCTCTCTGGAGTCACTTCTCCAAACTCCAGCCTTTTAAGAGGCCTCAAGAATTTCCAAGCATCGCCTGATAAAGTAGCTTATAATTTTTATGAAGCCTGTCTGGAAAGTGGCACAGGAAAGGCCCAAAGGAGGTCACATTAATCTTGCAAGAAGCCATGTAGGCATTCATGGGACTGGTCACATGTCTTATTTATTAACCATCTGGAGACTTAGCAAGATTTGGGCAAAAGCCCTCCTGGGCCTGTGGTGAGAGCTCTCCTTCCCCAGGCCTTGACAACGTCTGTTGTATGACTCTTCTCGTGTTCAAAACACTTCATTCATCTTAATCACAGTCACTGCCCAATATAGAGTCTAGCGGTTTGGCTCCCAAGTCATAGAAGGCCTAGTGGATGGCATCGTCAGAGAGCAGGACCAAGTTTTCTGGGTTGGTGAAGGAAGCATTTGGTTTGCTGAGACAGAGTCACATGAGGATGGGAATGGGGCTGGGGGAGCAAGGGTGCCTGGTGGTGGTCGAGTCCGGTTCTCTGGACGTTCGCTGTGTCTTTCTCACGTCCCCATCATTAGCACTTAGGTGATAGAGGAGGGACTATCCGGCACTGCAAGGGCCAGCTGTGATCGGAGACCTATCACCGATGGGTGGCCTTCGGCTTTGCTGTTTCTGATGCTATTAAGAGGTTCTTACGGCCATGGCCACAGGAATACTGAGTCCGGCTTTGACCCCGCCATCTCTGAGCAGGAACTACAGGAAGGAGGTCTTCGCCCAAAATATGATGTCCAAGTAAACCAAAGTGGCACGTAATTGCTTGCTGGGCTTCGACGCACTTGGGAAACCAGGCTGAAGCATCTGACTAAGGCTTGAGGCCTGATGGGGACTCCTCTTTCTCAGCCTCACCCCAAATCTTAGCTCACTGAATGAATGGAAAAGATAAGGGTCCACGCATGTTGGAGAGCAGAGAACAGAGAGCCAGCCAGGCCCACCAGGGGTCACCACCCGGGGCAGGGCATCAGAGGAAGGTGAAGGACTTTGAACAGACAGTGCCTGCTCTCTGGGGGCGTGGACCCACTGAGACCTGATCCCACCTGCTCTCCTGCTGCTTCAACAAGAGCCAGGAAGAGGGAGGGTTGTGTCTCCTCCACAGAGGCCCAGAACACACAGCAGCTCACACTTCAATCCCGCACTGGCAGAAGTGGAGCTTTTTGGGAAGGATGCATATATTTTTAAGAATCACGGGTGAATGTATTATAAATTAATCTAAAAATCAGCGTCCTCTTCATTATCTAAGAGATTTACTGAGATGTTGCCTAAGTGTGGGGATCGGGGTCCTTCTGGCCTGAGAACCCTCTCCTGGGCGTGTGTGCATGCCTCTGTGACCTTGCCGGCCTGCGTGCGCCCCTCGTGACCTCCGGGCAGGAGCCGGGAAGGACACCGTCACAGGAGCGTTTCTCTCAGATGAAAGACATCATGCGCTCTCAGATGGCAACATTTCTGCTTTGATTACTTGTTTGACCATTTGGGGGAACCTAGTTTTGTATAACTCATTTGTTCTCCTTAAGTTGCCCTACCATTATGTATTTTTTGAGCCAAATAATTAAACTCTGATGTTTGTTTTTTGTTTGTTCTTTTGGCCACAAGTAAATATGTGTTTAAGCAACAGCTTCCTACAGCTCTTGAATTATGCAATATAAAAATACCAGTGTTTTAATTTTAGTTTTGTAGGTCATGTCATTGGAAAATGATTTCAAATATAACGAAAAGAAGTAGTATATTTTTAAATCTGTAAAATAAGAAGTAGAGAGCTGTTTCTCTTCTCACTCTCCTGTGCCTGCCCGCAGTGCCCTTCCCTGGCCCTTCCTGCCGGTCCCCTTCCAGCTGCGCTGCCTGAGCTCGCTGTCTCCGTGTCCCGCCCAGTCATCCTGAATTTCTCCACATTCTCCAAACACATGACAAAAAGACACCTGCTCACGTTAAAGGTGTACTTTCTCTGCTCCAGACAGAGTTCTAAGGGCTTCACACACATTAACACGTAGAATCTTCAGAACAACACTGGGAGGTAGGTACCGTTTTTCATCCTTATTTTACAGATGAGGAAACTGAGGCACAGAGAAGTTAAGTAGCTTGCCGAAGGTCACACAGCTTCAAATCCAGACAGAGCAAATCCAGTGTCCATGCCCTTCATCACCACATTATACTTTATGCCTTTGCAGAGCTCCCCTCCGCCTCAGCTGCCCTCACCCCTTCCCCTCTCTGGCCAGACCCTGGTCCCTCTACAAGGGCCCACAAGTCACTCCCTCTCTAACGTCTTCCCTTTGGCTTGAGTGGCCACTTCCGCCCCTGCTCAGGGGTCTCATTTCACAGCTCAGTTCTTGCTCTTAACCCTTCGTGGGGATCGTCTGCTTCTCCCTCCATCTTCCCCTTTTCCATGGCCCTGCTGAGGTTACTGCTCTTCATTTCTCCGTTGAGTCAAGTGCAGTGCTGGGCCTATGGGGTTCAGTAACATTTGCTGAGCGCGTGAAAGACTGCTGTGTACGTACAGCTGAGGAGGCTGCAGCCGCTTGTCAGTGAAATCGGGCACAGGCCCCGCGGCATGGTTACCTGCCAGTAGCCTGCTATCTGATGCCCTGGGAGGCTGCTGCAGGCAGCGGGCTCTCCTGCCTGAGCCTTCAAGGCCTGGCCGGTAGGGCTGCCCTCCTGCCCCTGTGGCTCTCCACCTCTGCGTCCTGTGCTATGCTGGCCCACGCTGCCCCAGGGCCCCAGCCCCCTGCCTGCCAGGCTCCCCACCCTCTCTGCACTTCTTTTTGTTGTCTCCTCGTCTTCCACTGCTTTTGGCTTTTCTCTTGGCTTTTTGTGAAAACATGGGCAGAAAACCGATCACAAGAAATTATAGAAAGGCCAGGCATGGTGGGAGGGCAACCAGTGAGAGATGATCTGTCACTCGGCTCTCACGAAAGTCAGGGTCTCAGGGAGTGAAAGTGGGAACGAGCAGTGAGTCCTTGAGAATGTCAGCCTTCCACGGTGTCAGGGCAGCGGCAGTCTGGAAAGGCTGGTGGAAAATCCCCAGTCCCTTCCCCACTGAGCACACCCAAGGCCCTTAGGGGGTCCACGGCCACGGCTGCTGTGCAGACCCTGTCATGGGTCGTGAGGCTACCTGGCCTCCGACATGCTTAGAAGAGCCCCTCGGGCCAATGGTCCCGTGGCCTCCTGGCAGCTCCCAGGTGGCTGCCTCCCGGCTCCCTCAGCAGGCCCCTCCAGGGTCCCTGGTGCATGGCCCTAGCTGCTCTTAGTCACCCTTTGCACAAGCTCTGCTGGGTCTTCTCCTCCAAACCCATCCCTCCCACTCCTTGCCCTTTGTGGTTGCATTCTTTCCAAGTCCCTCCATCTCTCTAAGTCTCTCTGCTGTCCAAGGGCCCTGGATGTGGTCTCTGGGCTCTGGAGAGAGCTCTCTCTTCCTTGGTCCATGACTCGATACCTCAACTATGCAATTCAGAATGACTTGTGTGCCGTGTGGTTGTTTCGGCTGTATCACATTACAAGCCCACATATAATTTGTTGGCCTTTTTTCATTCCCCTGAGGTCTCTGTCAGTGTTTGTATTTTCCAAATACTTTATCTCCTTGCCATTAATAACCATGTTTGGGATTCTTGTCCTCCTTAGTGTAATAGCTTGCATTGTTTCCACATTGGACCTCCTTTGACCTCGTTGTATATACTGCCCTTAATTATCGCCTCTTGCTGTTTGTATCCTATTCTCATCCTTGAGTGGGAGGCTTATTTAGTTTCAGTTAATGCACAGCTGCCTACCCCAGTCTTCTCGACAGGGCGCAATGTCAAAGCGAATTCAGCACTCCGCCTTCTCCTCCCGCCTCATAGAGTGCAGTTTATTCCGTTACTCCAGGTCCTGCCAACCAGGGCCCATCATGGCAGTTGATGGAAAGACTCAGAGATAAGATCTACGATGAAAACGTAAAGTGACTGGGACTGCTTAACGGGGAAGCAGTCACACTGACCTACTTGTGCTCTTCTTGTGGGGGAGGCATTGTTATGTTAAGGGCAGAGATGAGCTCTATCTTCCATCTTTTTACATGATGTAAACGGGTTAGTACCAGAATAAGGGATTGCATTAGATTTGAGATAAAGCTTCTTAATGGTTAATCCCCAGGCATAGAATGGGGGACAAAGAAGTATTTCCTGAGGCCTGGGGGAATTCTCTTCCTTCATGATCTTTAAAAATAAAATGGGGATTGTTCTGTCCAGAAGGGCTCAGGTCCAAGTCTTGTAAAATAGGATCCTTAATACATTTCCACTTTGTCAACATCTTCTGGTTTTGATTCCAGCCCTTTGGACATTGTTCTCAATAATATTCTTTCTTTCTGATCCATGTTAACTGTTTATCTCAGTATCTGGAGAGTTACTTGGGTTTAGAAGCATGCTCTAAATTGCAAATGAGCAGGGTTACAACAGGCATTCCTGATCTTGGAAACTTATTTGCTCTCCACGCATCTCATCTCAGACTTTGAAAATGGTTTACATGTAAATGGTTTACACGTGCCGCCCGACTGGGTCTCATATCCCACCTTAAACTGACAGCTTCAGAATCCCCCGTCTTGGCAGCCAGTAACTCCAGGGAGGGGTCTCAGCTGTGGGCAGTCTGAACTGAACCCCTCCACCACTGACACTTCTTACCTGCACACCCCGCTGCCCGCCGCCTGCACTGGCTCTGCAGGAGAAGGGGCAAACGCAGGCTCGGCAGGGGTTAAGTGGTTGACGGATATGCTGGTGGGTTACGGTGACACTAACGTGATGACAGAACTGGCCCTCAGTCAGCTCTTTTCCCTCTCTGGGTCTCACTTTTCCCATATTGACATATTTATATTCGAGACTTCATTGTATATAAGGCCCTTTCCAGCTCTTAGGTTTACCCTATAGGTCTAAGTTGGCAAGGCAGAGCGCCTCACCCCACCCCACCTGGACTGTGGCTCATGGAATGGGGTGCATTTTCACAGAAGGGGGTGGGTTTTTCAAAATCCTAAACTTTCCTGCAAGTGCTGCTTTTCCAGCCTCTTCGTTTTGGAGAAAGAATGAGCTGAGGCAGTGGAGGGTCTGAGAAAGGGCCAGGGTTCTGGTGTCCTCTAGACCAGTCTTTGGAGGTTGCCCCAGTTTCCACACCTTCCTCCTACCACCACTGCTCCCCACACTGGCCGTCAGGGCCCTTTGTTTGTACAGCACAGGAAGTGAAGACTGAGCCGAATCTTCTCCCAACACTGCGGTTATCACAAATCCACGATCAGAGAAAGTGGGGGCACCAATTAAGCTTTCTCAAGATAACCTGAACCTCAGAGCTGAGAGCATTATACATGCCACCCGGATCTTAATCTCCGGAGGATCGCTCCAGCCTTTTTGAAGCCGTTACCAGATGCTTTTCTATTCTTAGGAAGGCATTTGGTTGTTTCTGATTAGGTTGTACCAGGAATTCTGAAAGAGGTTTCATCTTCATTTTCAGGTTACAGCGATTGGAGATGCTTCAAACACAGTGAAACCAGAGGCAGTGGTGTCCCTTCCTTGTCCCCTGGGCAGGGGGGTACTCAGCTCACGGGGACAGGGCTGTCCAATACCCTTCTAGACACTGGGTCCTAGTAGGCCTGATGGGCATTTTGAAATGGGAGACACAGGCAGAGCTGACTGACACAGGCGTGAGGAGAGGTGAGGAGGGGAAGCGATGTTTCAGCTTGTCTCAGCAGAGCACTCCCTTCATTCCACCTCCTTCATACTCTTCCCTTCCGTGTCCCCTCGTCTGGTCATCCCCACCATCTCGCCATTCAAATGAAAATGTTGCAGTCCAGGCCCAATGCTTCTACCCCCCTGGGGGGCCCAATTCAAAATGAAAGTGTAGGGTCTCTTGTTGATATTACTGAGAGTTTCAAGAGGGTGACAGCAAGCCGAGCATGAAACCAAGCCCGCCCCCCTCCCGTCCCCCATGACCACAGGGCCGTGTGTGACTCACAGGCTGCACAACCTTGGAGCTGCCCCTGATCCCAGGACTTCATCAGAATAGCTGTGCGGCCCGGGAAAGGCCAGGCAGGGTAACACTCAGGCATAGACTCAGTCTGGAAGACATTGTCCCTGGCCCACACAGAGTGCCATTGTGAGGCTGGTGACGGGGACAGAGGCCTGCTCCCTGCCCTCCCCTCCCCTCCCCTCCCCTCTGGAGGCCCCGGCGCACACTGGCCCGCCTGGAAGATCCCCGGGTGTGGATGAGAAAACGCAGCTGTATCTGAGAGGGAATGCACTGCAGGTAGGAACCTAGACATCAGCCAGCAGAGCCGGGAAAGGGAGGCGGAGGGGAGCACACGTGGCTGTTGCTTGGAGGGACTTCATAGGAATGTGAACCGAAGGCCCTCAAAGAAGCCGCAACAAAGAAGAAGTTCTTCCTCTCCCCGCCTCACACCAAGAGGAGTGGTATCAGATTAATCACCCAGCTTACCTGCTGAAAAGCAGCTGCACAGTGCTGAGTTTAACAGCTCCACAGGGCCAGAGGGCTCCCTGGCTTTCCCGAGCCCAGGCAGCCCCGGGACACCTGCTGTCTGCAGTGACAAGTCACCGGGGAAAGGCGTCCCTTGGCAATTCAGCGACTTCCAAGATACAACTGGCTTGGTCACTATGTCTGAGTAGGTGCTCCACAGCCCCACGCCCTCCCACGGGAGCGGGGGCTGGGTGCCCGCAGGCTGGGGACACTGCGAGTGACGGGGCCGGGGACTTCTTGCCCAGGCCCTGCTAAAGCCATGTCAGGAAGCAAGCCTACAAGTGCCGTGGGCTGGCTGTCTCTGGATGCTCCTCGGGTTCTCCTGCCACAATAAGAATCGAATGAAGACCAGAACAAACCAACGAAACGAACAACTTTCTTCCCTACAAGCCTTAGAATGTCTTCCCAAGAAGGCTTGGCCGGCTACTCCCACGTGCGTGTATCCGCAGTGCTGAGTTCAGAGCCAGTGTGGGGGGGCCTTTGTGTGGACGTGCGGCCCCTCCCAGGCTGTGAGCACTGGCCTTCTTCTCAGGGCGAATGCCTTCTGGTCTCTGCTCAGCGACTTTCCCACAGGCTGTCACTGATGGAACAGAATGAGGGTGGCGAATCGAGCCCCCCCAGGTGTGCCTGCAGCTGCTCCTCCAAACCTTCTCTAGGAAGAGGCAGCTTCTCTGACACGCCGCAGCCAGCCCTCCAGCTCAGGGAGGTGACTGATTCTACTCAGGACAACTCTGAGCACATCCTCCTCGAGTCTGGGCTACTGGTTACTCTAGGAGCAGCGGGCATCGTTCATGACCCGGGGCCTAGGCTTGCGATACCACATGATGACTAATTATTTCACCCATTGATCTCCTTACACTGCTCTTGGTTTGACTGGTTTTGTTGTTCAAACCACACACGACATACACTCGTTTTCTTGCACTCACAGAGTACCTCTGGGCCTGGGTATTCACCGTGAGCGTTAAATGATGGTTGAAAAGGTGGGGAAACAGTCAGCTGCAAAGACGGTCAGCTTCATGGGAAAGATGCCCAAACACTAATTTCTGTCTTTGTTCCCTAAAGTTGCCCATTGCTTACTCATTTCCCTAAGCACTTCCTATATCCTCTCTTAATGTATAGTAAACATATAGAAAGCAGTAGTATAATAGACACCTACCTGTACAATCACACCTGAGATTAAATAGATATTAACATTTTTTTATAGTTGCTTCAGATTAGTTTTAGCCAGGCCCCACCTCAACACCCAACCCTCTATCCTCCCTTTTTCTTGAGAGGTAAGTTTATTGACCATCTGGAGAGCTTATTTTTCTTTTTCTCATCAGTCAGGATTCCAACTCTTTATTGGCGATATGCTTTGCAAATATCTCCTCCCTGTCTGTGGTTTGGCTTATCAGTTTGTACATGGTGACATTTGTGAGAGAGAAGTTTTAAACTCAAATATAGTCAAATTTGTCAATCTTCTCCTTCACAGTTTGTGTTTTTTTGTGTGTCGTTAAAGAAACCTTTCCCCACCCAAAGCCAAAATAGATTTTATCCTAAAAGTTTCAAGTTTTGCTTTGAATATTTAGGTCTTTAATTCCCATGGCATTTATTTTTGTGCCTGGCATGAATGAGATTTCCAGCTTTACTGGAACTTTCCGTACAGATGCCAACTGTCCAGCGCCCTTGGCCTGCAGGGACACCTGTCACGCAGCACACTGTCGTGCACCAGTGACCGGCCTCTCTTGTGCGCATACTGGACGGTCATAGATATTTTCTCTTTATAGCATCTTGACATCTGGTAAGGGCTCTACATTATTCATCTTCAGAAAAGTCTTGGCTATGCTTGACCCTTTGCTCTTCCAGAAAAAGTTTAGAATCAGCACAATCAAGTTCCATTAAAAAACCATCAGGGTTTTGATTGGAGCTTCATTGCCTTTATTGTGAGAAATGTGTTAAAATCTCCCACTGTGAAGGTAAATTAATCAACTTCACTGTGTAATTCTGCCTATATTTTGTCCATATTTTATTTGTCCACTTACATATCTGAGCCTCTGCCATTAGGTTCATACATTGCTATATATTTCTGTTGTTTTTTTATGATTATACAATGATCCTCTTTAACAACCTAATAAAGATATTTTGCCTTAAAGTTCATTTGGTCTCATATTAATATAGCTATCCCAGCTTTCATTAGATCAGTATTTGCCTGGATATTTTTTCCTATCTGTTACCTTAATCATTCTTCCACTCTTTTGTTTTAGGTATGTCTCTTGTAAAATACAAAATCCATAGCTGGTTTTGTTTTTTATTAAATCTGTTAGTCTTTGCATTTTAATGTTGAATTTAGACAATTTACACTAATGTGGTTATTGATATTAATAATGTTATTTTGCCCTTCCTATTCACCACCCTTTTTCTTCTTTTTCTCTCCTTCCTGCCTTCTTTCAGGTTTTCTGAAAGAAAAAAATTTTTCAGTCACCTTTATCACAAATTTTTCCCTTTGGACTTATGTAATCTATTTCTTTTCTTTAATGGTTTACACAAATTTTTAAAATACATACTTGTCTTAACAAAGTCTCGCGTTAACATCTTTAACCTCCCTCCGAATAACATAAAGACCTTAGAAACTTTCAATCTGATCTCCTTCTCCCATCTTTCTTGTTATTACTGCTGATAATTTTAGTTCTATTTTTCCTTGTTTTTTTAAACAGCTCTATTGAGGTATAACTGAGAAGAATAATATTGACATATTTAAATTATAAAATTTGACACATTTTAACATGTGTACATACCTCCCTAAAATCAGGAGAATAAACATCCACTTTGTTTTCAAACCCCTTTGGGCCACAATTATCATTGTTATTCTATACAGCAAATTCCTATTGATTTGCCCAGATATTTATTTTCATTATTTATTTCCTCCCCATTGCTTCTTTCACCTTAAGTCTTTCCATCCAGGTTAATTTCTTTCTTCTTGAAAAAAATCTTTGGTGCCTCAGTGAGCCTCCAGGAGTGGTAAATTCTGTTTTTGTCTTAAGGTGTCTTTATTTGACCTTTGCATTTAAATGAGACTTTATCTGCATACAGATTTCTGGGCTGACGGTTTCCTTCCGCATTTTGAAAACACTGTTCCAAAGCCCTCCATCGTGCAGGGGGCTCCAGGCCAGGGTGCTGTCTTCCCTGCCTGGGCAGCTGTTTTTCACCTGTAATTGCTTTAAAGATGTTTTCTGTCATTTACGGTCTGCAGGCTTATGCTAATGGTTTTACTCATGGATATTTGTTATCATTGATAAATGATGGGATGTGTGTGGTTCTCAGCAAACGCTTTTTGTGGGGTCCTTGTCTGTGTAAGTCATTTGAGTCAACAAAATCAGTGTCAGCATCGTTTTGGCAGCTCAATCACATGCGATCCCAAGAAAGAAGTTCTGCTTTGGCCAGCGGGAGTGATCCACTCTCCAGGCCACCCCTGGGGGCCCGGACCCAGCCACAGGGCTCCAGGCCAGCCCAGAGGGACAAGGCTTGAAGACCTTTGGAGCATCTGTCTCCATTAGCTAGTTAGAGAGTCAGAGAGTGCCTGGAAGGGGAGAAATGGGTCGGTGGTCCACACAAGCCTTGTTCCAGACTCTGGGCCCCCTGCCTAAGCACTGCCAGTCCTGCTCGGTCCTCGCCTTTTGGAGGGGGATGTAGAAACTTCAGGGAAGGTACCCCAAAGCACCAGGGCTCCCTGAGAGTGGGGCGCCTGCTCGCCTGAGTCTACGGGCGTCACTGCAGATATACACACTTGGTCCTGGAAAATGGTCTCTGAATAGTTTCTTTCCCTCATCTTCTATATTGTTTCTTTCTGGAACTCCTACTAGATATATATTAGACTTTTTCATTTTATCTTTCACGATTCCATCCTATATCCCTTCCATGTTCTCAGATTTAGTTTCCAGTCCACTAATTTTCTTTTCAATTTTATCTCTTCTGCTTTTTAGCTATCTATTGAGTTTTAAATTTCAATTATTATATTTTACATTTTTAGAAGTTCTATTTATTTTCCAAGTCTGCTTGTTTTTCTTTCCCATAATTTTTAAACTTCTTCCTTTATATCTTTAATCCTATAACAAGATTGATTCCATATTCTCTTCTGGTCTGCTGCTGTATGATGGTGAGCTCTGTGAGATGCGATCTCGCCCTCTGTTGTGTCTGCCGCTTCTTGCTTGTGGTGGCTACCTGTCCCTTGTGAGACACTCTGGTGGCAGACAGGGCAGGAGGGCTTTGTGTTTGTCTTTCTGAGCTTGTCTGGTCTAGTCCCTTCTCCCCTTGGTTCTGTCAGGGAAGAGGGAGAATCCCCCTCTGCCCTTTCCCTCAAGGTTCTTATGGCTGGCCAAATAATTAAAAAGACAGGTTAGCAGGAGAAAATAATACCAAGTTTAATAGCACGTGTACATGGGAGAAACCAGGGAAACTGAGTTTCTCAACACAATAGCAGAGATTCTCATCTTAAATACTATCTTCAGCTAAAGACAAAGGAGGATGTTGGGGGTGGGTGGTGTTTTGGGATTTCAGAGGGGAAGAAGACAATTTACATGGAGAGGGAAATGTAAATTTTTGTCTGACAATGCTTTGCAGGGCCACCTATAGAGAATGTGGCTGGAGAGACAGGAATTATAGTAATCAGGAGTATGTAGATTTAAGTCTTCTTCTTCCGTCCTGATAAGAGTTTTCACAGATAAGGTCATCCCCCCCTCTTCCCACTACACAGAAGGAGATACTTTTACAAATGTAAATATTTGGTAAATAGAACTTTGTTAAGAATGGGCTTATCGAGGACCCTGCCAGTCTGTCTATACCCAGAGTTAAATTCCTTTAGGCAGTTAGTGGGGGAGGTCAAATGTCTGCCAGAGAAAATAATCAAAGTAAAGAGATATATTTCAGGGTGGTCAATTTTGATCTCCCACAGTTCTCTTATCAGAGGCTCCTTTGTCCCTGCAAGCAGACCTCCACAGATATTAGCCTGGGCACATTCTCAGCTTGGGGGAGGCAGGTGCAGCTGCCTTCCTGGCTCTCTGGGCATTTCCCCAGACCTAGTTTTCCTGAGCCAATCTTCATGCCCTGAGGGAGCACAGAGAGCTGTCCAACAGCGACTGGTAGAATCCCAGCTCCCCACAGAACATGGGGATCATGGCAACACCCTATTTCCTATGTGACAGAGCTTTACATGTTTTATCTCTGATTCTTATTATATTCTTTCTGGAGAGTTACAAATCGTCACCATTTTGCACAGAAGTGGTTAAAAAGACTCAAGGTGAGAGGCTGGCCTGGTGGTGCAAGCGGTTAAGCGTGCACACTCCGCTGCGGCGGCCCGGGGTTCGCCGGCCCGGATCCCGGGCGTGCACCAATGCACCGCTTGTCAGGCCATGCTGTGGCGGCATCCCATATAAAATGGAGGAGGATGGGCATGGATGTTAGCCCAGGGCCAGTCTTCCTCAGCAAAAAAGAGGAGGATTGGCAGATGTTAGCTCAGGGCTGATCTTCCTCCCAAAAAAAAAGACTCAAGATGAAATTCTGATACATGCTACAACATGGATGAACCTTGAGGACATTACGCTCAGTGAAATAAACCAGACAAAAGAAGACCAATACCGCATGATTCCATTTATATGCGGTACCTAGAGTAGTGAAATTCATAGAGACAGAAAGAATGGTGGTTGCCAGGGGCTGGAGGGAGGGGGGATGGGGAATTATTGTTTAGTAGATTCAGAGTTTCAGTTAGGAAGGAGAATGGATGCTGGTGATGGTTGTACAACAGTGTGAATGTACTTAATACCACAGAATTGTACACTTAAAATGGTTAAAATGACAAATTGTATGTTATGTATATTTTGCCACAATTTTAAAAAGCTCAGAGAAGTGAAATGACTTGCTCAGGTGCCTGGATCAGGAGAGGGGCAGAGCCTGCCCTTGACTCTGCTCTGCCTGATTCCAAGCCACACCCATTTCATAGGCCACCACCTGTCTGCTCTGCCTAATGCCTGTCCCTTGCCCTCTGCCTTTCCCCCACTTCTGTGTCTCAGAGCACAGCACAGACCCGGCACGCTAGTCAGACCAACGAAGCAGTGACTACACACGAGTTGACTTATGAACAGGATGGAAAAGCTCTTTTTTTATCGTTAGGGTTGCGCTAGGGTGAACCCTGCCTGAGGGCGGGACACAGGATCTCACGGAGTCCCTGCTAAGCTAAAGGACGTGCCCTGAGCGTTAGAGCACATGCTTGTCCTCCACCGCTGAGCTCTGTCTTCCCAGGAACCTGACCTCTTCGGAGCCCTTCGTGACCCTGCCCCCTTCCAAAGTTGGCCTGCAATGGGACAAATTCCTGAAGAAATTCCGGAGGCCAAATGCATGTCGGATCCAGGGCAGCCTGAATCCGGTCCCCACAGCGCTCAGTAAACTGACCCCGGGACCAAGAGGACTTGCCGGGATGGATGCGCTCGGAGCTGCTGAGAGCCAGGCGGCCCCTCTGCTCTTTCTCGCCCCCTGCTGGCCAGGGCAGCCCCTGCCGGAGACGTCGGACTCCACGGCAGCCCTCCCGCCCCGCGCTCACCTGCCAAAGTCCTGCCGCCTCCCTGGGTGGAGACGCAGCATGTGAAGGTGGAAGAGACTGTCCTTCACCTGTCCTCGACCTGCATGGTGGCGCCCGCTGACCAAGGGCGACGGAGCTCCTGCACAGCCCTGCTGCTAACCGGCCACACGGAGCGGGGCTCCCACCACCTCCTGTCGTGCAGGCCTTTCCCACTGTTCATCTGCTCCTTGGTGGAGCCGTGTCCCCAAATCCATACATCTTGAGAAAGTGTTTCAAAAAGTGTCCTTCAGAGACCACGCGCTCGGAATCTGGTACCCGTCCCTCCCTACCAGCTGCATGGCTTTAGGAGAACTGGGCAGGCCTTTGGCTTCAGTCTTCCCATCTGTGAAACGAGAGGATTGGATGAGCAGTCCCAAACTTCAGTTTTATTAGAATCACGTGGGCGGCTTGTTTCCGTGCAGCTTCCAGGGCCCACCCGGAGAGTCTCAGATGGTTTTGGCTGGGCCCCAGGGAGTCCTGACTTAGATAATAGACTACATTAAAAAAATTGTTGTGGTAAAATATACGTAAAATAAAATTTACCATTTTAATTATATGTAAGTTTACTGTTAAGTGGCATTAAATATATTTGCAATGTTGTGTAACCATCACCACTGACTATACCCACGGCTTTTTCATCTTCCCCAACAGAAACTCTGCACCTATTAAACACTAACTTCCCATTCCCCTCCCTCCAGCCCCTGGAAACTTCTATTCTACTCTCTGTGTCTGTGAATTTGCCTATTCTAGGTGCACTTTGTATACGTGGAATCACACAATATTTGTCCTTTTGTGACTTGTTTATTTCACTTAGCATAATGTCTTCAAGATTCATCCATGTTGTAGCATGCATCAGAATTTCCTTCCTGGGGCCGACCCTGTGGCTTAGCGGTTAAGTGCGCGCGCTCGGCTGCTGGCAGCCCGGTTCGATCTGGGGCGCGCACCGACACACCGCTTCTCTGGCCGTGCTGAGGCCACGTCCCACATACAGCAACTAGAAGGATGTGCAACTATGATATACAACTATGTACTGGGGCTTTGGGGAAGAAAAAAAGGAGGAGGTTTGGCAATAGATGTTAGCGCAGAGCCGGTCTTCCTCAGCAAAAAGAGGAGGATTAGCATGGATTTTAGCTCAGGGCTGATCCTCCTCACACAAAAAATTAATTAATTAATTAATTACAAAAAAAGGACTTTCTTTTCAAGGCTGAATAATATTCCATCGAATGTATGTACCACATTTAGTTTATCCACTCATCTGTTGACGGATAGACACTTTTGAGAGAGAAAAAATGGATTAGATGACCTCCTAGGACCCCCTGGCAGCTCCAGCATTTTGTAGTCTGCGAACATTTTATAGGAGCCTGGAGAGTTTCTGCTCCAATAGCATCTGGAAATAGTGGGGGCTGGGGGGGCGCAGATCACAGCCAGTTCCTGTTGTGTTTCCTGGAATAGCAATAAAAGGAGGATGCGATCCTGGGGCTTAAACTGAAAATTTGCTGCCAATGGGTGGTGACAGGTGTGGAGAGTGAGCCCTGTGGGCGAGGGCAGGGGCGGCTCAGGTAATACTACGGCTTCACCCGTGTGTGTGGCATGTCAGAGCTCCACAGCCCAAGATTTCAGATTGCAGAACCAAGAGCCTAAAAGGGGTTATGGAATCTGATTTCTTTACTTTGTAGAATAAGAAAAAAGAGATCCACAGACATGATGTGCCCAAGCTCACTGGGCTGGCTGGTGGCAGAACTCAGGCTAGGATCTGCTCTCTTTGCTTCTGTCTTCATGTCCATTTTCATCCAGCCATTGCCTCCCTTCTTGGACGTTTGGGCTATAGTCGTTGGGGTTCTGGAAAAATATGTACAATAATCATGGGAAATTGTTGAACATTTCCATATGGGCGTATGGGCTTTTGTGCATTCAGTTCTTATTTAATTCTCACAGCTCTACTGGGAGGTAGGGACAGTTATTGTCTCTATTTGTTAGTGGAGGGACCTGGTGCTCAGAGAGACTAAGTAACACTGACAAGGTGGCACAGCTGTAAGCGTGGGGCAGCATTCATTTCAGTCTATCTGACTTCAGAGCCCAAGCTTTTAACACCACATTGCATTACCTCTGGATAAATCCACCCCCTCTTCGGGGAAAAATCCCCATGAGTCTGAGAGGTCATTCTGTCAACCTCAAACAAAAAGACACACATTGTCTAGTCTGATGCCGAACTGATTTCAGAAAATGTGAATGAAGGTCAGAAATGAACATGTCAGGAGCCGGGGTTGGGGGTGCCACAGTGAGCCAACAACTCAATAAACTGCCCACTGCCCCAGCTCATTTAATACATGCCAACAAACGCTTGTTAGGCATCTCCATGTGCCGTGTAACATTCTGGTCTTGGAATTTAATGATGACTAAGACAAAGTTCTTCCCTATTTTGGACTTAATCATTGTATCAAGAGGCAGATGATGAACAGATAAATAAGTAAACATTATACATTAATAAATGCTGAGCATTGAGTGGGAAGTAAATTAGGTGATGGGGCTGTAACAGAGGCATGTACATTTTAAAGGGTAGACAGGGAAAGGCTCTTGGAGGGTTCACCTGACCTGAAGTCCCTAGATGAGACTGAATCAGCCATCGTAGGTGGAGGGAAAAGCAAGTGCAAATGCCCAGGGGTGGAGAAGAGGGGAACCAGTGCGGGAGCAGCATGAGATGATTGTCAGATGGGCAGGGACTGAATCAGGAGGGACCTCAAAGGCCAAGATAAAGCATTTGTAATTTACTCTAAGAACCGTGGGGCTTTGAGGGATCTGAGAGTCATTTGTTCATTCAGTAGATGTAAATAAATACATTTATATACAATAAATGTATATTTATATAAAATAATTTATTAGTATTTATAATTAATAATTAGACAAATAAATATTTATATACAGTAATAAATGATGGATAAATAAATACCCATTATGTGCCAAGCACTATTCTAGGCTAGAAATATACAAACAGAGAGACAAAATCCCTGCTTGCAGCCTAGTGAGAAGAAAGACACACACACAAATAATCATGAAGTAATATACCAATTGCTAAAATAAGGGTATAACAGTGGAAACCTTAGGGGAAAGAATGTGTTAAACTGTGCAAAGAGTTTAGGGAAAACTTTACATAGAAAATAGTTAATGATCTGAGACTTGAAGTTTGAACTCCCCAAGGAGACCAGGAGGCAAGAGCTTGATGAGGGTGCTGTGAGCTGGGCAACCACTGAGTGCGAGGACTTGAGAGCAAAGAGTGTGTTGGGAAGGTCAGCCATTTCAACAGCCTGGAGTGTAGACGTGGGGTGGGGGCGGCTGAGAGACTGAGATGGAGCAGGAGACTGAGGGAGATGAAGCTGGGTTAGTGAACTGGGGCCAGATCACAAAGAGTCTTGATTATTCTGCTAAGGAGTCAGGACTTATCACTGTGAGATTGGAGAGGCACCAAAGGGTTGGAGAAGGAGGTACATAATCATATCATAATCATTTCAGAAAGACCATGGGCAGTGGTAGTGTGGAATTGAAATTCCTCTACTAACTGAAAAGATAGGAATTTAGGATGAAATTCAGCCTTGAGTGGGAGGAAGGTCAGTAGATTTGGAACCAGGAGACCAAAGATGATGTTGGCATTCTCTAGGTCCATGTATCTCCATTTACGAAGTGAAGAAGTTAATGGCCCTGTGTTTAGAGTAGGGCCAAGACGCGCCACGTTCCCCCACCCAAGGCCTCTCTCTCACTCCCTGGGGCAGCCTCCTCGGAACTCTGGGGCTCCATTGATCACCATGCTAAAACTGCTAGACCAGACGATGGCTAAGTTTCCTTCTAGCGCTATACTAGGTTGTAAGGTGAAGCAAGGAGTCCTTTGCTCTGTTGGAACAATCCTACGCCTTCATTCTGCACAATATGTCATGAAACCCGGCATCTCCTCTCATTTCACTTCAGTATGCAGAGTCCCTTCTTAACTGCATTGCATGGCAGAACGATCATGGGTTAGGGAGTCAGAAATCCAGGGTTCAAATCCCAGCTTTACCACTTACTGGCTGAAAACTTTTTTTTTTTTTTACCACGTTTTCTATCACTTTCTACCATTTACCCACTTTAGGTCTGATCATTTAAAGTCTTTGAATCTTCATTTCCTCATTTGTAAGATGAAGCTGGTAATACCACTCATAGGACAGATGTGAAGATCAAATGAAATGATGGATGTAAGTGCTCAATAGGGGATGAGTTGTTTTCAAATGTTACATATAATTATCAGCAGATCCCCCAGAAAAATCTGATTTTGAGTATATTTATCACTTCTGACAGAAATGTCCAGGGTACAAGGTCTAACTGTTAAGTATTGAGATTTTTCTTGAACAAACAAGCCTTGACTATCCAGATAAATATCATTAACTTCAAAGATGTCCCTTGGTTGGGCAATTCGTTATTCTGATAACATTGCTGTTACTTAAGGCTGCTTTGAAATGCATCTTTTGGAGCTGTCTCCAAAGCTGGTATATCCTTGGTGGTGGTAAGTCTTTATTCATTGGATTGAATTTTGGTGAAAAACCAACAATGATACCCATAGAGCTGTAGATTTTGAACATAGGGGCAGATCAAGCTAGATTACTCAAATGTGTTTAAAAATGAGGAATACCTTCTATGTCATGAGCTTGTTTTCTTGTGTGGCAGATTCTACTGTACTTTTTAACGTATGATTTTTCTAAAATTCAGGCTTCTGGTCTACACTAACAAATTCTATCATTTGTTCAAAGTAGCGTGGAAATCAACACATGAGTTGGTTTGCTTATGAAATGGCATGCTGGGCCTATAGGCCAATGAGAGAGACGTCCTGGAGATGCCATCCTAGGACCTCAAATCCCAAAGTTAGAGAGCAATACAGAACTTGTGTTTAGAATGAAAACAGAGTGTTCCCCCTGAAGTGATTTATAAGATTATGTAGGTGGGGTTGGCTTTTCCGGAAGGGAGAAGTCGTGCTGGCAGGGACTATCCTTTGGGTCTTGGGGAACCAGTTTCTACTGGATTCATGAAAATGATGCTTGGGAACTGCAGAGGACAGAGGCTCTTCCTCCGATCCTGTCTCTGAGTCATGGGAAGACCTCAGGCTGTTCCTGTGCATCATTCTCTTCACAGTCAAGTCAGCCCCACTTTCTGGAGGGCCAGAGAGAGACTAATGAAAAGGACTGTGTGGCTTTCAGCTGACTGGAATCATGCTGGCAGGCTGGGTTTTGGGTCTAATAACAAATGACAATGGTGTGTGTTAATGGAAGGGCTCACCTCAAAAAGAATCATTTGGGCCATTCTTCCAGAAGAGAACCATAGCTTTTTTTCTCTTATTTTCCCTGAACCAATATCTCGTCATCATATCAAATCCAACCAGAGCCAGGCCTTGCTCTTAATGGAGAATTTCATCTTTGGTGAGAGGCAAAGTCTATATGGTGAAGAAGAGCAGAGAGTTGAGACGCAATCTGAATTATTAGAAGGGAGGAAAGGGAAAGGGGAAGGAGCACAAAGGGAGCTGGGCCTGAAGAAAAGATGAGAAGTTCCAACAATTTCAGACTGACAGACCAATGACTTCTGGGTTATGTGACTTGAGGTTTTGAGAAACCCTTGAGCCCCTTGAGATGCTACTGATCTGCTCGACACAGAATATTTCACTCATGTTGCCACCCCACAAGTTTTGGTCACTGGCGTCTATTTGGCTTGAGGGATTGATTAATTTACTAGTCCTTGTATTAATCAGGGTTTTCCAGAGAAACAGAATCAATAGGGTGTGTATGTGTGTTTGTGTGTGTGTGAGGGGGCAGGGGTGGGGAGAGAGAGAGAGAGAGATTTTAAGGAATTAGCTCAAGAGATTTTAGGGACCGACAAGTCTGAAGGGCAGGCCAGCAGGCTGGAGACCCAGGGAAGAGCTGGCTTGCAGCTTGAGTCTGAAGGCAGACTGGAGGCAGAATTCCCTTTTCTTTGGGAGCCTCAGTCTTTTCTCTTAAGTCCTTTAACTGATTGGATGAGGCCCACCACATTATGGAGGGTAATCTGTGTTACTCAAAGTTTCCTGATTTAAATGTTAATCTCACCTAACAAATGCCTTCACAGCAACATCTAGATGATGTTTGACCAAATATCTGGGTACCATGGTCCAGCCAAGTTGACACATAAAATTAACAACCACGCTCCCCTACATGATATCTAACTGGATCCACTCAGAGAGTAACCTAGAATCCACAGAGTTATGGGTGGTTGATTGGTTTATAAACTGAGAGAAGACATTCTCCGAAGAGGCCTCAGTTGGGATCTGGCCTTCCATATGACCTCCTCATCAAACTCACCTTTCAGGAAAGGACATCTACAGATGTGCCTTTGTCATCAGGTTCGACAGCCAAGCTCAGGTATTCCCGAGCAGATTTGTTAAATGTGAGATTCGTCCAGGAAATGCTAGGTCTACAGTCAGACATGGCTTGGATGCAACCCTAGACGACCTCTCCTGTTTCATTTCATGTACTGTGTGTGAATCTAACCAGAGGCTGTCAGACAACTGAGGAGGCAGCCTCCACATTTGCTGGAACCTATGTTGCTGGAAAGCTGGAGACCAAGATTTTAGGTTATGTGGTGAGGGACATGAAGGGAAGGAGAAAGCAATAATCGAGGGAGGAAAAACTTCCTTTCTACAAGTACTAATTCTAATCTTTCCTCCCCACATTGACCCTGTACTTGCTAAATCTTGCATTTGAAAAACCCCCATAAATTTGACTCTCTCTCAAGATCCAGTGCTAGGCGTTAGCGACATTAGCGTTAGCACGTTCATTCCACAGAGAGACGCAATCCTCTAGTCCCATGATTGCAGCAGCTGCTGCTTATCAGCTCTAGGCCCCCTAGAGGGCACATGGGGCGACTCCTTCAAGTGTGCAAACAGGATTCCAGGGAGGATTCTGGGGTTCTCTGGTGAATTCTCCCTCAGCTTCATGCTTGGGCTCCAGCTCTAGCTAGCCTGTTTATTTACCTCTCAGTGTGCTTATTTGTGGTTAAAATATCCAGAAAGATGTCGAGGATGGCCAGCAGCTTTCTGTCACTGCAGGAGTGTGGAGTGCCGGGAGCAGACGGGCAGTAGGGCTGCGGCCACAGAGATGGTGACTGCTTGTGAGCAGAGGTGACAGAGGGCAAGGAAGCAGAAAAGGCAAGGGGATGGGCTGCACCAGCGCTGTGGCCGCCCCACGCCGGAGGCGGGCCTCCCTGCCCCAGATGCCCTGTGGAAAGGCTGCTTGCCATGCGAGGAACAAGCAGCAAAAGCAGTGCCTTTCTAAGACAAGGGCAAGGGGCTGAGAAAAAATGATCAGGCAAGATTTTAGCTCTCAGGTGAGGGTGACTGGCTAAGACCTAGAAATGAGTGGACAAACGTGTCACCCTAACGGCTAACTCACATGTGGTGAGAGGTGCTTGGAGCTCAGGGTCGAGCAGGACTGTCACCCCTGACTTCAGTCTTCTCAGGGACTCGAGAGGAATGTGATTTGATGTTGGCAGGTGGTTCAGCCAAGTCCTAAACATATATCTCATGTTCAGCACTGGCCCCTGGAAATCAGAACAGGACCAAGGTGACCTCGATGATAGGAGAACAATCTCAGACTATTTCCAAACCAGCGACTGACTGTCTCCCTCTCCCCCGTAGAGGTGGCCATGTCCTCTCAACTACTGGGGTTATTCTGCCTCTGGAGAAGTCCAACTTACCTAGTTTTGTAACTTCTATGGTTCTGAAAGACTAGAGATTTTAGAGTTTTTATGTCATGTCACCCATTTGTTTAAAGGCAAATAAATTCCTACATGGTCAAGCTTAAAGCCTGGGGCAGAGCACACTACTCACTTGTCAAGCAGGACCTAAGGCCTCAGCAACTTCACCCCTGCTGCTCGAGCTCCCACCACACTGCACTTCTCACTACTCCCAGAACAAGCTGGGCCTTTCCACGTGCTGTGCTGGCTCCTTCCACGCTCGCCACAAGGTGAACTCTACACAATCTTCATGGCCTACCTTGAGCATCACCCAGCTCTGTGCTCTTCCGGACTTTCCCCAGAACTTCAGTGCTCCCCATGGCCCAGGAGAATGTGTACTTCCGTCTTTACAATAAAGACTTATTTTATAATATTTAAATGGTTTGTCTCCCTCCTGTTTTCTAGTGTCTGCTTCAACCTTGCATTGCATTTGCAACCAAGTACATGCTCTGTACAACTATACAAATGTAGGTGAACGATGGCGAAGCACTGACATAGCTAACCGCCTCTTCTTAGAGTGAGTCTTCTGAGAGGAATTAGGTTGGTGTTTAGAACTTCAAGGGAAACAGTCGGTACCTGACACATTGAGGTGGTGATGTGTGCCCCGAGTGGGGCAGCCTGCCTCTCTAACCTGCTATTACAGGATTGCCAGCGGACTGTTCTGAAGATCTTCTATTGACTGTGAATAGTCAACCCAGGAGGGGAAAGTCCCTCTGCAGAGTTCTGCTGGCTACATTCAACCCCACAACTATTTCTGTCTTAAGCAGGAATAGTTAATGCCATTAGAAATTAAGATAAAAAGAAAGAATCCTCTGTCTTTATAGACTAATAATTGAAACCTGCTTCAGAAGACCACCCATGGTTTCAGAGAAAGTGGTTTTGCTGGTTAAGTTTTTAAAATTTGAGTCTTTTGGAGAGGCTAATTTGAACGCAGCCATAAATCACACTACCTCAAATGCCACTTGTGGTTTATGAAAGGACCTGACCCTGGCCTGCTTAATCTCTATAGTAGAAACCTCGTGACCTCCCTCTGGCTGAAATGTGACATAACCAACATTACTGTGACCTGGTGACTTGATTCAGTATAATTACATCTCTAGAACCACATACCAGGTCTTACTGAAATTTCTTAGATATTATGGAAGATGGAAATTCTCAGACTGCTGTTTAGTTTCAAGATGACTGAACCATAAATTTAAGCTGTATTTACATACTTTATTGGGTGCCAAATACATTTTTAAAAAATCAGAGAATATTTTTTTCAAGTTAAAATGGGACAAATACATAAATTCGGAATGACAGTAGCCAACTGCAAAGAGACCTTAATAATAGTGGTAATAATGAAACTATGTCAGTATTTTCAAACAGGGGACTGACTGTCCCCTGTTCTATGTGACTACAGAATACTTCAGACCTCCTGTTAGAACCTCATAAGCTTCGAGTTACTTTTCTCAGAGAGTTGTTGGTACTCATAAGCTCAGTCAGTCTGCACGGACACCAGAAAAGTCTAATGAGCCAAGGGGCTGGCGTGTAGACGGGGGTTGGGAGGGGGCAAGAGACTAGTGAATGTCCTTCCCTCATGGAATCCAGTGTCATTTAACACCACAGACTAGCCAGTGCGAGAATACGGTGTCACTTTTAACCCCATTTTTTTTTTTCCAGGAATTTTCAAGTCCTCTCTTAAAATTGAATAATAGCTTTAAGAGCTTTACTGAGGGGAGAGAAGGGAAGGAAGCAAGGGATTGAGAAACAAAGAAGGGAAGAAGCTGGGAAGGAAAAAGAAACTCTTGCAGTGACTGGTGCTGCTGTGTGGAAGTTTCTTCCTTTCTTTAGTCCACTCCTCTGCAGGAGAACACCTTACTGACCTCCGAAAAGAATGAATATAAAACTTCTTCAGTTCTTTCCCTCTTTGTGCCATAAAATGAAGCCAAAAAAAAAAAAAAGAGATCATAATAAAATCTTGATACCAAGGCTTCTCAAATATCTCAGAGCATTTTTCAATAGCTTGATATGCCTGAGAGATAGAACCAGGTCACTAGCAAGGATTTCAAGTCTCCCTCATAAAGCTGAGGGGCCAGAGAGGGTTCTCCCAGAAGGATCAGAACTTAGTGAGACCCGCACAGGGAGAGCAGGAGGGGAAAATGTATCCACACTCACACCAGCAATCATTTTCTCACTAGACATGTAAATAAGAATACCAGGTAACAATTTTATTCACTATTAAATAAAAAAAGGTATTATAAAACTATTTGTATAAGAAAACGAAAATTTACAAATTTATAAATTCCAGTATGCAAAATAGTAATGTTGAATTCTAAACTGATTCAAGCTGACTACCTTAAAGCAATGATGGATTTTTTTCCTTTTCATTTGTTTTTTTTTTTTACTAGCACAGACAATAGTGCTTAACCTAGGTAATAGCAACATTAACACTTCATCTAAAGTAGAAAGACCTATATTTGAAAAATATATTCCATATACAGAAAACTAGAAAACCCTTGGCTTTACGTGGTTGCTCTCCCAATCCTTGTCTCGTGCTTGTCGACGAGCTTCTGCAGCGGTCACCAGCCTGTTATTACCTGGTGGTGATTTCCTGGCATCGGCACTCTAGCAGCTGAGTTTATTTGCGTGCTGTCGGACATTCCAACAATGTGAAATGCAAATTGGATTTTTTTCTTAAGTGTTTACAAAAAGTGTAAAAACTTTACAAAAAACATCCCTGTATGTTTCTATAGTAGGTGGTGGTAAAACGTCTTCATCTTGATAAATATAACCCAGGATTTTTCAAATGCAGTATCAAATGAGATTGACTTTCAACACTAAGTATTTCTCTACTGATCAAAAGTGATCATTCAGGATTTTTGGCCAAAGTCTCATTCCCATTGATCTACTTTTCTCCAGCAAGTATTTGTCTTTGAAGTGAATGAGGGCTCTACATATGGAAAATGTATCCAGGTTACAAAGAGGAGCACACCACTGGCCTACTTTGATCATCTTCTGTCATAACAAAAATGATCAGGATGCAAACAATGGCACACACATGTGAAGCACAGTGAAGCCACTCAAGGAAATGTGCATTTTCATAGACATCTTGTGGTCATATCCTAAATATTTTACATGAGTTTCCTAAAGGCAAGTCTCATAAGAGTTGGTGAGTACCCAAGTTTAAGAATCAACGGTTTATGCTAAAAAAAGGAAAAGAAAAAGTCAATCAGTTATGACTGGGCACTAGGTAGACACAAACGACTGTAGGTTACTATGAGACACTTTAATTTCCTATTGCAGTTATGTCAAGTGTTACGTAAAAAACACTGATTTGGGCAGGGCAATTCCAAAACAAAACACCTTAGTGTACTCTAACACAACGATGTTCCGAGGTCTGTTTCTTTTTTAAGTGCAAATGTGACAGAGCTAATGGTAATCAGTTAAAGGACAAAGGCCAGATCTGATCATGTAGGTTCAAATAGGAAAAAAATCAATTCCTCTCCAGGACATAAAGATTAAGAGCAAATGAGCTATCCAATACCTGGGCTATCCAATACCTGGTTCGTGACTGAACTGGGGTCATTTCTGTCAGCTCTAGCGAGAACTCGGGTGCGTAAACACCAGGATGGAAAGGGATGGAGCATCTTCATAGAAGCACCACACTCTTAAATCCCCGCATCATGCGGCTAAGATAGGAGATTATGATGCTAACCAAGCTTACGAGATGGGAGGGAACACTATAATATCCTGGTCAAACTGCACTACAGCAATTACAGACTATTCACCTGAATGCCGCCTGCAAATCGTGCTTTTCCTTCTGGTTCTAGTATGCAGTGTCGTCTCATAAGACTACTTACCTGGTGTTATTTTTCAGTAGTAAGGGAACCTCATACGTTGTAATTTCTAAAGCCTTTAATATAAGATACGATGCAAATAAAAGATCATTATTATAAATACCACTTTTCTATAATAGAGAAATTCTGGATGTTCTAAGCTCAGTCACAGGGACAGAAGTGACAAATGCTTCCATATCAACAGATTTTCACATGCTAATCTAGGATACGTGCATTAAGTGGTTCTCAACACAGGGTGATGGCCGGCCCTTTCCCAGCCACACTCCCCAACCCAGGCCTCTCAGCACCAGCTCCCACAGGTGTCCATGAGACAGGGGCTGAGGTCAGAAGTGTCGGTTCTGAAAAAAACTTGTCTCCTCTGATTCCTAGTTAGGTCAGGTAACTTCATCGAATAAACCCAAGATTTAGGCAGGCAGTGTGAAGTCAATTCTAACCTCCTAAACTAATTAGTTAAGATGATGAAAAAGTGACCACCAAATAGAAACATTCATTTTTGAAACCATTTTACATAAAAACTAAGGTAAGTAATCTGACATTGACTTTCAGTAGGATAATTGGCTATATGAAATTATTTCTGGAAATAAAATGCAAATGAAAATTTATACTTTGGGTCTTCAGTCTTGCAAAACCACATTCACCATAAAAAGAAGAAAGAATGCATTTCTGTTTCTCGTTATATACCCATAATCTCGTAGGCTGCAAACTTGACCCATCACTCTTTGAAGTCACGCTTGTAGCATAGAAGCTTCTTGTTTAGGAAAGATGCAAAGTATCATGAGTGCCTGGAGTCTTGTTATTTCTTGAGGTTTCAGCTTACAGCTGGTCTGGCTCAGAAGCAACTGGTTGAAAGGCTTAAAATGCCATCAGTTCGGTTCAGATTTATTTTTTTCTCCCAGAAGCCATGCAAGGTCCAGACTGTGCTCAGTCCATAAGCCTAAGCAGAGGAGTGGGTGCCCTTTGGTTTCCATATGCGCACTTCTATTGCAGAAAGAAGCAAGTCCTTTAAGCTTCCTAAAACAGCAACAAAAGGAAAGCTTCAAACACAGTATCTTATAAATGAAAGCTGCTAAACTGTCACTGTAAGAAATTACGGCCCCTGACTTCTACTAGTACACATGAATTTAACAGCATATGGACAAGAAGCTCGTTAATGGTGTGCGCATATCCAGGTACCCATGCATTCTGAGAATAAAGGTTTCATAACAACTCCTAGACACTCAATATTTGCAAATAGAACTTAAAAGATGATAATGTAACCCACAGCAAACAAAAGGTACTACAAAACGCTTCTTCTGCTGATTTTCAACCTCCTCCAAACATTTGAAGCTTGTTTCTGTGCTGCACTCCTTGAAAACATTTGTAGGTGAAGATCTTAGCATCTTTTAGTCTCTTCTTTAAAAGAACAGAGATAACGAATGAATAGCACCCACCGTTCCTTTTTTTGTGTGCGTGTGTGAGGAAGATTAGCCCTGAGCTAACATCTGTTGCCAATCCTCCTCTTTTTGCTGAGGAAGACTCGCCCTGAGCTAACATCTGTGCCCATCTTCCTCTACTTTATATGGGACGCCGCCACAGCATGGCTTGACAAGCTGTGCGTTGGTGCGTGCCCAGGATCCAAACCTGCGAACCCCGGGCCACCAAAATGGAGCATGCGCACTTAACTGCTATGCCACCAGGCCGGCTCCTAGCCCCTGCCATTCTTTTTTTTTTGATGAGGAAATCTGGCCCTGAGCTAACATCTCTTGCCAATCCTCCTCTTTTTGCTGAGGAAGATTGGCCCTGAGCTAACATCTGTGCCCATCTTCCTCCATTTTTGTATGTGGGACGCTGCCACAGCATGGCTTGATGAGCGGTGCATTGGTCCATGCCTGGGATTTGAACCTGCGAACCCCGGGCCACTGAAGCGGAGTGCATGAACTTAACCACTATGCCACTGGGCTGGCCCCTAGCACCTGCCATTCTTAATCTTCGAATTTAAATCTTATGATAAACTACTGGAGAAAGTTTAGAAATAGTTTGGGAATGAGATTTCTCTTATAATGATCTCCCAGAATACTCCTACTCTTCACAGGACAATGTCCTCAGCAAAGTGCAGCCGGTAGATGTGTCCTTTACACAGACGGGCAGCAGCCTCCTTCAGGAGGGGACAGGGCATTGACCAATTGTAAGTGAGCAAAACCCTCACTCACGCAGGAACTTCCAATAACTTATTTACTGCTAATTTGGCATTGGTGACATATCAGATAAGTTTATGGGAAAAAAATTTTTCCCTAGGTCTAAGGAGATTATCTGGAAATAGAAGCTTCTGAAGCACTCTCAATGAGAGAGTTTTATCAAATATGTTGATCAACTGATATAATAATAACCACATCAACCCTACTGGGGGAGGCAAATTATACTCATTTTGCCGATAAGGAAAAAATAGAGATTTTTAATACACTGAGAAACTAGAATGCAGGTCATCTCATATCTTTTTTACCATCTCTTCCATTATTTCATGTTAACATTTAAAACGTTGGTTAAAAAACACCACCAAAAAAAGCTTTTCCTGTAAGTAAACAGGCTGGCTTCATTCTTCCAAATATCTTAACAAATGATGCCCCAAACATCTTAGTTCTGTTCCCTTCCGGGGAGGTGTGTATAGGGAAAATTTGATTAAAATTGAGCCATACAGACTAAAGAAGGTTCTCACACCTATTTGCTTTATCCTGAACCATAACTATCATTATCAGATCCTAGGTGGTCTTAAATCAGCCACAAGAAAACTAGTGCGTAAAAATACAGTTTTTGGAAACAAATGCATTATGCATTAGAAATCTGAGCCTCACACCAAGTAAGACAAAAATAGCACTAAGCATTTCACAATGTATACGTGTGTCAAATCATCACATTGTACACCTTTAACTTATACAACGTTATACGTCAATTATATCTCAATAAAACTGGAAAAAAAAGGGAATAGAGGTTAAAAAACTGAAAATACAAGTGAATGCCTGGGTAGGAAATTAAAGCTTCACTGAAAATAAAATAGATATAAATCACTTAAAACAAAGGAGGGCTATTACGGCTATTGCTGCCCTTATACATCTCCCAAACTGAAATACAATGCTTTCCAGAGGTCTGAATGAGCCCAGGCCAGGGAGCCAAGCTAACTACATTCGAACTTGAGGAAGAGAAGTCCTTGACTTTGGTTCAGAATAGTAAGTTGCTGAAATCAAATTCTTTATGAGAAGTCAGTATGTTCTCTACCTTGGAGCATTTGCCTGTTAGGGAGAAGTCTGAAATACTTTTTGGAATCTAGTGGACTGAAAAAACACCACCATTCCAGTTAGATACATGGCCGACCCTTGAAATCAAGAAGAGGGTCATCTCCCAAGGATGTGCAGCTGTGGCCACCTCCTATGTTCTTTTGAAGATTAAAGTGCATTCACTCAATTTCACACATTTAGTGAATGCAACTGAAGAGAAAGTGCTTTTCAGAATCTGGAAAAGATTATCTCTTAAAATGGGCTCAAAATATTATTTGCTGCTTTTAATTATAGGGAGAAGATCGAAATGATTTACATTTTAACAATTCCTTTCCTGAATTCAGAATGTTTTATTTAGATTTACCAAAATTATCTAATAATTATGAGATAACATCTTGGAAAGCTAACAAAAACCTTTCATTAATAAATTACATTGTGCAACTTGAATATAACATTTTCTCATTCATTTTATATGTAATTATAACTTTCCATAATAATTTCAGTTGGAAGTATATTTATTAGCTCATAATTACCTTGACAACTGTCTTTGAAAAGGAATTAATGTCATTATACACCAATCTTATATACTAAACTATTTTACATTCTAAAATTTCACATTCATATAGCTGTAACCCCACCTCCACCTCACCAACAACATAAGCAGCAAAAGGTAGAGAATGAGTTCGTTCTGATATGATTTGGTATCAAGATGTTTCATTCCCCAGTCTCAGAATTTACATCACAAAAATGGGGACAAGCTACAAAATTAAAATGAGTGGTAACTCTATCTTCTGACAACACTCTGAAAAACCATAGTCAGTCAGTGGTAGCACAATCATTCTAGTTACTCGACTTTCCCCTAACAGCAGATGTACAGAAAGATATAGTAGGCATTTATGAAGGCAACACAAGCAAGTTTATCATCAAAACCATTGACTTCAGCATCTTGGAATGAAAATGTGATTCGGATCTAATTTTCAGAGTCCTACGACTTTGATCTTAGAGTGCCTGGCAAGGACCCAATGGGGACGATGGGATTAGTTGCTGAAGGGGCTGGGGTCCCCCCGTCCTCTCACCTGTCCTCAGGGCCTGTTACCCACTTCGTTCTCAGGCCCGAAGCTCTGTGGACCACACGGTCCAATCCTAAGACCTACACTCAACTAGGCTAACTCTTAAGTCTTATAATTATCATGAAAGTTATAACAATTATGGGATGACTCAAAAGAACAAGGTCAGGGAGCAGTCTTTCCCAGCTTCCGAGGGATGGATCCTATGTCTAATTTCTTTGTTTTTCCTCCCTTCACTTATCTCTTCTTCATTTCCTTTATTTTGAGGAAACCGACATTTTTTTTTCCTCCAAAGCCAAGAAATGTTTTCTGTATAGAATTCCCCGTAAATTCTCTATAGAATTTTCTTGCAGTTAAAAAAAATGCACCGCCGGGGCCGGCCCTGTGGCGTAGCGGTTAAGTGCATGCGCTCCGCTGCTGGTGGCCCGGGTTTGGATCCCGGGCACACACCAACTTACTGCTTGTCAGGCCATGCTGTGGGGGCGTCCCATATAAAGCAGAGGAAGATGGGCACAGATGTTAGCCCAGGGACAATCTTCCTCAGCAAAAAGAGGAGGATTGGCATGGATGTTAGCTTAGGGCTGATCTTCCTCACAAAAAAAAAAAAGAAAAAAAAGAAAAAAAAAGCACTGCCAATATAGATCAATATATAACTTATGCACTGTTCTTAAAAAGAACACAGCTCCATCCAAACTTTGACTTCAGACTATTTCTGATATAATTAGACAAGGATACAACACTCATGGAAATGCAGGTCCACTCAGGAGCACATGCAGCATGTCTCGGAGTGCTTCCCTAGGACCCAGGTCCCTGATTTGGGGCAGGGAGGGACAAGCTGTGAGAGCAAAACGCTGTCTGCGCAGGGCAGGCGCCTGTGGGGCTGGGAACCTCGCTGTTGCTGTGACTCTGCCCTTTTATACTCAAGGCTGGCATCATTCTTCCAGAAGAATGTATACCAACAATATATGTGCCTACATTAAGAAAACAGGTATAAATATTAAGTCAAATTCAGCAAAGACCACATCCTTGCCTGGAGGAGAGTGCAGGGCCAGCACCCAGGTATCCCTGGTGTGTCTCTGCCTCCCGCCTGGCAGCATGCCAGAAAGCCCCCTCCCCCGGCATCACCACCTCCTCCAAACCTGGTTTTAAACCCTTCTATCTAGAAGGTTCTTATGCTGCATTTGGTCCCAGATCACAACTGACAATCAATATCCAACCAAAATGATCAACAAGTCCAAGCCGAGCGATCTAGAAAACAATAGTGAAGGAGCGAGGAGGGAGAGGAGTGGCTTCAGGACCCCAAACTTCTCGTTAACTTGAGAGGGAATTAAGCGTGTTTAAGTATTGGGCATAAGACTATCACGGGAAAATGACAGTGAGGAACTGTTTACAACAGGCTCCCATGATGACCCATCTCTCTCAGTCAGGAACAGAGCCAGGGGTGTGCTAAATCCATAGCTGGATTACTAAGAAGAACAAAAGAATGCAGCTGCCCTTTACGGCCTGACAGATTAGCTGTTAGCTAAAAAAAATACTCCTGAAATTTAATTTAAAATACATTCTCCTATAACATACAAGATGTTATGAAAGATGGAAAAACCTTCTCATCAGCTTCCCCACATTTTTTTTTTTTTTTTTGCTGAGGAAGATTAGCCCTGAGCTAACATCTGTGCCAGTCTTCCTCTACTTTATATGTTGGTCACTGCCACAGCGTGGCTGATGAGTGGTGTAGGTCTGCACCCGGGATCCGAACCCGTGAACCCAGGCCGCCAAAGCGGAGCATGCTGAACTTAACCACTACACCACGGGGCCAACCCCAGCTTCACCCATATTCTTGGTGGGACTGAGTTCGATTCCCTCTGGTCTTCCATAGGTCCATGCTATGTCCATTCTGAAACCAGTCTTTGCCTTACCTGGAGGGACGTCTGAGTGGTTAGGTTAATGATGTCGCCACTCTCTTGATCTAGCTGGCTTCTAGAAGTTAGTGTATCCTGGGTTAGCACTGGCTCTGTCAGTGAGTTGTTATGTCTAGATAAATCAGTAGTTGCTGCAAAGTTTTCATAATGAGCTTGAACTGGAACAGCTCCACCAGCCAAATTCTGACTACTGTTTGAATCCAAGGATGACGAGCTTTCATTTTCTGGAGTGAGAGAATGAATATCTTCTCCAGTGAGTTCAGGGTAAGAGTCACAAAAAGAGATGTTGTCACCACAAATGGGATTTTGCATCAGAGGCCAGGCATCTGAAAACTCGCCACAAATAGATCCGAAGAAAGTCGGCATTGTCTCTCCCACAGGACCTGCATTTCTGAACACATGTTCAAAAGATCTTCACGTATTCCATGGGGAGGAAAAACAAGACTACAAAGCAACATCCCAGCTATACTTTTAAGTTTTCTAGATGAAATAGCAGTTTATTAAATCAGAATTCTAGTGCTTCCTTTGTTATAAACTTCAAAACTATAAGTTAAATTATTCCATTTACTTTGAAACTGAATTTTTACACCTACTTCTAATCAATATAGTTATACTTAATCCAGTCTAAAACATGCAGTTTCCTGGGTCTTAACTGAGTTCCTTTGACTGATGTTCTAAAATTCTGTGAATATACGACATGTTAAAAAGTACTTACAGATGACAGAAGTGTCATAAATCATGAATAAGACAAAAATAAAACTAATAAAGCGAAAAGTATAAAAAATGTTGCATTGGATGTCAGTAACCCTGAGAGACTTACCTAATTCTTGCCAAAGATTTGTTCTCCTCCAATGTCCAGAATGTCATTAATAATATTAAAAAGTTATGTTCCCATAGTTTCACGTGAAAATTGGTAAATTAGTAGAATGCATATTTGCACAAGGGAATATGAAATTATATTGATTAAAAATACCCCGTTACCTCTCCTGAAGAGTAGCCTTGGAATGCACTCTACAACCAAGAGTCGCCCGGTTGATGCTGCAGGCCTCATCACAGCACAAGGATGGAATCAAGTGGACAGGCCCTAGGAAAGCCAGCAGAGATGTGAAGCACAATGCTTTTTCCTGGGAATTTTCTCTTTAATACCAGTTCAACATTGCTCTTGAAGATTTAGCTATTCCCCTTTGGGGACTTTTTAGGAAAAGCAGTATGAAGTTTAATTTTTTCTCTTTTTTGTTATCTTAAAAAAATGATGAACCACTTATATGAAGTACCTAGTGGAGTTAAATTCATAGAGACAGAAAGTTGGATGGTTGTTGCCAGGGGCTGGGGGAAGGAGAGCATGAATACAGAGTTTCAGATTGGGATGATGAAAAGGTTCTGGAGATGGATAGTGGCGATGGTTGCACAACAATTTGAAGGTACTTAATACCACTGAACTGCACACTTAAAAATGGTTAAAGGGCTGGCCCAGTGGTATAGTGGTTTAGTTCGCATGCTCTGCTTTGGCGGCCCGGGGTTTGTGGGTTTGCATCTCAGGTGCAGACCCTCACACCGCTCATCAAGTCACGCTGTGACGGCATCCCTTATACAAAGTGGAGGAAGACTGGCACCGATGTTAGCTCAGGGCGAATCTTACTCAAGCAAAAAGAGGAAGATTGGTAACAGATGTTAGCCCAGGGCCAATCTTCGTCAGTAAAAAGAGGAGGATTGGCAACAGATGTTAGCTCAGGTCAATCTTCCTCACCAAAAAAAAAAAAAAAAAAAGGGTAAAATGGTAAATTTCATGTTATGTATATTTTACCACAAAAAAAATAATGTTGAAGGTAATAATACGATCTGTGAAAGGACATGTGAAATGAGACTCATGTACTGATAATGACAGTAGAAAGAGTACAACATTCTGCTGAGTGGTCCAGCAATATAGAACAAGAACATAAAAATGTTCAAACCCTTTAATTCAATACACACGCACTTTTTTTTTTTTTTTTTTTACTGCTAGGAATGTAACTTAAGGAATAACTAGATATGTGCACACAGCTTTACAAACCATTCTGTTCACTGAAGCAGTATATATTTTTGACTACAAAGATAATACAAGTTTATTGAAGAAAAACTTTAAAAATAAAGAGAGATTAGATAAGAAATTTAAAAATAAATCTTCCCCAATCCTATAAACTGGAAAGAAACATTGTCAACATTTGGTGAACAGCCTTCCAGACTTCTCTCTCTTTATATATATATATACATACACATATAGCTCTGATTTTATGAAAACCATAAACATACTAAAGCAGACAAATACAAAGACCCACATATAAAGAGGGAGAAAAAGACTTGAAGAAATTATATATTTACATATACATATATATATGTTTGCGTGTATCCAGACTTTCATGAGGATTATCCCTTTACTTTTATACGCAAGAAAAAATATTATGAAACTAATATTTCCCTTTTTAAAAATGAATGTTAAATATTGAGATGCAATTGCAAACCAGGGTTAAGTAGGATGGACACCCAGCACACCTTTATCCAAATCTTTCTCAAAGCAGGCCCCCATCTTGTCCTGAGTATCTATTACTATGAACATGGGGACTCACCTGGATCCACTGCCAATTAACTCAACAAACATGTGTCATGCTCACTGCAGAATTTTTCAAAATTATTTAAAAGCAAAAGGCACTGCCACTCCTTGTAGAAATGGCTGGTTCTAGGGCTCAAGGAGGGAACGTACAAGATGAGCCTGGAACTTCTTTTTGCAGCAGAAAGTAAGAAAGTGCTAAAAGAATAATGGAGACATGTCAAAATGACACATGAGTCAGCCTGAAGGGACTTCCACTGGCCAAAACTAGGAAAACTGGAGCATCAAAATAAATAATGATAGCAAAGGATCGTAACCCACTGATGGGGTCCGTAACTCCACACTAATTAAAGTAAATAAATCAATGGGAAAGAAGGGGAAGTTCTTTCTTATCACAAGAAGCCAACTAACAAATGTAGAGAGAATGATGGAATCAGAAAACCAGAAATTGTTAGCCATCATCATAATGACTGATTCAGGTAAGAATCATCAGAGGATGCTAAACTACTGGGTGAAAGTTTGGAGAGTAACAGGATATTTACATAGTCTCAAAGAATCTCTCACAAGCTATTTATTAATTACAAAGAGAACAACAATAATTTTACAGCAGAGAAACCTGGTAGACACCACCTTAACAAAGTGACCCAGTTAACCTGACCAGGAATGGGACAGATGGGCAGGCTGTGCCCCATATCAGGAGCACACAACATCATCTCTGCGTATTTCTGAATCTAATCATAACGAAACATCAGACAAACCCAAACTGAGGGTCATTCTACAAAATTACTGGCCTGTGCTTGTAAAAAATATTAATGTCATGAAACAAAGAAAGATAGAGGAACTATTCCAGATTAAAAGAGTAAAGAGATTTGACAACTAAATGCAACAATGTTATCTGGGATTTTCTTTCGCTATAAAGGACATTATCGGGACGATTAAGAAAATCTGAATATGCTCTGTAGATTAGGTAATAGCATTGACTTAACGTTAATTTCCTGATCTTAATAATTATGCTGTTATGTAAGAGAATGTTCTTATACTTAGGAAACAAACACTGAAGTACTAAGGGTAAAGGGACATCATATCTGCAACTGACTTTTAAATGGCAAGTGAAAAAAAAATATATATACATATACATCTCTCCACCGTACTTGGAGAGAGAAATGATAAAGCAAACATGGAAAGGAGATAAAATGTTAATATTTGGAGAATCTGATTAAAGGGTATGTAGAAATTCTTTGTCCTATTTTTTAAACATTTTTGTAAGTCTGAAATTATGTTATAATAAAAAGTTGAAAAAAAAAGGTGCTGCCATTAAGGAGGAAGTGATTTAAACCAAAAGCTGTATTGAACCCCGGGCATCAGCATGGGGGGATTCTCTCCAGTTCTGTTAAAAGGGTGTGCAACAAGGCCATCTATATATTTAATCTTTCTTTTTGGATGGAAGTTAAGATGAGGCAGAGTTTGCACAAAGCTGTATTTTATTACATTTAAAATTTGAGTTCATCTTTCAAGAAATTACTCCTGCTAATTGATTCTAGTGCAGCGTCACTTTATAGGATCTGGGAAACAACGTGTTGGGGATGTTCTGAGGATCACGAAGTCACTGTAGGCAGCTCTCTAAGAATCTATGATCTACGTAGGCAAAGGCAAAAAAATAGATCCACACATACCACCCCAAGTCCAATATTTTATTGTTCCCCCATTACTAAAATAGAAGGTAGTAATGATCAATAGAAAAATAATTATGTTGAAAACTTCTTATTCCACATATGAAATAATAGATTTAAAAAGTGAATCCTGAAATTTCTTGAAAAGAAAGGCTGGATGGTTCCAAGAGGATAAGTCAAGCTAACTGGGAAACATTTAACTTAAAACAAAGAATGGTTATAAGATACAAAACAGTGCTACGAGTATTGCTTCAAAGGTGCTAAGAGATCTGTAGAGAGAGAAGGGGGAGGCAGCGAGGGCAGACTTCTAGGAAGGGCACCCGGCCATGTGGGATTTGACTTTGCAGAGGAGGTGAGGTCACTACAGTGGGGACAGGAGTGGGAACATTAAGTCTAGAAACTTGTGTTGATGAATATACACAAGGGGCAAAGAAAGCTGGTATACCTTTTGCCCGTTTTTGCCCAAGCTAGAGACCAACGCCCATTTGAACGACTTCCCTAAACTTTCCTTTCTGTCAATAATCCCAGAGGCAATTACGGTTTGTGGAAAACCCTGTTACAGAGTTCCCTCCTCCCTCTTCTTTAAGAAATCCAAAAAGACATAAAGACAGACACGTTAACGCTCAGTTTGAATCTACCAGACGAGAAAGGATACCAACTCCTACTCTACAAAAGGTTGATATTATTTTAAATCCATTGACCCAAAGCAATCAAGGCGAATACGCTTAAAAAGTTGCCAAAAAATTCTAGGATTTTTATGAGATGCTTATTTTCTTTTGAATATTTAAGAGACTTAAAACGCCCAACCCATTAGGGGACAGCAGAGAAAAATTTAACAAGATGAGCTTGAACTAGAAAACCAAGCAGAGCACACTAGCTGCGGGACAAATAGGAACAATTCTTCGCAGCTTCAGAGGCTGTATTCCTGTTCCCTCACGGACTCGCAGCGGCGGGACTTACCGCAGCGCTGGGCCGGGTCCCGGCGGCACTGACAACAGGCTCTGGGAGCAGAGTCGTTGAGCTGAGGTCTGTCAAAACACGACAGTTCAGAACCGTTGTACTGAATGTCCTGTGCTCTCAGAGACCCTAAAGGAGGGGGCAAGAATTCTGTCAGCGAAGACAATTTCCTCTATAAAGGAGTTCATTAACATCACAAGGCGGACCAGCATTGCTGGAGCTTTTGTATTTTTAAAGAAAAAGAAGGCTATCATTCAATTTTAAAACACTTCTTCTTACACAGAGGCACAAATATGAAGTAATATGTCAATAATATGTCAAAAAGTAGAGTACTTATGTTGCCAGAACGTAGAACAATTTTTATTTTTGCCTAGTAGCCAGGGGACATCCCTGCCTTTTCAATGTCCCTATAAAGCGGTGCGACCCCTCAGTCGGCTCCCTCAGTGCCTCTCTGAGACTAGCCGACTGTGAGGTCTGCTTTCATGTGCTCTTTGTCCCTTCAACAGCTCCTTGATTTTCTTCTTAGTCAAGTCTCTTGTCGAACACTCGAATGACAATGATGAACAATGCACTTCACCAAAATGCTAAGACACAGAAAGAGCTCAAAACTTACAGCTCGGCTTTTTCTCCATAAACTGCCTCTTACAATAGATGACGCAGAGAATGAGCAGGGCCAGCAGGACGGTGGCCAAGGCGCTGCAGATGACGGCAGCCAGGGCTGTGTCCCTTGGGCTGGAGGCTGTGGACGGAATCTTCACGAGGTTGACCTTGCTGGTACCTGAAAACCACATGGATGGAATCAGCATGCTCCCAGCAACCCAGCACACAGAAGTGCTCACACAGAAGCTGCCTTTAGCAATGGCCTGCGTGCAATATAAATAAACCCCGAGAAAACCAGTGGGAGGCACTTTAAGATGGCTCACGACTTCCTCCTCTTAGATTTCTTGAATACTACACCTCCACCCTGCACCCCAAAATGTGTGGCTGGGCCCCTCCTCCGTTCCCACAACACCATGGACACACAACCCTCAATATACTGTGTTGTAGGAATGTGCTTTTAGGTCCACTCAACCAGAACTGTTTGTGAGCTGGAATTTGTCATCTTTATCTCTATCCCCCAGTACTCAGCACAGTGTTTGCCACATAGTAGGTACTTGATATTTGTCAATTAATTGGAATTAGACTTAAACCCGCAAACAGTTAGCCATTGATGATTAAGCAGCTAGTAACAATGGGGGATCGGAATTGGCCACCTCAAAATATGTCTCTGCCTGAAAGACACTTTGACCCCCACCCCCACTAACTGACCAAAAAGGTTTGGGATGGGAGGCCTGCCCCCAGACCAAGCCATCACCATAGACAGCTCTGGGTATCTGGGAGGGTCCTTGCTAAGCCCATTCTTAGTTCTGGTTACCCTTTGTAAGAGACATTTACATTTGTAAAGGAAATCTCCATTTGTAAAGTTATCTTCTTCCCTGTACCAGGAAGAAGAGAGGGATGGCCTTACCTAGAAACTTATCAAAACTGAAGGCGAGGGCTTAAATCTGCATGATAAATTTACCCATTGTTAACTGTGCTGTTTAGGCAATATGCTATCTGACTGCCACTAGGTTCCTATAGGTAACATCCCCCTGGAACCTGGGTCACCATGGTAATGGGTGTTTGAGCTATTTTTTTCAGGAATTGGAAACCCCTTGCCCACTTCAGGCCGGTTGAGACCACCAACCCATCAACTGGGCCCATGCAGACATGTGTCCGATAAGCAACCTTTTGATGGCAAGAGATTGGAACTCCACCCTCAAGGCATGCTGACGCCGCCATTCTGTGAACATGAGTCCTTATGAAGAGGCATGAAGCCTGACTACGCTTGTGCAGATCATCAATCACCTCATCTCTCCTCACCCCCAATCATTTCAGACCACTTTGCTCCCTACCCCATAAATATCCCTGAGTCTCTATTTTCAGGGGAGTGGATTTGAGATTCATTCTTCCGTTTCCACACTTGGCTGCCTTGTGATTAATAAACCCTTTCTCTCTCTGTGATCTTGTCGTCTCAGTGTTTGGCTTTCCGGGCGGCAGGCAAAAACGGACCTGGTGTGGTAACAAGACTATCTACATTTTTAAGCAGACTGAACTACGGTATGCTTTTTTGGGCAACTTTAGGGAAAAACAAGGAGTTGGATCATTCACAACCTTACAGTAGGCCCCCAATTTCCGATACGGTAAACATTTTTTAATGCCTTAGCTGTTAAATTGCTGAAGAACATCTAAGTTTTGGAGAAAAAACTAATTCTGTTGTTATACTATGGAGAGGCAGGCATAGTAATGTGTTAAGAAAGTGTCAAGAAAAAGATCCCATTTTAGAGGGTGGTATTGCGTCATGGTAAAGAGCAGAGATTCTGGAATCCCACTGCCAGGGTCAACCTCTAGAGGTGTGACCTTGAGCCAATGACTTCGTCTCTCTGAGTCTCACGCCCACATCTGCTCCAATGGAGATAAAAACAGTACCTGTCTCCCCCCGCCCTTGAGAGGATGAAATGAGTTATCATACAGGCCCTGCACCCACTGCTACTAAATCGTTAGCTATTGTAATGATGATGATCATAATTAGCACTTTAATTATCTTTAGGGTACTGGGATGAACAAACTAATTTAGATCAGAAATCTGTCTTCAGTGGAGTCACATCACACCCTATTTAACCTCAAAAGAGTTTGAGGGAGATTGAAACCTAAATAGAGGGCAGGTATGCCTTCTTTTCCTGAGTAACTCCTCGTGAGCTGCGGGGGCCCTCATTCTGCTCCCTTCAGTTGCTCTCTGCTCCTCCGCGCCACTGGTTGGTGGGAGCACCCCCTCCGCTGAGGGTTCCTCCGGACCACTGCTGCCTGATAGACGCAGAGGGTGTGCCTCTCATGTAGTTTTAAGTGTGTAAAAGCCACATTAAAAAAGGAAAAAGAAACAGGTAAAATTAATCTACTTTTCTTAACCCAATATATCTTAAAATATTATTGTTTCAACATGTATTCAATATAAAAATTATTGACTTATTCTGCATTCTTTATTTCGTATAAAAATTTCAAAGTCTGGTGTGATTTCACATTGACAGCACATCTCAATTTGGACTAACCACATTTCAAGTGCCCATTAGCCACATGTGGCTGATGGCTATTGTAACGGACACTGAGACTCTAGAGATGAAATGTTTGTATCGATATTTGTGCAGCATGGCGCCTAAATGCAAGTACCTCATCTGGGACCTTTCTCCTCATCCCTGGCTGCATATCCCGCCCCCCAACTCCGCCCCCATAAGATTGGTTTCCACTCTATGACACTTGAGGCTAGAACCAGAGAGAAATCTTTGGGTTAATATTATTGAATCATAAAACTAGGATACCAGGAACGATCATTTGGGAACACTGAGTCTTGGTATTTTTAGGCCCAGTGATTCTGGGCTACACTGCTAAAGGTTTCATATTGCCACCTGGAGAGGCACACAAGCCATATGCCTGGGGCTTGGATGAACAGGGATCATAATTCACTCATACATTTGAAAGGATATTTGTTTTTAAACATGTTTAATATTCATAAAAAGTATGTTATCACTTATAGCTATACAGATATACTGTAATCATCAAATAGCACATATTAAATGTCCATCATACAGCAATTAAACAAACTACATCCCTGACCTGTATCAGTGGACAAATTCACAGGAGGTATGAACATAGGCACAGCTGTACAAACACTCACAAATAAATAACTGAGGAGGAATTTATATCCCATGCAAGTAAAACAGTAGGCTACATTGATGACCTGGGAAATGTAAGCATTATCTATTTGGACCAAACGGTGAAGTTGTGGAAAACCACCATTTTATGTACGTTTGTGAGAAAGGTGGTTTACTTCAGAGTGAGATCGGGTCCCTTAGCTTCAACTTTCCATCAAATAACCCAACTCTGTTCAATATAGGGCTTTAGCAAAATTGTCATCAAAATGAGACATAACACAAGATTTGAGTTGAAGATCTCAAAGCTCCTAACTATGCTGTAACTATTAAGTTAAACTCATCAATTAACATAGTATTGGGTATTCAGAAAAAGCCTACTAAGAACAGGGATTTCACGTTAAAGCAGGATCATGATTTCAGTCATTTAAGTTCTCATTGTTTAAAATCTTTGTAAAATGTATTAGTCAACTTACTTGCCTTCATATAAAAGAAACTGTTTCTAACTTATAAATGAGCCAGAATGCCCCCAAACAGGGATTATATTTCTAATTTGGTGGTTTGTGACTCAGGATTTATTTTCCCTAAGCCAATCACGAAAGTCTTGTTAATACGTGTCTTTCCAAGGTAGGGTACCAATACTGTGATTTCAATGATATTGAGTTGCCATAATAACGTCAATTTTAAAGGAAAGTACAGCCAAAAAGCCCATTCTCTAAACATTTTCCAGGCAGTAGCATCTTAAGATGAACAAGAAAAATACAAAAGTTTTACATCTCAATTTTTTGTTTTTTTTTGGTGAGGAAGATTGGCCTTGAGCTAACATCTGTTGCTGATCTTCCTCTTTTTGCTTGAGGAAGACTGCCCCTGAGCTAACATCTGTGCCCATCTTCCTCTATTTTGTATGTAGGACTCCACCACAGCATGGCTTAATGAGTGGTGTGTAGGTCCATGCCCAGGTTTCGAACCTGCTAACCCTGGGCTGCTGAAGCAGAGCAGGCAAACTTAACCATTATGGCACTGGGCTGGCCGCTACCTCTCAATTTTTGAAACCTATATAAGAAAAGGCATCTTGTTAACTCAAACACCCCCTCAGAGAGTCCCCATGGGAAGTAGGGCTCTGGAAACCACATTCTTGATTCTTGCTTATATGTACATGTTAATGACAATACTAACAGCAAACATCATCTTTTATAACAAATGGGATCATCATTCTTAGGTTTAATTGTCATAAACAGGGATCTAGATATAAATATAAAAGCTATGGGGGACTGGGCTGACTATTATTGGATTTTAGAACAACCTCAGAAACTCATTCACATAAGTTCCTGAGAAAAGCCTATTTTCTTATAATTCCTTTGATTTGAGCAGCAAAAAAAAAGGGGTGAGGGGTACTAGCCATAGAAAGTTGCTTCTACCCTATTACGTTCTAGTTAATTGAGATGTTGCTGAGAATTCCTCAGAAAAGGATTTATCTACTACAGACTAACAAGTATTGTTTTGCTGACCTGTGGCTGCAGCAATGATATTGAGATTAAAGATTCTTTCCACTCACATGCCTTGACTAAACTCCCTGTCCATAGTTCACCAAGCATATTGAGTGCCTGCAGGGAATTTTACCTATACCTTATCAGGATTCTGACAGTACTTCTGAAGAATTGGGAACAAGACTATCCACATTCTTTGGAAAGTTGTAATTTTTCTGGAAAACAAAGGCATCTCTTACCTTAATCAGTTAAGTTATTAAATTCCACTGTAATCTTAGCACTCCTCTTTGGCAATTACTTCAGAGTGAGAACTGTTTTCTTAGCTTGAAGTTTACATTACATTACATAGGTTCAATTTATATTACACATTTCCTTAGACATTCAGCTCAACTGGACAATTATGTACTGAGTATCTATTATGAATAAGACATCCTACAAGGCATTAAATAAGCTGAATGAGAATCTGAATAGATGAAAACAGAGGTCACCAGCAAAGTCTGGCAAGTGTTTTACAAAGTGTGCGCTCACCCTCCATGGAGCGTGACCAAGGCGCACAAGTCCCAACTGCAGAGACACCCTCCTCACATGTCACCTGTCTAAGGAGCTTTGCAATGTAGCTAGAGAGATGCCTCTGCTGGGGAGACTTGTGTTACTGGACTCTTTGAGCAGTCATGAAAAAGTCTTAGAAGGAACTCATCTGCAGGCTACAGAGCTGACTGGGATGTGAGCACTTGCTTCTGTGGACTTCCGTGTGCTGTCACACACGTGGACATTGCTAACCTCCTTCAGTGTCTCACCTTTCTCACGATGACGCAAGGTGGCACAAGTTCACTGACGACCGTCACTTTATAGATGAGAAAACCAAGACTTGAAGCAACTTGCTCAAGGTTACACAGTGAAGTGGCGACAGCCTGAGACCTGGAGTCAGGCCTTCTGACCCTCTCCAGTGGACCATAGTGTTCCACCGATGCAAGTAGCTTCTGAGAGAGGAAAAGATTCCGCCAGATAACGATGAGCAAAACGCAGCTCCTGTCTGTTGACGTGAAGGCCGCACTCATTTCTGTAGGGAGAAACCAGCCAGTCCACAGAGAGGTCACGGGACTTTCTCAACAGCAGATCTGTCCAAGTGTGCATGGAAGCTAGCTCCACACGGGAGCATCTGCCCCGAGAGGAAACGTCACTGGCCCGTCAGTGTGCACCTTGGTGTCACATGAGCCTCGATGAGCAGGCATGCCAGCAGCAACGACCGAGGGTCCCTGAGGCGGGGAGGGGAGAAGACTTGATGGAGGTGACTGAACCTGGAGAGGGCCGGATTAGAGAGAGATGGCGCGGGGTGCAGAGACGGCTGCTGGCAGTGTCAGGCTCAAGCGGAGCACTGCCTGGTTTCCAGGCCACCTCCTCTGTGTAACAGAGCTCTGCTTTCCATTGATCTCCCTACTTGTTTAACCACTCCAACTTCCCAGCAGGCTATGTTTAAAAACCTGCTAAACAAAAGATCCTTCTTCCCAGAGTCAACTCCTAACAAAGGGCCCTGTTCAGGGAGGGTGGGCTTGGCAGGAAGGGAACTGGTCTCCCAAATATGGCTCTCACCACCTTCCACCCTGGCCATGAACAAGACTTTTCACCTCTCTGAATCTCAGTTTCCTCACAAGGAAGATTAAACAGTAGCTCCTTATGCAGGCACCAAGATCCACCATGAGGGGCCATGGAAAATTTCTCTCAGGGCAGATGAGCTCACGTGGAACTAGCTTCCATGCACACTTGGACAGGTCTGCTGTTAAGAAGTCTCATGATCTCTCTGTGGCCTGGCTGGTTTCTCTCTACAGAAATCAGTGTGGCCTTTACATTAAAGAATAAGATCAAGTAGGATGCTGTATTTCACTCCTCTGAAATTGATACTTCCAGTCTGAGCTGCTTTCCTGAACTCTAGGTTCACATAGCCAACAGCCTCCTGAACATCTCCACTTGGATGAAGATGTATGTATCTTAAACTCAACGTGTCCAAAAAATGAGCTTTCCATTACAACCATGACCCACTCTCTTCCCCCCTACAAAGCCCCCCAGCTCCTCCCAGAAATCTTTCCTACCTGTCATTGCCTTTGTCTACAAGGCTCTTCCCTGGGCCGCTGCACAGATCGCTCTTGTCGGTCCTTCCTCAGATGTCACCTACTCAGTGAGGCTTCCCCACCAAACTCTTTAAAAATGCAATCTTTCCCCCGTCTTTCTTCTCCTCCCTAGCACTTACTGCCATCTGACATTTTATATATTTAACTTCTTTGCCTCACTGTCATTCTCCCTTATGGTGAGAGTAATAGAACCCATCCTGCTTTCCCAAACACACCCATCTGGCTTATGTTTAAACTGGGTCCAGTAAGAGGCCACATTTTCCAGCCTCCTTTGCAGCGAGGTGTGATAACATGACCACATTAGAGTCAGTGGGGAATGGGGGGATGAGCAGAAGTGATGTGTGTAGCATCTGGGTCATCTCCAATTCAGGGACAAATTGCTTGTCCTAGATTTCCCCTCCACTGGGGGCTGGAAGCTGGATGTAGCAGCAGCTGAGCCTCGATCCTACAGATGAGGAAGATATCTAAAGGCTGGCAAGGCAACAGGGGCAAGAAGCCGGGCCTCTGAATGACATCGTGCAGGCTGGACATCCTCCCGCAGGCTGAACTGGCTGGACTTACAGAATGGAGAGAGAAACTTCTATCTTACTTAGGCTACAATATTTTGGGGTCTCCTTGTTGCAGCAATTTAGCCTTTACCCTAACCAATTACATCCCTCACTAAAACATAGAGTCCATAAGGGCAGGGATTTTTGTCAGTTTTGTTCACTACTGTATTTATAATACCTACAAGAGTCCTGGCACACAGTTGATGCTTGATAAATATTTAATAAGTGATGGTATGAATGAATGTTTGTGAAAGAAACTGGAAAACATCAAGTATTCCAAAAAGTTTATTTAACGGGGAATTGTCCAGTCAAAGAGATGAGATTATGCCAACAATATGTTTGTCTCATACCCTTCCATCTCTGGCTGTGTAGCTGGTGACAGTGCAGATGGAAGCAGGTGGCACTTACTTTACGCAATGTGATTTGACTATGGGTCAAAGAGCAACAGTTGCTCAGATTTCTCAATACACAAACCTTGAAGATTACTGAATATAACCTCAAAATGAATATGAAACAAAAATTTAGCCTTCTCTAGTCAATTTTAATTAGCACTCCATGGACTCATCACAAAGAGATCTCATTTTAGTTATTACATGCCAAATATAATCTTAGTTAACAATACATATGCATTGAGGACCGATTTATAATGAATTACCAAAGAAGCCTGAAAAGGAGAGGACCTTTGGGAGGTCAATCACATCTTCCAACAAAAGCTGCTTTGGTGTCAATTTCAGAAACTAATTATAAGGCTAATTGGATAATGGGAACAATTAAGCATTCCTATGATTTTATTAAATTATATTTTTACTTACCTTCTCCCCCTAAAACTATTCAGAAGTAGGGAGAAAATGACATGAAATTCTAGAGAATCGTTAACAACGGGAGCCCATAATTATTTTTTGTAGAAACTTATCAAAATTAACGTCATCATAGCCACCATATACCAAACACCTACAGTGAGCCAGCTCCTTACTTACTCACTTCAGATATTTATAATAATCCTTTACAGTAAGGGTTTTATAGATGAAGAAGTCTATACGTATCTGTAAATATTTTTTTCATTTCAAACAACCATCAGGTGGTTGGAACTAGATTTAAGCCTGGTTTGTCTGACTCTAAAACTTGTGCTTTTTTTTTCCTGTAAATTATGCTATGCTCTTTCCAACCATTTAGAGCAAAAAATATACTATAGTGTGAAGGATTATTGATTCAAATTTTGTACAGACCAGTAAATTCTAGTTAATCAACTAACATATACAATACAACTTGACCTAATATAATACACAAATGTAGCTTCACAAATTCAACCTGTCTTACCCCCAAGATTAAAGAGGCTATTGTATTTTATTGCAGTGAAAAATAACATGACTTTTTAAATTTATCTTTTAAATGTTATTATTAAGGTCTATACAGTATAATTATATGAGCATCAAATAAACGTAGTCGGGGAGAACAAGTTGTAAACGAACTATGCTTTCTGTCTGGGCTTCCGTTTTCGAGATGTCACCAAAGGCTTGTGTTTTCATCAGAGAGTTTAGCACATGAAAATAAAATATCAGGTTTCCTGCTGTATGACATGTCACTATGGAAACTCTAACATAATTGGAAATGCAAGCATTGTTACTTGTTGATGACCATGTTTTGGTACATGAAATTCAATTAACAATTACTTCTGGAATATTAGCATAAAGTTTAGACACTTTCTAATAATTTTCACCAAAATATTTTATCTTTGACTTTCACACTTGTTTCAAGTAAACTATAATTCACTCCATTGCTTTCTGTGCTCTTCCTCCACCACCACCAAAAGCCAAAGACCCACGTCAAATAAAGGTTCAGCAAAATTAAAACCTGATGAATCTATTTCTAGCCATATTCCTAGAAAGAAGAAAATATTAACAAAGAGCTCTTTGTTGGGGCTGGCCCTGTGGCTTAGCGGTTAAGTGCGCGCGCTCTGCTACTGGCAGAGTTCGGATCCCGGGTGCACACCGACGCACTGCTTCTCCAGCCATGCTGAGGCCGTGTCCCACATACAGCAACTAGAAGGATGTGCAACTATGACATACAGCTATCTACTGGGGCTTTGGGGGGAAAAAAAAGGAGGAGGATTGGTAATAGATGTTAGCTCAGAGCCGGTCTTCCTCAGCAAAAAGAGGAGGATTGGCATGGATGTTAGCGCAGGGCTGATCTTCCTCACAAAAAACAAACAAACAAACAAACAAAAAAACAAGGAGCTCTTTGCAACCTTAAATGCGGTAAAAATATATTTCTGGAGTATAAGCTTTATCTTGTTAATCTAAACTGGGTAATCAAAAATATCTATGGTAATACTCAACATATGAATTCCAGACGTACCACAAAAGTGTCTGCCAATAAACAAAACAGTTGGATTTTTTTATCCACTTTATACCAAGCACTCTGACACTGGATAAACGTTAGAGTGAGCCTTCAACATTTACTTGTTTTTCACTTTAGACTTTGGTCTTAGAATTGTGTGGTTTGTTTTTCAACAACTGATAGAAATATTGAGAGAGATATAGAAATATATAGAAATCCAAAATGAGAACTTTCTGTTTGTACTTACATATATGTGTGTGTGTGTGTGTGTGTGTGTGCGTATTTTAAACTGGACTGATTTCTTGTGTGTGTGTGGGGAAGATTAGCCCTGAGCTAACATCTGTTGCCAATCCTCCTCTTTTTGCTGAGGAAGATTGGCCCTGGGCTAACATCTGTGCCCATCTTCCTCTGCTTTATATGGGACACCGCTGCAGCACGGCTTGATAAGCAGTGCGTAGGTCCACGCCTGGGATCCGAACCTGCGAACCCTGGGCTGCTGAAGCAGAGCGCACGAACTTAACCACTACGCCACTGGGCCGGCCCCTGGACTAATTTTTTTTATTGTGGTAAAATATACATAAAATTTACCACTGATGACATTGAGTGTATTTACAATGTTGTACAACCATCATTACTAATTCCAGTACATTTTCATCACCCCAAAAGGAAACTCCATACCCATTAAGCAGTCACTCCCCATTCCCCCTTCCCCTCACTTCCTGGCAAGCACTAATCTGCTTTCTGTCTCTATAGATTTGCCTATTCTGGATATTTCATATAAATGGAATCATATAATATTACGTAGCCTTTAGTGTCTGGCTTCTATCACTTAGCATAATATTTTCATGGTTCAATCATGCTATAGCATGTATCAGAACTTCATTCTTTTTACGGCTGAATAACATTCCATCCTGTGGATATATTAAATTTTGTTTATCCATTCATCAGATGATGAACACCTGGGTTGTCTTCACCTTTTGGCTATTGTGAAGGACGCTGCTACAAACATTCACATACAAGCTTTTTCCATATATTTTTAAACTGTTCACAAAGATACACAGCAATTGTTACACATGCTATCAAAAGATACATTATTGTTATTACAGTAAAGCATTAAGTTAGTAAGTCAGGAAATGGCAAGAACTAAGGAAAGAGTGGAGGGAGAGGATGCCAGAGAAGCTGGGCAAGGTCAGCTCACGTGGGGATCCATAAACTGTCCCCAGGAGTCTGGATCGTATTCTGATCATCACAGGATGTACTCACCAACAGCGGAACACACGTTCTTCTCAAGCGCACACGGAATATTCTCCAGGATAGACCACATGTTAGGTCAAAAAAAGTTTCAATAAATTTAAAAAGACTGAAATCAAACAAAGTATCTTTTGCAATCACAACGGACTGAAACTAGAAATCAATAATGGAAGGAAAACTGGAAAATTCACAAATACGCAGAAATTAAACAATATACTCTTAAGTAACCAATGTGTCAAAGAATAAATCTCAAAAGAAGTTAGAAAATCCTTCGAGATGAATGAAAATAAAAACACAACATATCAAAACTTACGGGATACAGCAAAAACAGTGCTTAGAGGAAATTTTATAGCAGTAAATGTCTCATTGAAAAAGAAGATTTAATGTCAATAACCTAACCTTCAACTTGAAGACATCAGAAAAAGAAGAGCAAACTAAACCAAAAGCTAGCAGATGGAAGGAAATAACAAGGGTTAGGGCAGAGATAAATGAAATAGAGAACAGAAAAACAATAGAGAGAATCAATAAAACCAAAAGTTGGTTCTTTGAAAAGATCAACAAAACTGACAAAAAAACTTCAGATTGACTAAAAAAAAGGGATGATTCAAATTATTAAAATCAGAAATGAAAGGATATTGCTACTGACTTCACAGAAATCAAAAGGATTATAAGAGAATACTAGGAACAACTGTACACCAACAAATTGGATAAACTAGATGAAACGTACAAATTCTTAGAAATACACAAACCAACAAAACTGACACAAAGAGAAATAGAAAATCAAAATAGACCCATTATAGTAGGGGGATGGAATCAGTGATCAAAACCCTCCTGACAAAGAAAAGCCCAAGACCAGACAGCTTCACTGGTGAACTCTACCACATATTTAAAGAATTCACACCAGTCCTTCTCAAACTCTTCCAAAAAATGAAGAGGAGAAAACACTAATTCATTCTACGAGGCCAGCATTACCTGATACCAAAGCCAGATAAAGACACTACAAGGAAAGAAAACTACAGATCAAGATCCCTTACAAATATAGATGTAAAAATCTTCAGCAAAATAGTAGGAAATCAAATTCTGCAGCATATTAAAGGATTATACACCATGACCAAGGGATTTATTCCAGGAAGGCAATGATGATTAATCATACAAAAATCAATCAACATAATACACAGTAAAATGAAAGGGAAAACCACATGATTATTTCAATTACGCTGAAAAAGCGCTTGACAAAATCCAACACCCTTTCATAATAAAAACACTCAATAAATTAGGAAGAAAAGGGAACTTCCTCAACACGATAAAGGTCATATATGAAAAACCTACAGCTACTATCATATTCAATGGTAAAAGACTGAACACTTTTCCCCTAACATCAGGAAGAAGACAAGCACGTCCGCTTTTACCACTTCTATTCAACACAGCACTAGAAGTCATCATCAGAGCAGGTAGGCAGGAAAAAGAAATAAAAGGCACCCAAATTGGAAAGGAAGAAGCAAAATCATCTCTGTTCAAGATGACTTGATCTTATATGTAGAAACTCCTAAAGATTCCACAAAAAAAAACAAATTCAGTAAAGTTTTAGAATACAAAATCAGCATGCAAAAATCAGTTGTATTTCTATACACTAGCAATGAACAATCCAAAAAGGTAATTAAGAAAAGAATTCAATTTACAATATCATCAAAAAGACTAAAATACTTAATGAATAAATTTAACTAAGGAGGTGCAAAACTTGTACACTGAAAACTGCAAAACACTGTTGAAAGAAATTAAAGATCAAAAGAAATGGACGGGCCGGCCCCGTGGCTTAGTGGTTCAGTGCGCGCGCTCCGCTGCTGGCGGCCCGGGTTCGGATCCTGGGCTCGCACCGAGGCACCGCTTCTCTGGCCATGCTGAGGCCGTGTGCCACATACAGCAACTAGAAGGATGTGCAACTGTGACATACAACTATCTACTGGGGCTTTGGGGAAAAAAATAAATAAATAAAAAAAATAAATAAATAAATGGAAAGACATCCCGTGTTCATAGATTGGAAGATTTAATATTGTTAAGATGACAATACTACCTAAAGTGATATGCACAGTTTGATGCAATCTCTATCAAAATATCACTGTCTTTTTTTTTAGAAACAAAAAAATATGTCCTAAAATTAATATGGAATTTCAAGTAACCCTGAAAATCCAAAACAGTCTCGAAAAAAAACAAAGTTAGAGGACTCACACTTCCCAATTTTAAAACTATACATGCTACAATAATCAGAAAAGTATGGTACTAGAATAAGGATAGACATATAGACCAATGGAATAGCACTGAGAATCCAGAAATAAGCTCACACATCTGTGGTCAACTGATTTTTGACAAGGGTGCCAAGACCATTCAATGGGGAAAGAACAGTCACTCCAACAAATAGTGTTGAGAAAACTGGATATCCACATGCAAAAGAATGAAGTTGGATACTATCACATACCATATTTAAAAAATTAACTAAAAAATTGATCAAAGCCCTAAATTTAAGAGTGAAAGCTATAAAATTCTTAGAATAAAAACATACAGGAAAATCTTTATTGGACTTTGCAATAGTTCCTTAAATATATACCAAAAACACAGGCAATAAAAGAAAAAATAGATAAATTGGGCTTTATCAAAATTAAAAACTTTTGTGCTTCAAAGGACCATCAAGGACGTGAAATGACAACCCACAGAATGGGAGAAAATATTTGCAAATCAGATATCTGGTAAGGGTTTAATATCCAGAATATATAAAGAACTCCTACAATCCAACAACAAAAAGGCAAACACTCTAATTATAAAATGGGCAAAGCACTCAAATAGACATTTCTCCAAAGAAGATATACACATGGCCAGGAAGCACAGGAAAACATACTCAGCATCATCAGTCATTAGGGAAATGCAAATAAAAACCACAATGAGATACCACCGTCACATCTACTAGGATGACTATAATAATAATAATTAAAAAAACAGAAAATAAATGTTGGTGAAGATGTGAAGAAACTGGAGCCGTCCTACATGCTGGTGGGAACACAGAGTGGGGCAGCTGCTACAAGATACAGTGCGGCCGTTCCTCCAACAGTTACACAGAATTACCTTATGATCCAGAAATTTCACTCCTAGGTACACACCCAAAAGAACAGACACTTGTACACCAATGTTAATAGCACCATCATGCACAACAGCCAAAAGGTTGAAACAACCCAATTATCCATCAACATATGATTGGATAGCAAAAATGTGGTATATACATAGAATGGAACCTTAGCCTTAAAAAGGAATGAATATTTGACACATGCTACAACGTGGATGAATTTTGAAAACATTATGCTAAGTGAAATAAGCCAGACAAAAGGACAAATATTGATATAATTCCACTTGTATGAAATATCTAGAACATGCAAGTTCATAGAGACAGAAAGTAGGTTAGAAGTTACTAGGAGTGGGGATGAGAGGAGCATAGGATGTTATTGCTTAATTGTCACAGAGTTTCTGTTTAGAGTGATGAAAGGGTTATGGAAGTAGATAGTGGTGATGGTTGCACAACACTGTGAATGTAATTAATGTCACTGAATCATACATTTAAAAATGGCAAATTTTATGTTAAATGTATTTTATCACAATAAAAAAAAAAGAATAACAGGAACTAATTGGAGGGTTTCAAGTGTGGAGGGTGACATGCTCTGACTTGTACTTTAGAAAGATGACCAGCCGCTGGGTGCAGAGGGAAAGAGATGACACCAGTTGGGAGGGTGCTGCAGTGGTCCAGATGACAACAATGAGGGCTCGAGATTACGGCCATGGAGATGTCAGCTGGTTATACTGATAAATATGTGTTGTAAGAGCAACTGGATAGACTGACTGTGAGTTAATCAACAATGATGCCTAGGTTTTGGGGTAAACCACTGGGCAAATTATGGTGCCATTTACTAATTTTTTTTTGTGTGTGAGGAAGATCGGCCCTGAGCTAACATCTGCCAATCCTCCTCTTTTTGCTGAGGAAGACTGGCCCTGGGCTAACATCCATGCCCATCTTCCTCCACTTTATATGCGACACCGCCACAGCATGGCTTGCCAAGCAGTGTGACGGTGCGTGCCCGGGATCCGAACTGGCGAACCCCGGGCCGTTGCAGCGGAGTGCACGCACTTAACTGCTTGTGCCCCCAGGCCAGCCCCCTAGATTTGTGATTTTTAAAAAAATTAGTGGCCTTGCTCACTGTAGCTGCCTACAAATTTACTGTTGAATGAATCTTGGAATTAAAATGAAACCAAAATGTGACTCCGAAAGGTGACGGCACAAAGTAAAGTCAGAGGGTAAAGCTCAGCGGAAGTTCACAAGAAACACGATTAAGCAAGAGTCCACCATGTACAGGAGATCATGTAAACTAAGAAAGCACCATTTTACAATGATTGACAGAAAGATTAGACTAGGCTTTGCATCTTTTTCCTAAGGAATCATTCTGATCTTACTTTTGAAGCCTACCCATTTAAATACATATATTTTTGGCTTGACCTCTCAGTTTACCAGCATTGTCACTGACCAGGTGCCTCGAGAAACCCAAGGGTGGGTTTGGATGCAATTAACTGTTTTTCCAAGTTGTTTCTTTTCCTTTTGTGTGATAAGGACATGTAACGGACCAGCCATCCTGAAACTGACCAAGCCTCACCACAAGAGCTATGCCCATGACCTTTGCCTTGTTTTTAGTACAGAGATCTCTCCAGAAGGAGCTTAGGCCTCATTACGTGGAAGCCTGTTCTCCAACTGAGCCTGTGCAAGCGAATACCTGTCTCTCCCTTTTGAATATTCATTCCCTGACCAAATAAAAGTTCCTGCTTCCCTCTGTTTGGGGGCGCCATGACTTTGGAAATGATTCCTCATGGCCTCCTATTTGCTGCAAATACACTTGACTTTGTGAGACAACTTCCACTGGTGTAGTCTTATTTAACTCATCAGGAGGCGAGCCCACTTGGTTCAGTAACAGCATCTGAGACTAGTAACCATTGCCAGACTATCCTCTAACATCTGTATCTAGGACAGCCAGCTGTGCACATCTAGAACCAAAAGTTCATCACGCCAGACCAGTTTTCAAACAAGCTCTGAGGGCTGAGTTTCCAAGTTAGTGCCCTAAACTGTTTTATTGATTTTCTTTTTTGAACTGAGAGCACATCAAAAACAGTACAGCTATGCAAGTGTTCTTCTCTGTTGAGCAACACTGTAACATTTGTTTATAAATACAGAACTTCTGAGCTTGTTTCCCTCTTTTAAGTTCCCTTCTGGGCACTGCTCTAATTACCAATCCTTTCATGATTTACACGCAAGGGAATCAAGGCAGAGGCCCCAGGCGGCCCCAAGCTTGCTCTCTTTTAATACTAATACAGATGATTCACAAGTATAGTTTTATTATAAACACAACCCACCCCTAAGAAATAAACTTTTATATCTTTATTTCCCACTTGGTCAGGTTGTATCCAAGGCCCCGGAGTGTAAATAAAGTGAAATGTGAAAGCTGAAAAGATATCCCTGGAACCAAAGGAATCCACAGTACACTGCCACATCACTGACAGGCTCTCTGACTGCGGCATTACGGGATGGAGGTTATTCGGGTTATTTAGAGCAGTACAGGAGACCCTGAGTTCCCCCTGTGGAGGGTCTTTGAGCCCTCTCTCCATCCAACAATTCTGACTTGATCAATTTCTGTTTTCCTCTGAGCTGCCTGCCCATCACTGTTTTATTGCCATTGTCAGCCTGTTATCATGTTTGTTGGGAGGAAACCATGAGGAAAAGGTGAAATGCCCTTCTTGAAACTGGGGGGTAGGGAGGGGAATATAGTTATGTTCAGTCTTAAATTTAAAGCACTTAACAGTGTCCTTCACACTTATGTCTATTCTCACATTCTTATATGAAGAGTCATTTAAATAATAATGTCCTTTAAATTATTAATAAACATTACCTTCTATTACAACACATTTAAAAAGACATGATTATAGCCAATATTTTAAAATGGCTCCAATTATTTCATTACCTTTTGAGTTATAGAAAGAAAGGTCCAAATCTTGCAATTAAAACACTAATTACATGAATCAAAGCTCTTTATTGCATTCTGGAAAGCTTTCATCAAAACATTCTGCTAAATTTCTTATAACAGAAGAGATTTGTAATTAGAAAAGTGGAAACTTCTTTAAATAACAGGTCTATCAGTTCTTTAGTCTTATCAGTTCTTATCTGCAACTTTATCTCTGCTCTTAGAAAATCTTAACTAAAGTGAGTGGTTTAAATCATCTCTCAGAGAGAGAACTAAGGTAATCAATTGTTAATAGTTTGGTACTGACAAAACACTAATACAAATCAAAGGGTTAAAGATACGAATGCAATATCAATATTTTAATTATATATAATAGTTGCTTTTAAGTAGACCCACTGATGAAGCAGAAAATAGTATCAATGACTGTCCAGATAAATTAATATAGATAGTAACAAACTGAATTAAGCAGATTCTAGTGGTAAACAGCTCGCATATGTGGAGCATATTCAAGTTATGTTTACATGACCTGATTTCACTAAATGAGAATTAAAACAGCAAAACACACACGCTCCAAAAGCCTCCTGACCTGCTCTTTTTGCTGGGGCTCTGCTGCAGGCAGATACTGCTGGTACTGGAGGCATTGCTTGTTGATCAATTTAAGCACTTTGATTCCGAAGGATCATAGATTAAATCTTAAAAACGGATAAGAGAGAAGCCTCCCTCCACTGGTCCATGTGTGATACATGTACATCAGCAGGCCTTCATTCTTTTCTCCTTCCCTCTTTTCCCGGCTTTAAAACTTATGGTAAAATGCTGCACATTCTAATGGTTAAGAGCTTGGGAGTCACCAGTCCGGGTTCGAATCCCGCCTTTGCCATTTACTAACTGCGTTACCACCGGGAAATGACTATTTCTGGAGTCAATTTCCTTATTGGTAAAATCAGGATATAACAATAGCTACCTCAGAGGATTTTTGTGGGAACTGAATGAAGTAATGCACATAAAGGGTTAGCATGTACCCCTCACACAGTAAATCTTCTCTAAGTGTGAGCCACACTTCCTCCCAAGATGATTCGGAATTAGACACTATATTATAATTATTATGTCGGAATCTGGATTGTCTTCTGAGTTGAAAGCACCTACACAGTAGAGAGGCCGTTGAGTAATTTGATGGAATGAGCTGCTTGTAACTGACTGTTCACACACGTGTCCTCCTAACACATCCCCACAGCACTGGAAAGTTCAGAAGGAAAATTAACAAAGAAAACAAACCAAACTAGTTCTCTCCAGAAGTTTAGACTCATTTCTTATAAAAGACATAGCTACTACTCTTTTATCAAAGTATCTCAGAGGGTCTCCTATGATCTTCTAACTGGTAACATTAAGCAATGTTATGTAACAATAAGCAACAATTAGCCAAATAACTATACCTCAAAGATTCTCATGAATGAAACGTTAAAATCATTACTAAGAAAATCCTTTAGGAAAAAAAACTTTGATAGGAAAATAAGAACAATTTTAATTATTTGTCCATTACAGAGACAGCCCTGAGAATACAGAGCTGAGGCATGCCAGGGGAGACTTGAAAGAAAACGCTGTGGTTCATGTTCCCACTCAAGGGATAGGGAAGACAGGCTCCAGACCTGCACTTACCTTCCTTAAATCCATTTACAGGGAATTCTGCATGGGCGAGATGCAAGCTGACAGTTCCACAACTGACCATGATTTTTGTACAAGATTTCCACATCTTTTTCAAAGGCTTTCACTAAGTGTGGTTGGTATAGGTATTTTGGAGAAAATGAACTAAAACAATATGATTCTTTCTTCCCTAGCTCCTTGAACACTAAAACCATGATTTGGACTTATTAACTAACTACATAGTCACAAATAAACAGAAACATAAACAAGCATTAAGCAAAAATATTACATATTTAAATTATATGCAAAAATGGGGTATTGAAGGAAAAGGAATTAATAGAAATGACACTCCGAAAGGAAGACACAGAAAAGAAATCTATATTTTCTCATTTATGTATTTGTCTGGTTTTACTGCCAGTATTTAATTGTCTTCCCTTACTGCAAAATTATGGCAGAAAAAAAGACCAGTTACATGGACATATGATAACTGTCTTCATGGGCAAGTTAATTTGACTTAATTCATTCATGAGGGTGGATTGGTGCCACTCATATGAACATCTTCGACATTCTGGATTTCCAACATGGGAAGAGACATACTCCTATTTGCAAGGAAGAGAAGTAAAGAGGAGAGACAGTGAGGAGAAAGGAGACTGGAAGGCCATCAGGCCCAGCACAGCATTTATAACTGAAAAGATATACTGACCAATGGAAAATTACATCCAGTGTTGGTTATATTTTCTCCTGTGTCTCTTCTCTCTCCTTGACTTTATCTTTTTATTTTTACCTGGAGAGAATCAAACTCTCACTCAAAGCTGGGTACATCCTGGTAGCCCAGGAAGTCTGTGATAGCGTTTATTTGGCAATAAGCTGACAATATGAAGTGGAGTAGAAATTCGGCAGTTTCCAATGCTCATCAACACAGCTAGCTACATTTTCTGACTTGGATTACTAACCTGTGTGGTTATAAAAACTGATTTTAAAAAATAAGGCAGAAGTCACCAAGTCTCTAATTGGTGTGTGTAGACACGGGCTTGGTTCCCTGTCCAACTGAGACCATTATTTTCCATTGCAAACCTTCTCCAACTAAATAAATGGCTTCACACAGCATGTTTTAACAGAGTCTTTTGGGCAGCCAAGCTCCTTTGTCCTTTGATACAGCACCACCCAGAACTCTCTCCATTGCCCCATTCGTCACCACCCCACTGTATTAGACTAGTGTAAACGCCATCTAAGCTATAAAGCAAGTTGACGGTACTTAATAACTTAAGTACAAAGCATTGCTATTGTGCCAATATAGTTTTGTTTTGTTCCTAAGCTGAAAAACCACAGTATCATCATTTATTCTGACTGCAATGGTAAGTACTTTGTATTTCAATTGCCAGAAAAATAAAGAATGATTTCAGCATATCCTTTCACATCCAGTAGTGTATACTGCTTTGAAAATCCTCTTTCCAAATACTTGGATCTCTGTCCTCTTCTCCTTCCCTATAGTCACTACCTTAGTTCTCGTTTATCATCTCCTCCTCAACTACATGGCCTCCTAATTAGCCATCATCCTGCCAGGCCAGAGCATGCAGACCACTGCCCTGCTGCCCAAATCGGCCACAGGAGCCTGTTTTGTTTGGACCACAAAGTATTGGCTGGGGAGCTGCCTATGAAATAAAGACCAACTGTGGACTCTGAGAGCCATAATCTTTCACGGTTTGCTCCTGAACACTGGCAGGGAGACACCAGGGGTAAGGGGAGATGAATCTACCCCAGGTGTGGCTAGGCTGAGCAGGGTGCGGCTCCTGGCATGAGGGGAAGAGAAGGAGCTGTGGAGTGAGCCGGGGTCCTGGCTAGGCCTGTCATCCCCCAAGAGCACCAATAACCGTGTATGTACTCAGTCACTGCTGACTGTTACCAACAGTGAGTGGTAAAGCTTTTTTACGAATTTCTTTAAATTGGGCTTCGGATTTTATTTATTAGTATAAAGCGTGAATGTTTCTATCTGGAAAAAGAAAATTAACTGTACTTATAATGCATTGAACTGAACAGCTGTATTTCTTCTCAACAGGACAAAAGAAAATTATAGATGGACAAGATAAAGAGTTTCCTACTCTTTAAGATGTGTATGTCATTGAATGTGCTATCAGCAATGCGATAATAAAACTGAAGGGAAACAGGATGCAAGGGCACTCAGCGGCCCAGCCATAGGACTGGAGCAAGCACGATGGGAGGATGAGGGGTCAGCAGTATTGTTGAGAGGTGCTGGGGTGATGGAGAAGGGATTCAGGCTGGCAACAGATAGAAAGGCATCCATGAAGGCATGGGAGGTGGTGAGAGAGTGATCTGAAGGGTGGGAGGTCAGAGGGGATCCCGAAGTTTAACCTTGACATGTAGAAGCACCCCCAGAAGGGAGAAAATCCTGGGTAGGGACCCTGATACTGGGAGGCTGAAGGTCATAGCAGCTGAGACTTGGTAAATCGCTTAACTAAACTTAGTTTCTGCTGCCCTTACTCTTGCTTAAGGGTCACTTGGCCTAGAGATCTGCTTCCCACCACAATCATGTAGGCCGAATATTATCATGCACGTCTCTAAGAGAAAAAGACAGACAGAAGGAAAGACAGAGAAAGCAATTACCACAGGAGAGTGGCTAGCGAGGCAGGGAGGTGAACAACAGGCCATCACTGCCCACAATTTGGACTCTGGGGTTGCCTTTTACCACCATGCACCGTTCAGAGAAAGTCTGTTATGCCAAGAGCGAGCTCACTACTTTAGATTCTCTTTGGCACTTGGTGGATTATAACTGTTTGGTACTTTAATTATGATAAATACCATAATTAACACTGAAAAAATGATAAGCCACAAAATGGTAGCAGATTGTCTATAGTATTTTTCTGCAAACACGATAATGTAAAAGAATTTTTTTTCTGCTTTCAAGGATATTTTTCTTTTTATTACCCCCCCAGTCCTATGAGGTCTTGCTGTGTTTATTTAACTGATGAAACAACGAAGCTTTTAAACTTCTACATCAAGTAACAGAAAAGACAACATAAAAGGAACACATTATTATGGCCTTGAACATCTGTGCTGAAGGATACGCAAGCTCAAAAATAGTTTTGCTTCAATTGGGATTGACAGACAGGGTTGCCATCTGGGAATTGGAACAAAGACATGAAACTTGGGCCACTGCCCTCCCTGTTCCAGAGCGGACTCTGCTTAACCCTTTGAGTGTTGGCGCCCTGTACGGCCCAGACCCCACGTCCCTGTGAAAGCACGACCTTGTTCATTTCCCCTCATCTTTGAAGAAGGCAATGTCGAGATACACACGCTTTCATCTAAGGACTCTGCATCCTGTAATTCCCAGGTTCCCTGTTATTAGTAAAGCGGATAATTCTTATTTACCTCACTGCAGTATTTAAAGAAGTAATCTTCTGTGAAATTATTCTAAGATGATGAAACTCAAATTATTTCCGCCCATTAACTTCCAACTAAGAAAGAAATGTGTGTATGTCTATGCACAGTTTCCAAATCTAGATTTGGACTGTGTTTCTTGCTATCTTCTGTTCCAAGAGAATTGTTAGTTATTAATTTATTTATAATTTTACAAATGACAGAACTTATGGTAAAGAACAAAACCCTGGGTTGAGTCAGAAAGAGCACAATTTTCTTGAAGCTTGGAAAACGAAGCAGATTCAGGAATTTCACCCAGGCTTTATTTCCTCTTTTAAAATTATTAGAATCTTCATTTGGTACATGAAAAAACTGGGACAGAAAAGTTGTCTGAAAGTTAGGTGTTAGGACCAGACTCAAAATCAAGCCCTCTTCAGAGTCAAGATTAAATGAGCTAATCCACAGAAAACATCAAGGAAATATTGGTTTGCATTAGTCTTGGGATGATCAAATGAGGTAGTTATGCGAACGTGCCTTTTGGTGCTAATTAGTATTAGAAGTTAGAAACTCCCTGATTTTATTTTTCAGATCTTTATCTGTGTCCTCAGGGTCTAAAATAATAGAAGACATCTATGATGAAGTAAAATCTTACAGTATGATGTAAAATCCTAAGTTAACCTCTTTCAAATGGGTGTTTTGCCCAAGTTTAGGAAAAAATCAACCATGTTCTATAATTGTCTTTCACATCACACAGAGCAAGCAAAATACAACAACTATTATACTACTGGGCCGGCCCCGTGGCTTAGCAGTTAAGTGCGCGCGCTCCGCTATTCGTGGCCCGGGTTCGGATCCCAGGCGCGCACCGACGCACCGCTTCTCCGGCCATGCTGAGGCCACGTCCCACACACAGCAACTAGAAGGATGTGCAACTATGACATATAACTATCTACTGGGGCTTTGGGGAAAAAATAAAAAAGGAGGAGGATTGGCAATAGATGTTAGCTCAGAGCCGGTCTTCCTCAGCAAAAAGAGGAGGATTAGCATGGATGTTAGCTCAGGGCTGATCTTCCTCACAAAAAAAAAAAAAAAATGGAGACAGTGACACCTCCAAGTAAAACAAAACAAAACAAAACAATTATTATACTATTAATATAACTAATAATTAAATAAATTAAATGTATTTAAATTAAATAAACTAAACTAATAATTATCTCTTGAGAAAAGGGTGGAAAGTCAGTTCTTCAAACTGCATACATTTATTGTATCAGATAAAAACGTTGTGTTTCACTAGTCTTGCTGCTTCTTCCTTTGCTCCCCTGAAGTCTGTTCTCAGCAGTAGCCAGAAGGATCTTTTTAAAACTGAAGTCAGATCACATTTCCCACCTCCCTCAGAGTAAAGACCTGCATCTTCACAACTGCCTACTAGCCCTAGTTGGTCTACATCCCGAGTCCATCCACGCCACTCACCGGGCTCCAGCCTCTGCTAAGTGTGTTGCTCACTCTGCCCAACACTCTGCCCATGGCTTGCTCCCTCCTTCCCTCCTTGAGGGCCCTGCCTTAGGGTCCTGACCACCTTATTTTAAAGAATACCCCTGCTCTGGAGCGTTAGAATGTCAAGTCCTCGAGGACTGGGGATTTAGTCTGCTTTTCACTGCAGGGGCCCCAGCGTCCCCATCAGTGCTCAGAGCAGGCATTCACCATACTCGTCAGTGAACAAGGACAAACTGGTCTGCAGGGGATTCACGACTGGAGAGACGTCTTCACGATGCTCCTTGCCGACATCTAGGCCACCATTAGGCTCTCAAAAGTATTTAACCCAACCCCACCGCTGACAGGGGTCCTGAGTTAAACAGCCGAATACCAAGAACTTTAAAATGTCATGCTTCTCATTCTAAAGGAAAGCATGCCTCCCATGCCCACTGGAAAGCTTTCCAGGAATGATTGATCTTTCAATGACATTTTTTAAGTTTGATACTAAAGATTTTGCAGAAAATCATCTAAAGACAAAAATCAACATTGCATACCATAACCCTTTGGTTTCTTTTTTTTTTTTTTTGTGAGGAGATCGGCCCTGAGCTAACATCCGCCAATCCTCCTCTTTCTTTGCTGAGGAAGACGGCCCTGGGCTAACATCGGTGCCTATCTTCCTCCACTTTATATGGGACACCGCCACAGCATGGCTTACCAAGCAGTGCGTCGGTGCGCGCCCGGGACCCGAACCAGCGAACCCCGGGCCGCCGCAACGGAGCGCGCGCACTTAACCGCTTGCGCCACCGGGCCGGCCCCCTTTTTTTTTTTTTTTTTTTTTTTTTTTTTTAAAGGGCATTTCTATTTATTTTATTTTATTTTATTTATTTTTATTTATTTTTTTGTGTGTGAGGAAGATCAGCCCTGAGCTAACATCTGTTGCCAATCCTCCTCTTTTTGCTGAGGAAGAGTGGCCCTGGGCTAACATCCGTGCCCATCTTCCTCTACTTTATACGGGACACCGCCACAGCATGGCTTGACAAGCGGTGCACCGGTGCACACCCAGGATCCAAACCTGCGAACCCCGGGCCACCGAAACGGAGAGCGCGCACTTAACCAGTGCACCACTGGGCCGCCCCCCCCCTTTGGTTTCTTGATAGAAAATGAAACAGAGACAGAAAACACTAATGTATACATTACTAAAATGCAAAGAGAACAAAAAAATGTCCAAACCGTATCTTCAAGACTGTTGGTAAATAAGATAGAGAACCCTTCTGAGGCCACTCCAAAGTCACTGCTTAAAATGATCTCCCTTTTGGGGGAGATGACAGAAATGACTTACATCTTCACTGGGGAGATGAAAACAGGTGTACACATCTGTCAAAACCCACTGAATTGTATACCTAAAATGGGTGCATCTTCTTGTATATCAATTACATTTCAATAAAATTTAAAAATTTATTTTGCAACAGTTAAAAAAAAGCACTATTCTCCTTTAATTAAAATTGTGTAAGTATCAAGAAAAGATGTTTCTTCAACATTTAATTAAAAAAATGGCTACATGATTCATAATGCAGACAAAACTCTCATGAATACTTAATTTCTCCGAGATGGTCAAAATAATAAATGAAATAATTAAAATACTGTTTTAAACACCTGAAGTGGGACATTATCTTTAAAAAATTAAGTTCTGTTTGATATGTGACTTCAAGCTTCCTATTTTTACTTTCTACTACCTTTGCCAACCTTTATGTTATTTTACACTATTTTTTCAAGTAGGATGACTCAATTACATTTTATTTAAAGTTTCAATTTTTTTCCTTAATTTCAGAATTATTTTTAAACTCTCTTTCCCGGTCCTTCTGAGTTCACATGGAGAGGCAGTCTTGAGCGCGGCACGTCCGTGCTGTCAGGCCCACTTGGGTGTGAACCCCGTCTCCCCATCCCTATGACTGCTTCCTGGCCTAGAGTGAGGGCATCAGACATGCACACTGCAGAGAATTACTGCCAGGGCGGCTGAGAAATGCAGCTGAAGTGTCTGTGCCTTTAAGAATGTAAGAAATGTTTGCTATCTTAACTCTTCTGGTGCTTTCCTTTTCCCTCCTCAAAACGACGTTCCTCAAATTAAATCCCCTTGCTTCAGTAGTTGATGTTGGAAGCGGCCAGGCACTCACCCATGTTTAAAGACAAGAGGACCCCCAATCCATCGGTGAAAGCTACAGAGTCCAGTCCCCTTGAGAAGAGACCAGGAGCTGGTCCCCGGGCGCAGTGTGAGCTCACGAGAACGGCTGCCCTGCTGTGAGAAGGGGAGTGATCTCTGCGCTCACACTTTCAGTATTTCCACTACAGGTTTGGCACAAACTGTTAGATTGCTTTTCTCCACATTTATTTATTTTAAGCATTTAATGGGTACACACACAAATCACTGTGCCATTTGTAAAAGTCCACAACTTAAAGAAACGGGCCTGCTGGATTATATATTTTTTAAATAAACTGTAGTTAATCTAACATTCATTTAATTTAGTGATGGCCTTTAACAAACCACAACCTGTTTCTTCATGAGTAAATATTTAAACCAGCTCATTGACTTTAAATGTCTAAAAGAGACTGAAGATAAAGGCAGAGAAGTACATTTATAGCTGACTAGGTAATCATCAACTGCCACCAGGCTCGCAGGGCTGATCAAAGCCTCTGGGCTCCCTCTGTGCCTTTAGCTCAGGATGCTCCGGCTGCTCAGACAGTCCCAAGAACAGTCCACAGCATCCCAGATTCAGGGGACACTGTCAGCTGACTCAGTCAAGGCGTTTAAACTTTTCGTTTTTTTTACTTGGAACAAAGTTAATGGCTTACAAATATTTATCAATTTTACATTGGGAGAAAAGAATGAATGTAGAGCACATGAGTTTAAGATACTGTTTTCTTTTAAGGATTTTTGATTGTAGAACTTGAATGAAACTAGGGCTAAGTGAAGATAAATATTTGAAACAGCTAAATAATCATACAGAGCAGTTGCATTTATAGTGCACTTTTTCTCTAAAAAGAGGCCAAGACATTTAAACTGCCATCCTCAGAAAATGAGAAATTTGCTAGAACAAATTTTCAACCTATTTTCAGATAACAGTTGTTTACCTTGATAACCAAATAAGCTTAACAAAGGATTATTTTCAATGGAAATCATTCTAAACTAAACTACAACAGTTTTCTGCTTTCTTAAAAAGACTTCAACAAATGTAACTTGATCGTCCCTCCCACCCCATTTTTGGGTCCAGAATAATAATGAGAACTATAATTACGGTACTGAGCGGTATTAGGGAGAAGACCTCAGAGGTCAGTCACCAGGATGGACAGGCCGTTTGCTCTATGCTAAATGGCACAAAATGACAGTGTTTGGAGTTCTTGGGGCTGTTTTTTGCGGTGTTTCTGACTCCTCCCCGCTGGACCGCAGGCTGCCCTTTCACTTCCTGCAGCATCCGTCTCTGCCTGTTAGCTTCTTCCCTCTCTTCTCCCCTCCAAATGCCAATGCTTACAACAAAAAATAAATGGATTTCATGGGAGGGCTTAAAAGGCGTTGCTCTCCGTAGAGAGCTCTAGTGCTGGGTTCTGCAGGGAGACCTGGCTGGTTTCTGTTTCTTTGGTTTCCACATAAGCAACCTTGACTACTACCATTTTCAATTATTTCTCAATAAAATAATGAAATCATGTAACACTGACAAAAAGAAAGGGAGATACTAAAGGGAAGCAGGGAACTGTGGAGAGTGGAAGGAAGAGAAGAGCAATGGCTCTTAAACCAACAAATAAATCAGTGAAGAGCAGAGGAAATCTCTGCTTCAAATGTCAGAGGGGAGGGCTGGCTTTGCAATCTGTCTGCCACAAGCCAGAGGCTGTTTTGTCTGTGCTGAGTTCTCTTTGATCTCATTGCCCTCCTATTCCCTAAATTCTGTTTAACAGGAAAGAGCTAAATTTTTAAGACTCCTCTTTAAGAAGCTCCCCTCTCTACTGCATTATGGATCTGTTGAGGAGGCACAACGGCACTCATCTATTCCTGAAACAGTCCCGAAAGCTAGGGTCCGTCAACACAACCCATGGCAGCAACCCCCTGGCCAGCACTTAACAGTCTTGGCCTGAGGACCACAGACTACTTGAAACCCCGAGTAAACCCTTAATTAGGACACAGTGGCTTTGTGGACACATCCTACAGAGGATCCAATAAGTACTTTCGAAAGTCAGGCCACTAACTATCAGCAAACTCTTCAGAAAAACACTGCTGCAGAAACAAAAAACACACACAGAAACAATAAAAATCACATGATGTTTCTAAAGGAAACGTAAAATACTTTTTGGATTATCTGCATCTCTTCCGCGACCCATTATATAGTCATTTATTCTGATCAGACACAGTAAATGTTTTACCCAGGACGCAGAGCACAGGGTGCTGGGAGAGGATCAGGAACTGGGTTCCCAACCTCAGGAGTCTAGGGGCTAAAACATTCAGGTAAAACTGTTATTTGCCATGAGTGACAGCTCCTCCTCCTTCCACACCCCTCCTCCTCCTCTCCCTCTTCCTTTGAAGAAAACCTGAAAACCCACATTGGTATTGATTTCAAACACTTCCAATTTATTTCCTTTGAAATTTGTTTTTGTTTTCTTTAAAAGAGGTGTTTACCCAGCACCCTTACTTTAACATAATTTAGCACTGCCTGTCAAGAGACAAAAATATTAGTACCTTTGGACACATAAATACCCTGTGGGCATCATCCATTAGTGCGTAAATATGGAAAGGTGCTGCACGGAGATGTGAACAGCAGCAGCCCAAAACCCAAATACCTAATGGTACTTTTTACTCAATAATATCATTAAAGTAATGCTTAGAATATAGTACATGAAAAAATTTAAAGCGGAAAATTCAAGTGGAAAAAGGATAAAAAATAGTATGTTCAGCATAATTACATCTACTTTTTAAAAATCAGAGGTATAGATAGAAAAAAAATGAAAGAAAACCATCAAAATGCTGTATTTTGTTTTGGATGCTCAAATGTGGAAATGTTTCGTTTACAGTGTTCTCCCTTCCTTTGTGCTACTCAACTTTAAAAATTATCTTTAATGAGCAAATATTTCTTTTAAAAGTTTATTTTGAAATTACTTTTATTCATTATCTAGAGGATATTTTAAGTTTCCTTTGGAGAATAATCATTTTTCAATAATGTGATTCATTACTTATTGGTACAGAGACCTGCTATTTTCCTAGTGTATTAAACCACGTAAAATTCCTAAATAGCTGCAGGTCAACATAGCTCCTGCTTTTCTTTCTCCCCCACACAGGCACTTATCTGATCGCTTATCTCTTTAGAATCACGTGGCTTGTTTTACAAAGCCCCCAAGAACAAAGCAAACAGCTAGGTTAAACACACTTAAAGCCGTACTGGGCGAAAACCGCTTTGACTTTTTTCAAAACCATTTGTTCCAACCACAGTATTTGTTCCAAATTAAGTAAACATTGCTAAAAGAAATCATACAAAATCTGCATTTCTTATCAGACTCTGGGCAGGATATGGTTCTAAAATTTCTTGTGTGTTCTCTTTCTCCTTAATGTTCTAAATGGGTGCACATTATTAGGAAGTGAAGAGACAATGATGAGCAAAGCCTGAAGCAGGGATTTCTAGGTAAAGGGTGCCTTTTATTTACCTGCCATTTACAGTGATGTCACTAACCAACCCCATGCTCCATGCCCAACCAGTCATTCTCACAAATTAATGCTATTGGTGACCTGACGAAGGATATGGGTGGACTAGTTGGTTATATTCACACATTCATCATTATTTTGAGGGAAGGGAAGCTTAAAGCTCATGCTGGTTGGGCACAGGGTGTGAGGCATTGGGCAATGGGATAGAGAGGAAAGAGATCAGCCTGAGTAGGGTCTCTTCAGCCTGGTGTTCTAGCCATTCAGTAACCAAACACAAAAATCCACTGCAGCACCTTTCTGTGTCTCCCTCACTGCTCACTCACCAGTGGGGGTGAAGGGCCAGCAGGACAAACCTCAAAGCCAGCCACATCATGAGATCCTCCCCCTATGGGACAATTCCCAACCTCCGCATCCTCCAAAGAGCACACCTGGGTGGGGCGGGCCCAGGGGATATGCGGCAGGTGCAGCCATCATTCGGAAGAAGGCAGGCCAGCAGGGAGACAGTCGTTACTGAGCTCACTCTGTGACAGGCATGTTTCTGGATACTATTTCATTTACTTCTATCCAGAATCTGCCAACATGGGCATGATTATCCCCATTTTCCAAAGAGTAAATGGAGGTTCGAAGTGGTGACACATTTGCCCAAGCTCACAAAAATCCACTACATCAGTACCATCACAAAGCCACAGCCTAGATATGAACCCAAAACTGCCGGCAGCAGGTCCCACTCTGTGTTCTACTCTGCTCCACAGCCTCTGACAGATGGCCCATTTTTAAGGACTTCTGAAGACTCGGCCAACAGGGAGTAAAGAGTCATGAGGGATAGAAGCTTCTTTCTCATTTTTAAGATCACTGTACAAAGAATACAGGTATGCCTTACAGAGACAGAAACTTCTATTTAGACATTCTTTATTACAGATTTGAGCTGCAGAGAACCTATTTGTTATCTGATGGCCAAAGTTTCCTCAGTCTCCCATTATGCCATTTCCTGTTGAGTGCTAGCTCCCTGCTGTTCTCTGAACCACTGCCCCTGCTAAATACCGCACCCCTGGGCAGTCACTTGGCCCTTTCTCAAGACAGCAACTCCCCCTAGATGCTAGGAGATACCATCTAAGCATCCAAGAAGCACTGTGTGGTAGAAGGAGCAAGGAAGGGAGCCAGTGGATTGGAGACCCTGCCTACCAGACACTGTGTGTGCTAGGCGACTTGGTGACTATTTAGTACTTACAACAACCTTAGCAGGGAGGTGTCACCCCATTTTACAGGGACCAAACCGAGAAATAGGGGATTTAAGTCACTTGCCAAAGTTATACCAGCTATAGACAAGTATGGATGTGGGGTGGCCTCTAGGAGAGTTGACAGAAATACGGGAAGTTTTCAATCTTGTGTTTTCTTGTTACTTTGGTTTGCTTCACGTATTATATAAATATAAGAAAATGTATTTACATCCATTTAAAATTATTCTTGTGTTATTAACACTTAGTCATCCTTTTTAAAGACTTGTCTGCATAGCCTGCTATAAGCCGCACATTTAGGGTACAACTTACATACGTCTTGGGGCAGCTTCAGAGGTGGCCTGAGTCATCCTCGCAGCAGAAACCCCTAGAGACATCACATGAGAAGTAGGCAATGCCTCGCCATGACTACAAACTCCAGCAGGACCCTGGTGCTACTGGGAAACCCACTATTTTCTCTAATCAGCTGTCCTCTCTATAACGAGAACGTCAGACACCTGTGCTCTTTCAGCCTCTGAGTTCTTTGGCTCCTGACTCTCTTGGCAGAACACGGTGTCTCCTACTTGACACACACTGAAGCCATGTAGAGGAACCTCTCGCCCACTGCCACTGCATGCACAAGCCCACCTTCATCTGCCCCGCTCCCTCCTTCCCTGGTTACAGCAGGGAGCTCTCCCTCCTGCCAGAGACGGTAAGCCCCACACCTGTGCTTTGGGATCCTTCCCCAGCAAAGCTTACCTGACTGATCATTCTCTCACACAAAACAGTCAACCTCTCTCAGGTGGATCCTTCCCTGCAACCTTCGAATAAGCAGACTCTCTCGCACCTAAAAACGAAATAAAACAAACGCCTCCCTTGCTTGCACACTCCATGTGTCACCCTATTAGTCCTTCACAGGCAAACCTCTGGACAGAGCTGTCTACAATCCTCTGCACTCCTCCCCTTACATGAACTTCTCGTTTCATTATAACCTGGCTTCCATTTCCATTACTCACTAAAATGGTTCTTGTCAATATCCTCAAAGACCTCCAGGGTGCTGAGTCCAAAGGTCATTTCAGTGTCAAGTGACTCGACTTGCACACAGCATCCAACGCTGCGGGACGCTCCACTCTCCTGGCTTCCTCCCACTTCCCAGGCTCCTCTGTTAGTCTCCTTGTCAGGCTCGTCCTCCTCCAGCTGATCCTTTAGATCACAGCTCAAAGGTCAAGCTTGGGAAAGCCTTCTCTAAAGCTCCTACGTCATTACCCATTATACATTCTTAGAGCTCCATGGATCCTTGCAGGCACGGGGCTGATCAGTCATAATGTTGCATCCATGTGTGTAGAATTTGAATACTCTTTAATTCGGAGTAGTTATTTGACAATGCCCCCACTATACCATAAACTCCATGAAGAAGAGGGCTGGGGTCTATCTGTTCTCCATTGTGTGTCTGGTACCCAGTAGGCACTCAAATATTTGTTCAACAGGTAAACAAAAAAGGCTCTGCCTCACAGGACCATGGTATTTAACTAGACCAATCAGATTCTCTCCCTCAGGAGCCTGCACAGGGAAATACAGACCAAAGCAGCCATTGAAAGCATGAGCGAAAACCAGGAGATGTAAACCGAGTCACGCAGGCTGGAGGCTGTGTGGGGCTGACACGGAGTCCCAGGGAGGGCTCAGAGCCTCCTGCTGCAGGTGGGCGACAGGGCCCGGACTCCAGGGCTGCCGGGGGTCCCCAGAAAAGGCTCCTCCTGGGAAGTTTAGACTCTCACTACCATGTGTATCCTCGAAACAAACCCCATTACTTAAGGTAGCTTGAGTGCTCTTGCTTTCTTACCACTAAGAGTCTAAATAATACAGGAACTCCTGAGGGGGAGAAATCCCTGAAGAAGCAGTTCTTTGTGGATGAGGTGAAAAGCCCAAAATAGAAGAAATGAAAACATGAGGCGCCTTACATAATTTCCCCCCAAGACTTCAAGATCTCTTTTGAGGAGATTAGTTGTGTTCTGGAATTATTCCCAAGAACTGTGCCAAAGGCAGCAAACTTTCCTTTACAGAGATAAAGAGTAAGGCTCACTAAAGACCCCCAGACTGTTGTTTCATGATTCGAAAGGCTATTAGCTGTGCACACTGCACTTCTGACTTTGAAAAATAACATTTTTTTTTGCTTTCTAAGAAGTTTCACATAGGTAGAAATATATCTATACATATAAATTAAACTAGTTAATTTTCTTTTCAAATTATTACTTACTTAGAGCTTTACAAGACATTAAAATTTAAATGTGAAATCTATGTTTAAAGGCTAATTTATGATGTCCAAGCTTAGTCAGGTCCCTAAAGGCAAAAAATTCCAGTGCCTCAGACTTATGACTCTAAACTGGGCAATACCAATTTCTTTACTAAATCTTTTTACGGTAGTTTGGCATGAAGTGCATAGTCTTTGCCTTCTGGACAATATGATGGCTGAGCTGGCCTACGGGCAGGACGAGGCTGCCGCTCTGTTTCAACTGGCAAGAGGACGTGTCCTTTTATGGGCCGTGTAGCATAAAGAGGCTCTTTCAGTGTCTCCTCTACATTAGATTTTTTAGAGTTTTCATTAAATGACGAACATTAAAGCAAACAATACAAGAAAAGGTCAACATATAGTAAATTGTATCAGCCAAGAGAGGGCGGATCAGATAGTTTGGTTTTTCTTATAAGACAGTAGAGTGTGGTGGAAAGAGGACGATATTCGGAATTAGACAGACTGGAGATTGATTACTGTCTCTGCCAACTAGCAGCCAACAATGGAAAGTTATTCACCTCTCTGGACCTGCTGTCCTCACTGACAAACGCAGGCTGATGATGGAAGACTGAAAAAATTAAGTAAAACAAATAATTTCCATATTGTGACTAACACATAACAGGCATTCAATATTGTATTTGTTAACTGCAATGATTTATTTGGTGAATGTTTGCATATTATAAAGAAGAGGGTCGAAATACATTTTTAGGGCCAGCCCCGTGGCTTAGCGGTTAAGTGCGTGCGCTCCGCTACAGGCGGCCTGGGTTCGGATCCCAGGCGCGCACCGACGCACCGCTTCTCCAGCCATGCTGAGGCCGCGTCCCACATACAGCAACTAGAAGGATGTGTAGCTATGACATACAACTATCTACTGGGGCTTTGGGAGTAAAAAAATAAATAAATACAATTAGAAAAAAAAAAGAAATACATTTTTATAAAAGTTAGAAAGAGTCTTCAATTTTTTTTGCCTTTCTATCACTTCAAATAAAGAATAGAAAGTGACGCATTTTGGTAAAGGACATAATAAAATGGACTACAGAATTCCATGAGATTCTTGGAAATGGAAGTACTACGTAACCTTATCAGATACTGCAATAACTTTCAATTATTTCAGAGGGGCCTTTGCCACAGAAAGAAGGAAGAAGACAGATCCCATGCATTGAAAATTATATCAAAACATAAAGATAAACATTTATATTACCAATGCTCCCCAGAAAGGCACGGACAGAGCGCCCCCCTGCATCCTCCCTCCCCAACTCCGCTGTGTCTTGTGTACGGAGAAGCAGAGCTCACTGAAGGCCTAGTCAGCAGAGACCAGCATGCCCTGAGCACACGGGGCAGGGGGTGGGAGGCACCTGCTGATCCCTTTCCTGGCCATTACCTGTGGGTTTTCATTGGCCAGATCTACATTTAGGATTAAGAAGAGTGAGGAGCACTCTTCTTCCTACTTAAAATCAATGCAGGTTGATAACTTGTAACAAATACCTTTTATAGCTAAGGAAAAATACGGTCAAAAAGATTAACTAATATTAATACAAAGAAGAAAAGGCACAATTTTCTCATTTACAGTTGTATTTCCAGCACTCAATGGGTTTTCTCTTATTTATTAAATGAGAAAAATGAAGGAGTGAATGAAATGAACTAAGATTCCATCTAATGATACATTAATTAGGGCAGGTGATTAGTGGAGAGCAACATCTCTGGAAAGGCAGAGAAGCCACTGCATGACAGGGTCTGGTGACTAAGAAGGGAAAACACAGTAATTCATGGGGCCATGGCACAAAAACATTATGCATGAGGATTCAAACCACCTAGTTAATTGGAGCTGCCTGAGTTATATATCAAGAAAGAAAGATAAGAGTTTGAATGGAGCATAGAAGCAGCAAAATGTCTGTATTTCACTTTGAGATTCAAATCAATGGACACAGTTTGCTGACTGAGGCACACAACAAAAGGGTTTTATGTCCTGCTGGAAGCTTGATAAAAGAGTGTACACTATAAGCCCCAGAGCAGAGAGAGACTTTGCTCCATTTGCCAACTGAAGAAAGGTTTAAGAAAAGACCAAGAGCCCTTCTGCCGAGGCTGTGCGGAGTTCACTCACAGTGCGGTTCGTAAGGAGGAGGGGGGTCTCCACAAGGCACACACTCCATGTCTTGAAAACCAACAAGTTTTGTCTTCCTATAAAATCTAGAAGAGAAAGGAAAATAATCCTTGTTAGCTCTTTCATCTAAGCTCAGAATTGCAGCAAACAGATTTATGTCGTAAATTTCTGGCAGTCTCCATTGCCAGTTCTATTGTTAAAAAAAAAATCTTAAAGCCTTAAATATAACAGTATCTTAGACACATTTTTAGAAAGCCCTCTGAGCATTCAGTGAACACTTAAGAAGTATCAATTCCACTAAACATAACTTTGTAGCTTCTATTCAGCCCCACTTTTTCTAATTAAGGTGGGAGCGTTGGTGAGGGAGTATCAGTGGTCTTTGGCATTTCTATTGTAATTTAAACTACAAAACACCTTATAAATAAAGTGCTAGTTTTTAACATTTGAAATTCAGAGATCAAAAAAAAAAAAAAAAAAAAGCCAAGCAAACCACAGAGCAATGGAAAAATGTGGGGAGATACTTATACAATCTTGATTTGGGGACATCTTTCTAGGCATGACAAGAAACCCAGGAGCCAGAATAGAAGAGATTAACAGCTTTGAACACACACACAGACACAAATATTAAAGACATCTGAGAAGTAAAACTAAATAAAGCATCATCAACATAGTTAATGGGCAAAAGAAAACTGAAAAATGGTTCTAGTCATAGTATTGTCTATAACTTAAGACTATAACATAAAATCAGAAAATCATTATGGTTTAAGTGAACATTGCAATTGAAAAACAGACAAAGAACATTAATTCCCAAAAGGACATTTCATAATTTTAAAATTTCATACAGGTGTACCTCGTTTTATTGCACTTCACTTTATTGTACTTCACAGATACTGTGTTTTCACAAATTTGAAGGTTTGTGGCAACCCTGCATCGAGCAAGTCTATCGGTGCCGTTTTTCCAACAGCATTTGCTCACTTTGTGTCTCTGTGTGACATTTTGGTAAATCTCGCAATACTCAAACTTTTTCATTATTGTTATATTGGTTACGATGATCTGTGATCAGTGTACTTTCATATTACTATTGTAATTGTTTTGGGGCACCACGAACCACGTCCATATAAGATGCTGAACTCAATCAATAAATGTTGTGTGTGTTCTGACTCTTCCACCCACTGGCCATTCCCATCTCTCTCTCTCTTCTCAGGCCTCCCTATTCCCCGAGACATAACAATATTGAAATTAGGCCAATTAATAACCCTGCAATGGTCTCTAAGTGTTCAAGTGAAAGGAAGAGTCACATGTCTTTCACTTTAAACCAAAAGCTAGAAATGATTAAGCTTAGTGACGAACGCATGTTGAAAGATGAGATAAGCCTTTTGTGCCAGTTAGCCAGGTTGCGAATGCAAAGGGAAAGTGCTTGAAGGAAATTAAAAGTGCTATCCAGTGAACACACGAATGATAAGAAAGCAAAAGAGCCTTATTGCTGATGTGGAGAAAGTTTCAGTGGTCTGGATAGATCAAACCAGTCACGACATTCCCTTAAGACAAAGCCTAATCCAGAGCAAGGCCCTAACTCTTTTCAATTCTATGAAAGCTGAGAGGGGTGAGGAAGCTGCAGAAGAAAAGTTTGAAGCCAGCAGAGCTTGGTTTGTGAGGTTTAAGGAAAGAAGCATCTCCATAACATAAAAGTGTGAGGTGAAGCAACAAGTGCTGATGTAGAAGCTGCAGCAAGTTATCCAGAAGATCTAGGTAAGATAATTAATGAAGGAGGCTACACTAAACAACAGCTTTTCAATGTATATGAAACAGCCTTCTATTGGAAGAAGATGCCATCTAGGACTTTTATAGCTGGAGAGCAGAAGTCACTGTCTGGCTTCAAAGGACAGGCTGAGTCTCCTCTTAGGGGCTAATGCAGCTGGTGACTTGAAGATGAAGCCAATGCTCGTTTACCATTCCTAAAATCCTGGAGCCCTTAAGAATTATGCTAAATCTACTCTGCCTGTGCTCTATAGATGGAACAACAAAGCCTGGATGACAACACATCTGTTTCCAACATGGTTTACTGAATATTTTAAGGCTACTGTTGAGACTTACCGTTCAGAAAAAAAGATTCCTTTCAAAATATTACTGACTGTTGACAATGCACCTGGTCACCCAAGAGCTCTGATGGAGATGTACGAGATTAACGTCGTTCTCATGCCTGCTAACACAACATCCATTCTGTAGCTCATAGATTAAGGAGTAATTTCAACTTTCAAGTCTTATTATTTAATATGTTTCATAAGGCTATAGCTGCCATAGATTGTGATTCCTCTGAGGGATCTCGGCAAAGTAAACTGGAAACCTTCTGGAAAGGATTCACCATTCTAGATGCCATTAAGAACATTCGTGATTCATGGGAAAAGGTCAAAATATCAACATTAACAGGAGTCTGGAAGAAGTTGATTCCAACTCTCATGGATGACTTTGAGGGTTTCAAGGCTTCAGTGGAGGAAGTAACTGCAGATGTGGTGGAAACAGTACGAGAACTAGAATTAGAAGTGGAGCCTGAAGATGAGACTGAATTGCTGCAATCTCATGATAAAACTTTAACGGATGAGGAATTGCTTCCTATGGATGAGCAAAGTGGTTTCTTGAGATGGAATCTACTCCTAGTGAAGATGCTGTGAAGATTGTTGAAATGACAATAAAAGATTTAGAATATTACACAAACTCAGTTGACAAAGCAGTGGCAGAGTTTGAGAGGACTGAATCCAATTTTGAAAGAAGTTCTGTGGGTAAAGTGCTATCAAACAGCATCGCATGCTACAGAGAAATCATTCGTGAAAGGAAGAGTCAATTGGTGTGGCAAACTTCATTGCTGTCTTATTTTTTAAAATTGCCACGGCCACCCCAACCTTCAGCAACCACCATCCTGATCGATCAGCAGCCATCAACATTGAGGCAAGACCCTCCACTAGCAATAAGATTATGACTTGCTGAAGGCTCAGATGATGGTTAGCATTTTTTAGCAATAAAGTATTTTTTAATTAAGTTATGTAAATTATTTTTTTGACATAATGCTATTGTACACTTAATAGACTACAGTATAGTGTAAACACAACTTTTATATGCACTGGGAAACCAAAAAATTCGTGGGACTTGCTTAATTGCGATATTCACTTTATCTCAGTGGTCTGGAACTGAACCTTCAATATCTCTGAGGTATGCCTGTAATTAAAACTAAAAAGCATACTGCAATTAAAGTTTTTTAAAAGATTTAATATTAAAATGTTTAACCTCAAGTTAATCAAGGAAATGCAAGTTGCAATAAAAATATACCATTTTTACTTAGAAAATTGGGACAGTGTTGGTGTGTGAGCAGGCAAATGAGCACATGTATATATTGCCAGTGGGGATATAAACTGCCACTTGTAGGAGGGCAATTTAAATACGCCATCAGAACTCAATAAAGTAGTCTACATCCTTTACCCAGTAATTTCATTTTTTGAAATTTATCCTAAAGAAATAATCAAGTGGGTGAAGCTGTATGTAAAGAATGCAATCATAGCACTGTTTATAAAAGAAAAAACGCCGATCAGGCATAATCCCACTACCCAACAGCAGATATGACCAACCCCGGTAGACCCAAGGCGATGAAACACAAGGTGGCCTTTAGAAATGACGATGCAGATCTACCACCCATATTTTTTTTAATTCATGAAATACCATTAGATGAAAAAAAAAAAGAAGTGTGAATAATATAATTCCATTTTGTACAAACACACACTTCGGTATATATTCTTTCAGATTATTTACCAATGCAGCTAAAAACATTTATATGTATATATTTACATTGAAAAGAGTTTGGAAGGATATTATATACCAAATTTTAATGGTGATTATTTCTGGATGGTGGGAATTTAAGTGATTTTCTTTACATGCATATATATACACACATACATATATATATAAAACTTCCAACTTTTCTATGACAAAAATAGTGATATGGAGAATTAATTACAGATCAAGTCTTAGAGGACAGGTAGATGCAATTATTTTGTGGATAAAGTGGTAGCAAATCTGTATGATTTATCCCTGAAGCAAAATTTGCATTTGAAATCAAATAAGTTATATCAAATGCCCAGATACATTATTTGCTCCACCTTCTATTTTTGACTGGGAAAATCTGTCTAAATGATATTAATATGGTGACTTCCCACCTGATTTTAATAAAAAATATTTATTTTGGAATTTATAAAGTAAGACCTAAACATAAGACCTCAAACTATAAAACTCCTAGAAGAAAACACAAGAGAAAAGCTTCATGACATTGAATCTGGCAATGATTTCTTAGATATGACACCGAAAGGTAACCGAAAGGCATATATGAAACAGGCAAAAAAAAGCAAAAATAGACAAGGTGGACTATATTAAACTTAAAACTTTTGTGCATGAAAGGTTATAATCAATGTATACTTATCCCAAACTCACCAAGTTGTATATATTAAATATGTACAGCTTTGTCAATCATATTTCAATAAAGTGGTTTAAAAAAGGTAAGTCACAAAAAAATTGAAAAAAAAAATTTTTTTAAGCGAAAATTATCTGTAATATTAATTTCAGGTGCTTTGCTCAACAAAAGGATTCACTATAGCATTTCTATCATTAACAAGCAAATTTAATACATTTTAAATGATTTCATTTCTAATATTCTGACTTGCATACAAATTTTACATAAAAAATCTTATGTAAACTGAGATATACCTAGAGTCAGAGACTCTTGCTGTTAAATCCACATAACAGTAGGGAATGACAAAAGCAATGAAGCAAAATAAATTAGTTCCTGTATAATCTTTCACCCAGTCTGCTAGTGAAACAAACAAACAAGAGGTCAAAATTTTTACTTGACAATTAAAAAAAACAGATTAACTTTTTTCTCAGATTTAATCACCCTAACTAGGTTTATATATAGGCAACTCTTTTTCCTTACATACATTTAGGAAGCAAAGAATGGATAGTATATTAATGACCTGAAGCCATTAAAATCTCTGTAGACTATTGCATAGTTATCTGTCTCCAGTAACTTGTCAAATATAACAATAAAAATACAGAATTAATTTAAAAAAAAAGTAAGTCACGCCAAAAAAAAAGTTTTAAACTATTATAATAATAGTTCCTTCTGAGACGAAAGAAAAGGATACAATCAACAGAATGAAAAGGCAACCTACAGTATGGGAGAAAATATCTGCAAATCATATATCTGATAAGGGGTTAATATCCAGAATATATAAAGAACTCTTACAACTGAACAACAACAAAAATCAAAAAACCTGATTAAAAAATGGAAAGGACTTGAATAGAAATTTTTCCGAAGATGATATACAGATGGTCAACGAGCACAGAAAAAGGTAGTCAGCGTCACTAATCATCAGGGAAATGAAGATCAAAACCACAACCAAGTACCACCTCACATCCACTAGGATGGCTACTACAAAAAACGGAACAAAGAAACAAAACCAGAAAATAACAAGTGTTGGTGAGGATGTGGAGAAACTGGAATTGCTGTGCACTCTCGCTGGGAATGTAAAATGGTGCAATTGCTATGGAAAACAGTATAGAGGTTCCTCAAAAAATTAAAAGTAGAACATCCATATGATCCTGAAATTCCACTTCTGGGTTGTAGTCAAAAGAATTGAAAGCAGTATCTCAGAGATATCTGTACACCCATGTTCACAGCAGCCCTATTCACAATAGCCCAGAGTTGGAAGCAACCCAAATGTCCATTGAGGAAAGAAAGGATAAACAAAATGTGATATATCCATACAATGGAATATTATTAAGCCTTAAAAAGTAAGGAACTCCTGTCACATGCTACAACATGGATAAATCTTGAGGACATTAAGTGAAACAAGCCAGTCACAAAAGGACAAATACTGTGTGATTCCACTCATATGAGGTACCTAGAGTAGTCAAATTCATAGAGACAGCAAGTAGAATGGTGGTTATTAGGGGCTGAGGGGAGGGGGAAAAGGGGAGTTATTGTTTCATGGATACAGAGTTTCAGTTTGGGAAGATGGAAAAGTTCTGGAGATCTATTCACAACAACGTGAATATACTTAACATTACTGAACTGTACACTTAAAAATGGTTAAGATGGTAAATTTTGTTATATACTTTTTACCACAATTTAAAGATGCACAAAAAATTTTAAAAATAAGGTAAAAATCATAGGACACTATAAGGGAGCTTTCTTATTTAAGATGTACTTCTTGCTAAACATTGTAATATATGCAGACTAATACTCCATCCTCTCAGCTAGTAAACTTGCCAAATTATAAGTTGATTAAATTAAATATTGATACAGTCTAAAGTAGTTTTTATACATAAAAATTTATTCTATGTAAATAGGCAAAACAAAAAGTGAAACAAAAAATGTAATATCTAACATTGTCAACAGCAAATATTGATATAGAAATGCACACCTTAAAACTTGTAAAGAATTAAGGAAATGTAAGTTGTTGGGAATCAAAGCAGGAATTATTTAACATTTTTAAAATATGGAATTCTACTTGTGACAAAATAGTATTGAGGTCTGAGCTTTCCCTGACAACTGAGCAAAATACGTTTGTTAAAAATATATTTATTAAAATACGAGTCTCAGGGCCATCACACAAATGAAGCTAGAAGGTGAGCCAATCACATCTGTTCTGAACGACCATTAAATCCAACCAGAAATAACTGGAAATAGTAACTAGAAAGGAGGCTGGGTGGGGGCCTCAGGTCAGGGGGCTCCATGAACCACTGCTCACAAGGAGAGGAGGGGACGCGGGGTCTGACTCTGAGAGCAGCCATTAGCCACCGCACAGATGACACAAAAGCATTCGGAACCTGGTCTGCTAGCTGCCTTATTGCAAAGGTTTGATGGCAGAATCTGAGATTTTTTTAACTGCTACAAAACTTTCAAAACCATCAACTGACTCTCACTTTTTGCACTTAGTACCAAGCGAGATTTAAGGTCAGAATCCTAAAGCACAGAATAATTACTAAATTACCCATTATGTACCAATGATCAAAGACATTATTTTTTTATTTTTAATTTTTAGAAAAGTACCCTCAAAATTATCATCCAATGTGAAAATGAAGACGCAGAAATTAGAGTTTTATGATGTAACTTTAAGTGGATAAAGAAATCTATAACTCTTTAAAAATTATTCTTTCTCTTCGTTTTGTTGAGATTGCCATGGTTTTGGGGACACAGGAACATTTGCAACTGTGCTTCCTGACCAAGTGAGACAGGACACAAATTTTAAAAATTAAATAAAAGAGACATATAAAAGGTATCTGGTTAAACTGGTTTCCATAGGTGAACTTTAAATTTTACTCCGGGCTTTTGTCAAGAAGACAAAAGGAAAATGCCCTGAATTTTACTTAATCACTGTTTGATGAGAAGCAGCATATAAACACATCTTATAGACCCCCAATTTTTCCCAACACTAAATTTGAAGAGGAATTTTTAATTGAACTGAATCCAAATAACACTAGTTAGCCTAATGAACACCGTGTTTGAAAACTGCTATTTTAAGAAAATGTGGTTGTAGACCATTGACTCTTCAATCAATGAACCCATTTCCGCGAGGAGATGACATACTATAGTCCAGCTCTGGTTTTATAATGATCTCACTTAATACAGGTTTGAGTGCAGTTACTATGTCTTGTGTATGGCAATCAAGTTGTGGTCAAATTTTCTGCAGTGCATATTCTGGAGACCATCGACAACTCCGTTCTCTCCTCTACTCTTGTTCGCACCCTGATTCATGTTGCTCGGTCAGCCCACCGTTCACGTTTCTTATCAGTCCACAGCAACAGCCCCTTACTGAAACTGAACAAATGCTAATGAGAAGATGAATCCTTAGAGTATGAGTCCAGATCTCATAAACGTTGTGGTGGTTACGAGAGTGCACTCTTGGACTAGGCAAGGGGAACTGAGCTCAAAGACGAGAAAAGAGACCAAGGCAATTCAAGCACCTTTCATATGCAAGGGGGCTGACACGGTGGGAGGGTGGAGTGGGGCAAAGAATGGGCAGAGGCGGTTCTTATAATCAATCACGAAGCTCCCGGTGAGGCCTCCCTGTGAAATTAGCTGTGTAGTTAAGTATGGGGGCTCAGCAGCAGACCTACCAGCTGGGTGACCTTGGGCAAGTCATTTATCCACTCCAAGGATCAATTTCCTCCTTATAAAGAGGGGATGACATTAATCCCAACTTTATAGAGTGGTTCTGATGATCAAATCAACTAGTCTGCACAGAGAGCTCAGCAGACGGCCAGTGCTCAGTAACTGTCAGCTCTCACAGGGACTCGAAGCAGCAAAGACCCGGCAGGGGCCAGACTGTTCTTTCAGGGCTGGGCCCAGGGCCCCTGAGCAGACAGGACACGGTCATGGGAGCCGGAAGAGGAGGCTGGAGGCCCCTTGGCCACACTCTGAAAAGCAAAGCTTTCACTGGCCCCCAGTAACATGAATTGGCAACAGTGGCACATATTTATTTAGTGCTTACTGTGGACTGGGCACTCTGCTAGACACTCTACATGCATTATATTCTTAATCCTTCCAGCAGTTCTGCAGGTTGGTATTATTATTAGATGATATTTTTATAGGTGAGAAGAATGGGTGTCACAGAAATTAAGTTATTGGACTAAGGTCACTGAACATATTGGGAACAAGGGCAGTGAGTGGCTCCCTCTAATCACTCAAATTGTGGGCGCAGAGGACAGACTATCTCCACACTGTACCCGCCATTGGGAAAAAAAGGCAGCTGGTGTTCTGCGGGGCTGAGTACACGGGCAGCAGAAGATCCTTACTCAAGTGACGTTGAGGCTATAGAAGGCAGGAGTGGCACCAAATAAAAACGCCCATCTTATGTCTGATTTTGGCATCATTTTTCTGGAAGCAATACACAATTTGCCTATTTTCTTTCTGCCTCAATTTTCCTGTCTGTAAAATGAGTTTCAACTATTTGCCTTCTTCACACAAATATGGTCAAGCTGGAGGAGCACCTTTAAAACATTCTGGAAGACCTGGGTAAAAGTCACTATACAATTACTGCCTGCCTCTTATGTGCATGCTGTTTTAGAAAGGATGTAATTTTAAACTAATCATATAAATAAACTATGAAACATCATTCAAACATCTATTCATTTCTAACCTTCCTGCATCTAGGCATTTATTTAAAGAAGGAGCAAACATGGTAGAAACTAAATCAGTGGGCTCAGATGACAACAAATGAGGGGTAAGCATGAGGAAGCACGTTTGGTGGAGCTTACGACCGTACCCTCTTTCACACTCCAGTAGCACAGCCCCCAGGTTCCCTCTGTATAAAAACCAAGTTCCTGGGTCCTGCACTTTTCCCCACTCTCTCTGGACAGCATCTCATCACCTGCATCTCCTGTGAACCTCGTCTTCTCCCTGCCCCCCAGATGAAGAGAGCAGACATACTTTTATCAGAATTGCAGAACAGGAACAATAATAGAGATGTGTCAGACATTCAGTTCAGTTCCTCGAACAGATTTGCACAAGGTCAAAACTCTGAGTAATGATATTCACAGGTACCAGCATTGGTCTGAGATTATAGTCCATTTTTTTTTTTTAAATAACAGATTTATTGAGATATAATTAACATACCATACGATCTACCCATTTAAAGTATACAATTAAATGATCTTTAGTATATTCACAGAGTTGTATAACCATCAGCACAATCAATTTTGGAACATTTTCATCACAGCAAAAAAGAAACACCGTACCCTTCGGCAGTCACCCCCTTTCTTCCCAACCCTCCCCAACCACCAGCCCTAGACAGCCACTAATTTACTTTCTGTATAGATTTGCCTATTTTGGACATTTCATACAAATGGAATCATACAATATGTGGTCTTTTATGATTGGCTTTTTTCACTTAGCATGTTTTCTAGGTTCATCCATTTTGTAGCATGTCTTAGTAATTCATTCTTTTTTATTGCTAAATAATATTCCATTGTTTGCATATAATTCATTTTGTTTACCCATTCACCAGTTGATGGACATTTGGGTTGTTTCTGCTTTTTGACTATTATGAATAATGCTGCTACGAACATTTATGTACAAGTTTTTGTGTGAACATGTTTTCAATTCCCTTGGTTATATACCTAAGAGCAGAATTGCTGGGTCGCATGGTAACTCTATGTTTAACTTTTTGAGTAACCGTTTTCCAAAGTGGCTACATCGTTTTACATTCCCACCAACAGTGCACAAGGGTTCCAATTTCTCTACATCCTCACCAACACTTGTTATTGTCTGTCTTTTTGGTTATAGCCATCCTAGTAGGTGTGAAGTATGCGGTTCTAATTTTCACTTCCTTGGTGGCTAATGATGACCACCTTTTCATGCGCATCTTGGCCGTTTGTATATCTTCTTTGGAGAAACGTCTACTCAAATCCTTTGCCCACATTTTAATTGGGTTGTCTTTTTATTGCTGAGTTGTAAGAGTTCTTTATATACTCTAGATAAGATAGCCCCTTATCACATATATGATTTACAAATAGTTTCTCTAATTCTGTGAGTTGTCATTTCATTTTCTTGATGGCATCCTTTGAAGCACAGAAGATTTTAATTTTGATGAAGTCCAATATAACTATTTTTTCTTTGGTTGCTTGTGGTGTTAGACCACTACTTTTTATACCTCTTTAGGTGCTGAGTTGTTGCATAAGGACATACTTGATCCATAAGGCTATTTCCTACCCTGTTTCTGCCCTCCAGGCCCAGAGCTTTATCTCCCCCTCTGGCCTCAATAAAAGCCCCAGAACTAGCACTGTGCCATTTGGTCAAAACCACCCTGATCTTGTGGGCATGTTCTGGCGTGTCCAGTTAGAGTCCTTCTTGCAGTGTCTTAGAGCATGGATTCTGGCGTTAGACTCCTAGACGTGGCTCCAAGCTTCATCTCAGACTAGCTAAGTGATCTTGCCTGAAGAACTTTAAGCCTTAATAAGGTTCACTTTCTTCATTTTTAAAGCACTGTGCACATTGCAGAAAATAATTCATGGAAAGTGCTCAGCCAAGTGCCTGGCACATTATAAATAACAAATGTTGGCTGCTCCTGTAATGCTGTTGTTTCTGGTTGTTGTACTTCTGCAATAAAGCCTGGTTTCCTAGCTCTAGGAATCCCAGGTTCTGTCTTCTGACTCTGGTTGGTAACACCGTCTCCACTCTGTACTCATTAAATTGTCCTGACATCTGCTCTGTCTCTTCCTCTTACCTCCTGTCATAATGCCTCTGCACTCCCAAACAGATCACCACACCAGCCTCCCTGAGTCCACTCTTCATACAGCCCCCTAACTGCCTGCTTCATCTGGCGAATCTGTCCAACGGTTACCTAGAAGCACTTAAAACTTTAAAATTCCTCCTCCTGGGCTTGGTCTCTCTGCCTGGCCCAGGTGTGCTCCCCTTTCTTTCCATGGCCGGGGTTCATTTTCAGCGTGCACATTTCAGGTTTTCACCACTCACACCTGCCCTGTTTCCACCCCTCTCACCACCTCTCTCTCTCTCTAGTCTCCCCTTCTCCTGCAGCTACTCTAGCCTCGCTGCAGTTTCTTAAAAATACCAGGTGCATGCCCACCTTAGGGCCTGTTTCCAGCGGTTCCTTGTGTCTACAGTGCTCTTTTCCCACATACTTACTTGGCTGACTGTCTCAGATCCTTCAAGGCTTCGCTCAGATCTCCTCTGTCTAAGAATGCCGACCGTGATTACCCACTTTAACATTGCAACTCACCTACTGATCCTGGGGGCACGCCCAATCCCCCTTAGCTGCTAGATGGTCTTCTTTCCATAGCAATCATCACCTTCTACTTCTCTGCATAATTTACTTCTTTATTATTTACTGTGTAGATGTTTCTAAAAATCTTATTTGGATATAGGCGCCACATGGGTAGGATCTTTGCCTTTTCCCCTAAGAGATGCCTTATAGTTGCTCAACAAATATCTGCTGAAATGACTGAACGGTTGTGATTTGTATTTCTCTGATCGCTAATGAGGATGAACAGCTTCATATGATCACAGGCCCTTTCTGTGCTCTCTTTTGTGAACTGCCTGTTTATTCTTTTGTCCATTTGTCCATGTTTTCTTTTTTACTGATGTGAAGGAACTCTTTAGATTTTTGCGACACTAATCCTTTGTTAGTATGCTTCTTCATTTCATTTATAATCAGCACCTGTCACAGGGCATGGCACATAGTTGGCACAGAGAATCTAGTAGTGAACATTGAGACAAAAGTCATGAAGAGTCGACAAACGTGTTCAGGTTAATATCAGTGTGCGTTCGTGTTTGGAAAGGAACAAGAGAAACGCCTGTTTAAAAATAATTAAATAATTACGAGGGAAAGAGATCGTCCAACATACCCTGGCAAGCAGTCCCCACAGACGGCATCGCTGGTGACAGAACAGTTTGCCTTCTGGAAGCGGTTCACCACCGCGCAGTCCAGGCACGGCTTGCATTTCTGAAAGCCCCAGTCCTCCTTGAACCTGTGCGGCCTGCACGTCACACACTGGGCATCCTCCCCGTAGCCAAAGCCACATTCCTGCGGGGATTAACAGGCAATAGAAAGCCATTCAGACATTGCGAGCGTGAAAAAGGGAAGGCGGCTAGAACAAAGCGAAGAGCTGGTTTCATAGTGACCCGGTGCTGGCCTTCCTAGAAACCAAGGCAGCTCTTTCAGCAAGGTCAAACGTGTCTCCCACTGCTAATAATCTCTCTTACCACGGTAAGTATACTTAGTCATCCACTTTATTCAAGAAGCCACCATCATTTGAATAATAAAGGTTCTCCAGGACCCCCACGGCTGCATTACTGCCAGCTTATGGCGGAATTATGGCACTGTCTTCTTTTCTAATAAAGCCAGTCATGTGAATGCTCAGAAATGAACATCAGGAAAACAGTCAGACACTTACTCACTTATCAAGGCAGAAAATAAGTACTTTGATATCAATGGTGAGATTTTAGAAAATGAGGATAACTACATAAGAAATTTCATAAGCTTCCAAGCCTAGAAATCCACCCAGTAGAGAGCACCTTGAAATGTTTAGCTGTTTATTATTGTCTGATAGTAGGAAGATTCTTACATAGTTCTTAAAAGAACACTAAATTCTTGTTTGGATAAAACTGTGTAGTACCACAGGTTTCAAGCTTCTCTAGATTTGGACAGCAGAACACAGTACTGTTTTTCAAGGATGGGAGAAACAGATGGCTCTTTGACCCACAGATGATCATTTCCACAAGTTCAAGCACTAAGTAAATCACAGCATACCCAAAAATGTAATCATAATGCAACCATAAGAAGAACGATGTAGCTATGTGTTCATGATAGTTTAAAAATTTCACAATACAGAATTGGAAGTATGATCCCATTTCTTACAAAAATAATAATAATAATAAAATAAATAATAATAAAAAATAATAAAATAAATAATAATAATAATTATAAAAAAATAATAAGTACTAACATTTATTGGGTGTTTAAAGTTACGCAGGAACTTTAAACACATTATCTCATTAATTCATACTCCTTCCCAGTGAGGGAAGCACTATCATCATTCCCATTTCATGGATGGGAATACAGAGCTTCCCAGAAGGTATGTACCCTAACCAAAGTGACACAGCTGATGTTAGAACCAGGATTTGAACCTCCACAGTTTAATTTCAGAGTCAGACTTCAGACCACCACACTATAGGGACTTTCAGGTAGTCTATCTGACATATACAGAGGGAGATGCCTGAAAGATGACACATCAAATGTTAACACTGGTTATCTGTACTTCATGATGGCTTCTGTAGACCACTGGTCATGAAGACAGAAAAAAAAAGCAGCCAGCAGCTTAAGAGCTGCAAGCAGAGCATCTATGCGGGGAGAGAGCAGCCCACAGACGCGGCGAGAGGTGGCAGAGGGAGGAAGGGCTCTGGGAACCTCTTAGAGCCCCAGTTTCCTCATCTGTAAACCACAGTGGCCAGAAGGCAAATCCCAGTGGGTTCAAAATTTCCATTTTTCTATAAAATTTATATATTTTAACTTCTTCATCCATATTTATATACAAAGTCAACTAAGCAGTACTTACTGGCCAAAAATTAAATCAAAACTGACACAAAGGATAGTGTTGGGTGTACTCAAAAAGGGTATCAGTAATAACACGTCAATCTAGAAGTTTTACTAATGAACTCATTCACATTTTGGAAGAGCAATAGCTTCCTTCCTCTTTCCAGCTACCCTGCCCGTCTTTCAAAGGCATATCTTGAACAAACACAACAAAGAGTAGGGGAGGAAGGTCAACAACCTTCTTAATCCTGCGTGCTCCAGCCAGTGTTCTAAACCAAAGGCACAGATAGGACAAGGGGAAAAAAACATTTTAAGAACTCATTCACAAATTAGAATTTCTTTAAAATTGTTAACAGGGATTATCTTCTGGGGAAGGACTAGTGGAATTATGAGATGTTTTCAAGTTTTATAATTCTGTAATAATTTGATTTTCTTGCAAAAAGCATCTATTACTCTGGTAATCAGGAAAACAGTAAGGATAGATATTCAAAAAGAATTTCTCGGGACATGTACTAGGTCTTTGTGAGGAGGTCACTGCTATTTTTTTTGCTACTTTGTACATGGGTGATGTGATTCTGCGCTGGGACAGAGGTGTGTTTTTGCTGAGTCCTTCTGTTGCTGAGACAGCCGCATGCATCCAAAGGCTTTCTTTAAGCACAGAAGGGAGCCTCCCACTGTCTCCCAGGATCAAAGCGTGGTGCATTGACATTCGGGGGGCGGGGACCTCGTTGTTCACTGCCTCAGCACCTCCACATCAAAGGTTCATGCAAGAGCAATGCTTCAAAACCACACTGTGATCCAGGCAGCCTGGACTGGAAGATTCTCATATACAAGTTAACACATAACAAGGAAGGAAAGGGAAAAGGAAAAGAGTAGAAGGGATAACAAAGGGGAAGAGAAAGGAGAGAGAGAAAGGTACACTAACCAGGAGGAAACATCTGAAATTTTGCTGATTTTCAAGCCAGGTTGATAGAAGGGCAAAAGTGTGTATTTTCCTACATTGGATCCAAAGACACGTGAGTTTGAACGCCAACTCTGCCACTTGTCAGCTAAATTATTTTGGGAACTCTCTGATCCTCAGTCTCTTCATCTGTGAGATGGGGATAATAACAACTGCCCTACACGGCTGTTTTGAAGAAGAAACAGGAAAACACATAAAGCCTCTAAACTAAAAATCAAGCAGAGGAGGCGTCTGTCAAATAAACGACACCTATGGCTATTATTATTTTGGATTCTTTATAAACCAACTTTTTTTTTTTTAAAGATTTTATTTATTTATTTTTCCCCCAAAGCCCCGGTAGATAGTTGTATGTCGTAGTTGCACATCCATTCTAGTTGCTGTATGTGGGACGTGGCCTCAGCATGGCCGGAGAAGCGGCGCGTCGGTGCTCGCCCGGGATCCGAACCTGGGCCGCCAGCAGCGGAGCGCGCGCACTTAACCGCCAAGCCACGGGGCCGGCCCTAAACCAACTTTTCTGATTCAAGTATAATAAACCCTCCTTGACGAATAAGGGGATATTCAGTCCCAATTGTTTCGAGGCTACTTGAAATATCACTTTCCATCTAAATACTTTTATGGAATAAAAATCTTTCTAAAATGAATTGCAATTAGCTGCCTTTTAAAACAGGTACATAAAACATAATTTAACCTTACCTGGTTGAATCAGCTCCTTCATGGGGCTGTAACACAAAAACCAAGGGAGCCCATGTCCACGCAGGCCGTTTGGCTGTTTTAATGCCCCTGCCAGGCAGTCAACCATCATTCCTTGCTCCTGTAGAGCATCACTGTCTCCAACAACTCACCTTCTCTCTCCACTCCTGGGAAACTAGATAAATGATCCAACTAGAAGTGAAGGTGAAACATAAATAGATGTTTTGTCGGCCTCATCCCGTTTGAAAAAGAACATATACTTTGGCCTCAGGGAGATCTTTGTGCTTATTGTTTGATTCCTGACTGTTCTAGAGTTTATACTGCACAGAACGACCCTTTCGACCACTGTGTTTTTGCCATGTATCATTCTGTGTCACTTACATGTCATCATATTTTGTAGAATGAGGATTTCACACACAAAATTTTTTTTTGATCCATTCCACACCGGACCAAATCATGTATACAAAGAAAATAAAGATGGGCTCCAAATGCATCATATTTTGCCTTCATTACCTGGATATCAACTTACTATTTCTGCTTAAAGTTTATATGTTTTGGTGGCAGCAACAGTTATTTTCTTCGGGGTGGATTTAGGTGGAGGTTGAGATAAAGATTCGTATCCATCACTATCACAAAATAACACCGAAATTTATGGAGCATGTACTAGGAATCATACAGTCTTCTCCCGGCAACTTCTACAGAGGTTATTTGGGGGAATTTTATTTAAAATGATATTAATTATAAAATTACATTTAAAATATATTTTCTCTAAAATATTTGCCATTTTAAAAAAGATATTAGAAAACCAGCCTAATATTATATTTTTAAACTTAAAAAAAAATAGCTTGCATTTCATGATAGTCTAAGAAATTTATGAAGTGATCATTGTACATATTAAATAAACCAGAAACCTTGAATTAACTAGAAATTCAGAGAAGCTATTTCCAAGGAATTACAGTATAGTGTCCACGGCAACAACCACTTTTAGAGCTAACTGTCATATTTCTAAAGCACCATCAACATAGAGATGCTGCAATTATTTGAAATCCAGGCTACAGAGTAAACAGCACATAAATATTAAATTACTCCCAATATAAATGTCTACTTTGATGTTTTTATTTCATTCAGTAAAACTAGGTGGTTAAAATGCCTTGAAATCCTCCCCGTGAAGTTCAATAAAGAACCACCAAGAGAAAAGGAGGCGCCAGCCCCTCTGAGGGCGAGCCCCCAGCCTCCCGCCCACAGTCGCATTGCGGCCCTTCACAAACCCGTGCCACCGCCCGGCGAGAGACCATTTCTCTTTTTTCTTTTTATCATTTTTCATATTGAAAAACAACTGCTACACACAAGGTTTTTTAAAATTAAACAGTACACCTTCCTTCCCATCCCTGGTCTCTAACTTCCTACTCCCTCCACACAGGCGAACTTCACTACCAGGTTTTGGGGTAACCTGCCAGAAATATCCTCCGCGTGTGTGTGTGTTTAACACACTGTTCTGCAGCTAGCTTTTCCGTCGTCCCTACTCGACACCTCTCCCCGCGGGTCCACAGCAGCACGTGGAGAGGGGCCGCGCTGCGCGGACGCAGGCTGCCTCGCTCCAGAGCTCTGCCTCCTCGCCCTCGGGCCCCAGCGCCGGGCCGGAGCCGGCGACCGTGCGCGTCTGGTGACCCGCAGCGGCACCGACCACGTGGCCGACGGCGCAGCTACCGAAAATGGTATCAAACCGTTTGGTGTTTTCTCCCATTACTTTTGGGTAGAACTTCCCTAGGTATATCATTCTCTGCGGCAGGTTAGTATGCTACACTTGGGAATAGAAGCAATTGTATGCATGGGTTCTGGTGAGACAGACCACGGAGCACTGAGAGGAGAGAGCGAGCGAGCCATGCTGACTGGTCAGGGGTAGCCTTCTGACAGACTCTCTCCTTGACCAGACTCTACAGGCTCCTCTGAGCCACTTTTTCCATCAGGCCCCGTCCTTGGGCCTTGTCCTCAAGAGCCCGTCTGTCCAAGAACCCTGTCAGGTCGGTGTAGCCAGAATCGCTCGCCCTCAGTATCGGCTTACCTTCGATGTCTAATCAAATCTCCTCATCCTCCACCGCGCCCCCGGAGGTATCTGACCCCCACGGCCTGCCTTCAGCAAGAATCCTGTCCGTCGGCTTTGCCAGAGTTCATTTTGCCCCGATATTTGCTCCTAGTAATTTTCCATCCACTGACCCCTACCCTGCTCTCTGGCTATAAATCCCACTTGCCCATGTTGTATTTGGAATTGAGCCCAGTTCTATACTGAGGTCTCTTTGCCCCTATTGCAATAGTTCCTGAATCAAATCTGTTATTATTGCTTTACTCTGTCCTGCTCCAGTTTTCTATGTCACTTTCCAGGTTGCACTAAAGTTCTGCCTCTCATCACTTCATTGGAAGGACTGTGTGTGTGTGTGTGTGTGTGTGTGTGTGTGTGTGGTGAGGGAGGCTAAGTGGGAGGGGAAAGAAGGGTGGGAAGGGTCAGTCAGTCATTGGCCTGGGCTTCAGAATTAGATATATGTTTTATTTTTATGGAGCATGGTCTGCCATTAATATCAATGGTAGAAATGCATTTAGGATTTGAAATAATCCTATAGTCTTTATTTTTGAAATTATGACCTGGTACCTTAAAAGCTTGAAGGAAATACCTAGGACTTCCCTGAATCTCTCATAAGATCTTTTTATTAATAAACTTTGGGGTGGGAGAATATATACCTGGATTAAAAAAATGCATTTTTTTAAAAGCATTGCAGAAATCACACAAGAAGTGAACAATCCTTGGCATCTGCCATCTTCTTCCACCACTCTTCCCTGCAGCCTAGCACAGTGCCTGCGACTGATTCTTTGCTTGACCAAACTCTGCCAGGCTCCTGAACCTTCTACTAGGTCCATCTGTGCACATCCTTGTAAAATCCAGTTTTAGTAAGAACTCTGCCAAATCAGTTTAACCAGAACCCCCACCCTCAACATCCGCCTGGGTTCTTCATCCTACACCATCTCCCAGTGATGTCAGATCGTCAGGCCTATCTTCAGAAAAGAGTCCTTCTGGGTCAGTCTAGCCAGAATACCCTCACCCTTGACCTTTCCCTCTTAGTAATTTTCCATCCACTGACCCTGGCCCTGCTCCCTGGCTATAAATTCTCACCTGCCCCAGGTTGCATTCAGAGTCGAGCCCAATCTCTCTCCCCCACTGTAAAATCCCATTGCAGTGGTCCCTATACCTGCCACAAAGGTTCTGAATAAAGCCTGCCTTGCCATCTTTAACAGGTGTCATTGAATTTTTTTTTTTAACAGTACCTAACAGGCCAGTGAGTAAAAAATAAATGCTTGCTGAGTAAACAAATAGATGAACAAATATTGTTTAAGGCAGTATTTCCTAAAGTTTATTATTATTATTACTACTGTGACTATTTTCTTCCAGGGAGCAAAAGCCTGTCAAGGCCACAGCAGCCTCCCACTTGGTGAGGGCAAATAACTCTCCTGGCTGGTGGAGGTGGGCTGGGGGGTGGGGGGACGAGGCTGGGGGGTGGGGTGGGGTGGGGATGGAGGTGTGAGCAGGCTTCCTTCTCTTGGTTCCAAGGCAGGAGAGGGCTGGATCCAGCTGGGCTGCTTCCATCCAAGCTGGCACAGCAGTGGCTCTGTCACTGGGCCCAATATTTTTAAGCCACATTTGGTGGCTTTCCAGTAGCAAAATGACTCAAAGTAAACAGTCCTCAAATCCCCTTCTCTCTTTTCTCCCTCTGCAAATCCAGCACCTAAAAACACAGGCGGGTGCCACCTGCGTGTTGGAGGAGCAGCTCCCCAGACCACAGGGCAGATCCTCACAGACCATCAACCGTCCAGGCTCCAGACCCCAGGGGAGATCCTCACAGACCATCAACCGTCCAGGCTCCAGACCCCAGGGGAGATCCTCACAGACCATCAACCGTCCAGGCTCCAGACCCCAGGGGAGATCCTCACAGACCATCAACCGTCCAGGCTCCAGACCCCAGGGGAGATCCTCACAGACCATCAACCGTCCAGGCTCCAGACCCCAGGGGAGATCCTCACAGACCATCAACTGTCCAGGAAACAAATTCATGAGCCTCAGGTCTAAAGCACTATTTATTTGTACAGCCAATAAGTTATTAACTTTGGTTCTTTGAACTTTAAAAGTTCAAATTTGGACAGAGAAGAAGTTATTTGCGGAGAAAATCTAGGGCACACAAATGGAAATGACAAATTAGATTTATGTGGCTGGTGTTTAGAAATCAGCTTTTTACTTTCCTTTAATAAAACATCACCAAAGACATATGCCCCACCCCCCCAACTTTCAGTTTGTGAAAATCTGTAGTTGAGTTTTTTAAAGAAAAATTACAAGTTAGAGCTTATTAATATCTGCTAAACACCACTGGGCTTGATTAGGTATAATTAAACATAAATAAAGTGAGCAACTGTAATTAAATGGCAGAAATGAATCTCTTTATGCTTGCAAATTACATTAATTTTTTCTTATTTGACTTTCTCCATAGGGAATGAAAACAGTTTTAAAAAAAGTAGATGTCTTTAAAAATATAAAGCCGACATGCACCCATGTGGAGGGAAGTATGCTGTTGTTTACAAGAATTAATTTTTTCACATTAACTAAAGTCATCCCAATAATTGGTTAGAAAAGCTTACTTTGAAAACTGTGCCAGAGACTTGAAGTCTGTTTCAAGTGGTTCATGCAAAAACTAGTTTCCTGATTTACTGCTGGGAGGCGATTATGTTAAAAGCACATTATTGGCATTAAAACTCGGTGAGGAGGAGGACCGTGGCTGGGCAAATTCTAGACAGTAAGAATTAAAAGTCTAATGCGGTCACTTTAGGAAAACAACAATCATCTTCTCCCACATATTGCAACGCTGTTTGTTTCCATGAGCCGAAAGGATGGCCCTGTAACACTGCTACACACATGCATGGCTCAAAATGCGCAGTATGTACTACTCGTGGAGTAATGTAAACAATAGTTTGTATTTTTGCCTCAGAAATAGGAAAAAGACAATATCAATTATCTTTCTCATAAACTTGCAAAAAGCTAAACCCTGCAGTGGCAGAGAGAGAGTAAATAGGGCTCAATAGGATAAAATTCTCAAAACAGATTCCAAATGGCTCAGTGACCTGTCATACATTTTGCTGAAGATGGAGGAAAACTACTAATTAAGCTGAATTACTGAAAAGAACCTAAATGAGAGGAGATGATGTTTGGGGCTTTCAGGGAGGGAACTGGAAACGTGAAGAGCTGATGAGATGAGACTGCTCAGGATGGCACGAGAGGCGACACAGAGGGTGACACAACGATGGCTCCACTTGGCAAGGCCAAACAGGGCCGTGGAGGAACAGAAACAGGTGGCTGTGTGGAAGCCAGCGGCCAGGCGGAGGGCGGCTCAGAGAAGGGAGAGGGAGAAGGCTGGCCGGGAGGCAGCTCTGCCCTACACAGGCATTAGATCCACACGATTTGGACACCTCTTCTTTCAGAAGCTGGTCCTAAGCCAGAATTTCTGGAGGAAAGTTCATCATTCTAGAGCTGCACTGTCCAATACAATAGCCATCACCTCATATGGTGAAATTTAATTAATTAAAATGAAATAAAATTAAAAATCCAATTCCTTGGTGACACTAGCCACATTTCAAGTGCTTGATAACTACAGAGGCTAGTAGTTCCCATACTGGATGGCACAGATACGGACCATTTCCACCATCACAGCAAGTCCTACTGGACAGTGCTGCACCAGAGCATTCTCACAATGAGAAACAGATCATGACCCCCAAGTGGCTCCACCACCTTCCCCCAGCACTCACTGGCAGCCACTTACTCAGGGTGACACTGGACAGATCAATTAACCTGTCCCTCAGTCTTCCCATCTATGAAACAAGGTAGTTTTACTCCCTATTTAAGACACAAGTTGTAAGGATTCCATTATTTAATATATAAGGATCACATGGAACCTGGCTCACTATAATAAACATCAGCTAATTTGTTTAGCTATTTTGGTTGCATGATATGTATTACAGAATAATAATTAAAGACATATTTGAGAGCTAATACATATTTGTTATGTTACGGGACATCCTTTAGACAAATATAACCCAAAGTATGCAGAGTGAAAGGTTAAAATAAGTAATCATTTAAAAAGTGGCAAAAGAATGAAGGGGTATCAATTTAAATAAGCAACAATGCTATTACTGAACTTGGAGCATCTGTGCGGACTTCTTACAATCTAATAATTGAAAGAAAATGAAAAGAGGTTGGGGGAACCACTGACCACATACCACAGGTCTGCCAAAGGGCACACCACCTCCAGGGAGGCTGTTCCAGCAGCTCCCACCAGCCCCAACTACATGTTTTATATGGTACAGCCCTAACAATGGGAAAGCAAGCACACACACCTTGAGAAAAAATAGAACTGAATGTCTTCCCCCCAAAATAATAATTAGGAGTAATAAAACCACAGATGGAAATTTTAACCGTCTCTGCTTACCCGAAGTATTTCCAAGCTTCAGTTTTAAGACGCAGGCACATGTAATTCAAAGACTCTCATGACCCAGCGTTTGTTATTTTAGATAGAGGGACACGATATGAGAAAATGGACAGAGGTTTTCAGCTACGTTTAGTACAGTAAGACAAGTAAGATAATAATGTTAGAATAAAGGTCATTTGAAAGCTTTTACGTCTGGTGAAAATACACTTTTTTAAAAAGTTTTAAAAGAAAACTTTAGTTGTGGATATCAATAATTTGATCCAGCGTTCTACTTGTTGATAACTAACCTTAAAATATTTACTTTTGGTGGCACAAGCAGTTAAGTGTGCACGCTCCGCTTCAGTGGCCCGGGGTTCACAGGTATCCCAGGCGCGCACTGACGCACCGCTTGTCAGGCCATGCTGTGGCGGCGTCCCGTATAAAGTGGAGGAAGACGGGCATGGATGCTAGCCCAGGGCCAACCTTCCTCAGCAAAAAAAGAGGAGGATGGGCATGGATGTTAGCTCAGGGCTGATCTTCCTCTCACACACACACAAAATTTACTATTTATTATGCTTTCAAAATTTCAAACAGCACAGGTAACGAAAACAGTCAGCCCCAGTTAAAAAGGTGAGTGCTCTCAGACTGATTCGTTTCATTACAAATTAACAGGTACCCCCTCTGACTACATATTTAGTATTTCAAGTAAAAAGCAACTAGATTATTTATAAATGGAGTTGTCTGAAAATTTTAAAAAAAGCTTAGTCTTAGTCAAAAGAATAAGTTTCCCCTGGATTTGTAAAGCCTGCCATAATCAACCCGCTGAACACCCTTGTTCAGAGATTTATCTGATTTTAACACACTCAGAACTTACTTTCCCTTCCTCGGAACGGTATGCTATCGCTACACACTTAACAAAGGCAGCCTGGAAACACAAACTGCAAATTCATGACCGGACAGTAGAGGAATCTCTAGCCCCAAAGTAATTGCTTACAAAATCCTCAAGCTCTTTGCCTTGATTAGCTAACTGGGAAATAAAAATAATATTTATATTTCCATTGGTATGTTTGAATCCTTTGCCTCTCTCTTTTTGTTAAATTTAAATATAATTTATATATCACATATTACTTTCAGATTTACAACAGAATGACTGGACATACTTATATATTGCAAAACGATCACCACAATAAGTCTAGTTCACATCCATCACCACACATAGTTACAATTTTTTTTTCCTTGTGATGAAATTTTAAGATTTACTTCTTTAGCAGCTTTCAAACACACAATATGGTATTATTAACTATAGTCACCATGCTGTACATTCATTTCACGACTTATTCATTTTATAGCTGGAAGTTTGTACTTTTTAACCCCCGTAAGCCATTTTGCACCCCGCCCCCAAACTCTGGCAACCACCAATCTGTTCTCTGCATCTATGAGCTTGGTTTTTTTGTTTATTTTAGATTCCACATGTACGTGAGATCTTACTGCATTTGTCTTTCTCTGACTATTTCACCTAGCCTAATGCCCTCAAGGTCCATCCATGTTGTCGCAAATGGCAAGATTTCATTCTTTTTATTGCTGAATAATATTCCACTATACACACACACACACACACACACACACACACACACCACATTTCTTTGATCCATTCATCCATCGATGAACACTTAGGCTGTTTCCATATCTTGGCTATTGTAAATAATGCTGCAGTGAACAATGGGGTGCAGATATCTTTTCCAGTTAGTGTTTTCATTTTCTTTCACTAAATAGCCAGCAGTGGAATAGCTGGATCATATGGTAGTTCTATTTTAAATTTTTTGAGGAACCTCCATACTGTTTTCCATAGTGGCTGTACCAATTTACATTCCCACCAAAGTGCACAAGGGTTCCCTTTTCTCCACATCCTCGCCAACACTTGTTATTTTCCACCCTTTTGACGATGGCCATTCTAACAGCTGTAAGGTGACATCTCATTGTGGCTTGGATTTCCACCTCTGCCTCTCTTCTGTTTTGCATCTTAGAGCATGAGCAAGGCTCAGTTGCTAATTTTATTTACTATGAGCTAAAACCAAGATAAAAGAGTTAGGAAAAATATTATTTATAATACACACACACAAATTCATTACTAGATTTAAGGGTCACTTTTTTTTCCAAAAACTATCTGAGGTTGACTGATTTGTTTACTCCTTCAGCAAAGATATACTATGTGTCTGTCAGGAGCCAGGCACTCTGTTCAGGCACTAAGGATGAAAGCTGAAGGAGCTGACCGTCTGTCCTCCAGGTGGACACCTCAGGTCACCCAGGAACACGGTATGCACTCGTAACATCCGTGCATCTCAGTGGGTCTTATGCATCTAACTTTTCAGTGACATCATTACCTTTACTTTTATTCTTTCTCACTTGATTTGTCCTGGCCTTTTTTTTTAATGAAGAAAATGATAGTAAATATTGAAATGGAAAGATTAATAAATAAAATAAGTATACAAAGGCAGAATTATTCAGATTGTTTCCCTTTGATTGCTTTCAATGTAACAGGGTTGGACGGTTGTTTCAATATTTGGGGAAAACTGCTACCTAAGAGAAAAAATATCTCTTCTGGATATCCATGGGAAGTTATGAAATACAGAAATTGTTATTAGAGATAATCTCAGAAGATTTTTTACATAAAAAAATATTAGAGCAGACAGGACTTTCATCTTCTTGTCTGATTCTCCAGAAAATATTTTGAGGTTACATTTCCTAGAGTCAAAGGATGAAAATTTGGGAGCCATTTCTCAGAAATAATTTACTCATCCCTTAGATTCTGTGAAGTTTCATTCAGATTTCCATAGAGATTTGGGAAAAGAAGGACTTTTCTTCTTCTTTGAGGGGTAGAAACATCATCATCTATTTTCCTCTTGGGCACTATTGCATTTTTAACTGCTTTGTTCACTGATCCGAGGTATGCAGAGCAGCTATAAAGGATCTTTTTACACCTAACATAGGAGAACTTATGTCTGAAAATGCACATTACTTTACAATCGACAGGGACTGAAAAATATCAGCTGAGATGCTACAGTCAACCAAGATCCTGAAAGCCACTACTTATTTAACACAACAAGCAGAGAGAGGCCATCCTCCAGGAATTACTCCTGGAATGCATAATTCTTTGTTTCCTGCTGTTTGCAGATCACTGATCAAAACCTATGAATGACAAGACTCAACTTTAAATAATGGCAGTCTGTAGGGAAAAAGGACTTCTCTTTTAAAAGTCACTTTAAATAAAAAGAAAAATCTTTTGTTCCTTTTCTAACAGGAAGACTTTGATGCTTTATTTAGAACAAAAGGATACATCAATTCTCCCCATCTAGTAACATCTTCAAAAGGTCAGAAAATAAAGCAAATGGATGTATAGCTCTGAACACGCTCACAAGAAAGAAAGGCCTCAAGAACATCCAAGACTCTGAAATGGGCCCTAGAACACACTGCTTCTCAACAAATACTGGTTAAAATGAATATACTTCAAATGCTTCTGAGAGTAACATACACTCAACATGGGGAGATTAATAATAATTGCATTGTCAAAGGAATGTTCAAAACCCTGGTTTGGAAAAGAACTGCTTCCTTGGAGGATGGTTACTGAAGACATCGCTGGGCTCTACTTCCTGACAATGGTCACATTCATTTTAAGAAAAAGAAGGCCCAGTAAACGGTAGTATTACCATTTTCTGTTATCAATGCTTTGTTTTTAAATCCTTAGTAGAATATTGATTCTTTTAATTAATGCAAATAAACCTTAAAAGTTATATTCCTTCAGTGAAATATGATAAACACTAAATTATATAAAACAGTGACATCTATTGAATTCTGGTTATTAGAATCTATGCTTTTATCTCAGTAAGATACATGAATCAAAAGTATTGAAAAGGGGGGGCCGGCCTGGAGGTGCACTGGTTAAGTGCGCGCACTCCACTTCAGCGGCCCTGGGTTTGCAGGTTCGGATCCCAGGTGCACACAGATGCACCGCTTGTCAAGCCATGCTGTGGCGGCGTCCCATATGAAAAAAAAAAAAAAAAAGTAGAGGAAGATGGGGCACGGATGTTGGCCCAGGGCCAATCTTCCTCGGCAAAAAGAGGAGGATTGGCATCAGATGTTAGCTCAGGGCTGATCTTCCTCACCAAAAAAAAAGAAGAAAAAAAAAAAGTATTGCAAAGGGAATTGTGTAATATTTGGCTAACGTGACATAATGAACCAAGAATTCTGTCATGGTGTCCATATCTTCACTAGTAATTATCTAAGAGAACTTAGCTAAAAAAGAAGGCATTTTAAAAACACAGACCAACAACTTTACCATGCATGCAATATCTACCTTAGACAACTCCATGCCTGGCCCACACTGCCTGCAGAGCATGCAATTTCCAGACCGATCCCTGAATTCCTGTTGTCTACAGTCTCCTGTTTCACAAATCACTTCACATGCCTGAAAAAAATGTTTCACAAAACATTATTGTAAAGTAAGTTAATTAAATTTTTTGCAAGAAAGGAACAATATCATCAGTATTATTCACACAATCACTGAATGTAAACATTAATTCACAGTGAGCCCAACTGAATTTTCACTTTAGGAAGAAAAAACGCTTTCTGAATAAGTCAGTGGAACAAACAGATCAATAAGCCTGATTCTTTTCTGTGGCCCCTGAATGAGGTCTCCCTTTTTCTTGGGATTAATCACCATCTTCCTCTGGTACTCTTCTGAGTATCCAAAGTTAAGACATGACTTAGAGCTGCTCTCTGTTCTAGCAGAGGACGTGTAAAAGAACAGTCATGCAAGACCCTTTTGCAACCTACAAAATTCTGGATTTAAAACAATGTTTTTTGATCTTCAAGAAATATAAACATACTTCAGGGTAATGAATTAGATAAATAAATAAATGGAATCAATTAGGATAGCTACAAGAACTTTGCTATTATCCTTTAGACATATCTGCCACACAGTTTTGATGTAGAAGTTTCGATCTTTTTCAGTTGAAGTGCATTTACTTAGAGTTCGTCTTTCAAAAAATATTATCTGAACATCATGAGATCAATAAAATTCTTGATGATAATGAAGATGACAATAGCGGTCATATTCTCTGAACTCTTCAAAGGAAAAGCGCCACATAAATATGAACTTACATTCTTACTGATGACCATTTAAATGGGACCTAACTATACACTTTGGTTCACAGCATAGGACTTAAATGGAAAGATTATCTACTTTGGCAAAAACAGAGGCTGTAAATTATTTTCCAAAATAATGGCCTTTTTATCTTATTTTATCTGAAAACAGTAACTTCACCTTATACATTATGATCCTACAAAAGTGTGTTTATCTGCTTCTTAACAGATAGTATTTCATAAAAAATGTTGGTATTAATAGAATCTCAGATTGGTGACGACATTCAGTTCCACCTGTTATGGTAAGCAGGCGTGCCCTCAGCAACATTCCTGACTAATGAAAGCCGAAAACCTGAGGAAGCATTGCGGGTAAAGAGACTGTTGCTATGTATAATGCCTATCACACAAAGGCACACAAAAATTGTTTTTTTTTTTTTTTTGTGAGGAAGATCAGCCCTGAGCTAACATCCATGCCAAGTCTCCTCCTTTTCTGCTGAGGAAGACCAGCCCTGAGCTAACATCTATTGCCAATCCTCCTCCTTTTTTTCCCTTTTTTCTCCCCAAAGCCCCAGTAGATAGTTGTATGTTGTAGTTGCACATCCTTCTAGTTGCTGTACGCGGGACGCCGCCTCAGCATGGCCGGAGAAGCGGTGCGTCAGTGCGCGCCGGGATCCAAACCTGGGCCGCCAGTAGCAGAGTGCACGCACTTAACCGCTAAGCCACGGGGCCAGCCCCCCACAAAAATTGTTTTTGATGGTTATAATAATGAGCAATTATTTAGCACAAACTACCTCCGCCTTTAAGCAGGAGTATTTGTAACGATGTCTGCCAGTCTCCTTAAATAAAACCAAAGCCTTGACCTCTACAGCAGGCAGGAGGGAGAGTTCAAGGCAGGATTTAGGATTAGAACGTGATTTGGGGCTAAAGGTCTTATAATCTCCTCCCACCTCTCTTAACCCCCCTTCACTAGCAATCTGAGAGGAGCCTGATTTTATTTAAGAGAGGCAGGAGACTCCCTTCTACGGCAGAGAGACTGTAATCGCTTTGAGAAAGAAATTCCACAACCTCCCTCCTAGACCATTTATTCCAGTGTTTAACAATCTTAACTGAGAGAAAGGAAGTTTTCCTTATATCTACCTGAATCTCAGATTCCAATTTGACCCCATTTCCTCTTACTTTGTCTTCCAAAAAGACTTTATGGACTGCCTTCAGTGTAAATAATTCTTTTGATATTTGTAAATCATGATTATATCTCCAGATTAAATAAGTTTCAATTCTTCTGAACACCTTCATAGATCCTTTGTCTCAAGCTTTCAAACATTAAAATTCTCCACCCGTCTGTAATGAATGCTTTTTGGAAGCAAGAAGGATATAAATAACTATATAAAAATAATAGCTCTTGGGGCCGTCCCTGTGGCTTAGCGGTTAAGTGCGCGCGCTCCGCTACTGGCGGCCCGGGTTCGGATCCTGGGCGCGCACCGACCTCAGTGTTTCTCCGGCCATGCTGAGGCCACATCCCACATACAGCAACTAGAGGGATGTGCAACTATGACATACAACTATCTACTGGGGCTTTGGGGGCGGGGGCGGGGGTGGGAAGGAGGAGGAGTGGCAATAGATGTTAGCTCAGAGCTGGTCTTCCTCAGCAAGAAGAGGAGGATTAGCACGGATGTTAGCTCAGGGCTGATCTTCCTCACACACACACACACACAAAATAATAATAATAATAGTTCTTTCAAAAATCTATTCTAGGGGGCCGGCCCAGTGATGTAGTGGTTAAGTGTGCACATTCCACTTCAGCAGCCCGGGGGCCTCGCAGGTTTGGATCCTGGGCACAGACTGACGCATCGCTTGTCAAGCCGTGCTGTGGCAGTGTCCCACATAAAGTAGAGGAAGATGGGCACGGATGTTAGCCCAGGGCCACTCTTCCTCAGGAAAAAAGATGAGGACTGGCAACTGATGTTAGCTCAGGCTCAATCTTCCTCACAAAAAAGAGTTGATTCTAAATTCTTCACAAACTGTGTAAGTCATGGGCTCCGAATTAGAATCGATGGTCTTGTTAGGGTTTAGGAATTGTTGTGAGAGACATATGCCTATAAACCCAAGGTAGCATTGCCATGGGGCTACAAGGAACACTGCCATTTTATGACTTCATCTAAATTTAAATAAAATAATTTCAACAATTGTTACAAATGTCCAGACCCAGCAGCAATCTTTGACTTATTAATTAAATGTAACAATGGTAACATGCAATTTGAAAAATTTTTTAAATATGGGATTAGACATAGGAAATAGTTTTGGCACTACTTATATAAATTCTTTCACCACATTCTTATGAAAATAAAGAGTTGACTTACCAAACAGGCTAGTAAAACTACAATGGTGAAAAATGTTTTCTCTTGTTCTGGTAGCACTTTTAAAGCCATTGCTCTTATTAAATATATTTACTGTTGCAGAGTTCTATAAGATAAGAAGATACAGTTAACATTAATAACATTAGTGGTCTCTCTATTTACTCTGTTTACCATTTGCTAGATATTCTAGGTAATATCATTCTGTTTTAAAAGGAATCACCTTTAAAAAAGATACAATAGGGAAATAATATGTAATTCTTTAAAAATTTAGGTTATGAGAATTGAAGCTTTGTCTACTTACATACTACATGCAAAACTCCTACTGGCTCTGAATTCCCAGGCTATACATGCCTTTATTTTCTACCCAGGTGTCTATAGTGTCCAATCTACTTCACCCAGTAGAGAATTACATTCGAACAGTGACTATACAAACCTTCCATTTATATGGGTTTAGTTTGTGCCAAGAGGATAACAATAGTGATAAAACAAGCACACGTGCTGAGCACTAGGTGCCAGGTACTATTTTCAGCATGTTAACTGATTTAACCTCCACAACTACTTGAGAAAGTAGATACTATCGTTATCTCCATTTTGGAGATGGGAAAACTGAGGCTCAGAGAAGGCTGAGTCAGTTGCCCAAGGTCACATTGCTGGTAGGAGGCAGAGCTGGATGCAAACCCAAGTGGGTTGGCCCCAGTGTCACATATACTCTGCAAAACCATCTGCTCTGTTGAATAAAAATGGTATGCCTGGATCTTGGGCCTTCAGCTCCAATAAAAAGCAGACATAGCTAACATTTGGCAATTTGTGAATTCTTCCCCAAACCAGCACAGTGCAATTATATTAGCAGAAAAATAAGCATTCATTTAAAAACATCTAAAAATCATTTACAAGTGATGAAACTGGAGGCACTAATCTGACATTTCAATAAAAGATAATCCAAGCCTCTTGATCTTCACCAGAAATGATCTAAAATGTAGACACAAATCTGGTTGTTTTTTTTCAGATCCACACAATGTCAAGAGAAGAGATTTATTTAAAAAAAAAAAGAGAGAAGACTCATCCAGTGGCTCCATCTATCAGGCAAAGAAACAACGGTTCAATTTCCCCTTAAGAGTAGAATCTTCCAAAACTAACAGAGACCTAGAGCGGATAACCTCCCTATTTAGAAAGAAACCAGAGCAGAGAACCGGAACCGTGAGCCAAATAGCTCAAGAAAAACAATAACAATAACAGCAAAGGAAGTAGAGCTGGCAGGCTGCTCTCTCAACTGTGGGCCAGGCAGCCAACCAGGGTGCGCCTGAACACAGGCTGGAGCTGTACAGCCCGATGGTCATTTCAGCTGCCTGAGCAGGGCCAAGATTCAGAGCAATGAAAGATCATTTTTACATTGTTGAATGAAGGACCCATTTTGAATGAATTCAAACAACTCCTTCTGCTTTTCCAGCTTCTTGGTCATAGCTTTTTTTTCCCCTTGCATATGTCAAAATCATCCAGCAATTACCCAACCACGCAGCTTGCTGATTGTGTAGACACAGGACTGGGGTCGGCAGAGAAAATCACATTCTGTGAAAGGTATGCTTCAGGTTATCTTTCTCAACATGGTCCTAAATTTTTAAAAATGTGCTAATTCTTAAAAGTAAAAAACATAAGGTCTATGTGGAATTAAACTAATATGGAAAAGAGGATATAAATACCAAAACATTTACACAAAATATGAGAAAAAAGACATTGATAAAGTCAGTCAGTGCGCACACTAATTGAGCAACAAGTTGGGACTGAATACTCTACTAGGATTCTGTACTAATTCCCGTGGAAGCGGACAAATCCTGCAGCATCTTCGTACACAGGCAGTCACTGACATGCACACCAAGTTCCAAGTCATGGCAATATGATGCTGACTTCGTAAGATACGCCTATTTTATGTACAAAAATAAATATGCCAAAATATTACCAATCTTTATGTTTATACTGTGGCATTCTGGGTGAAATTTTTCCCCTTTTTCCTAAAAATTCTTTATAATGTAAATATTTCAGTAATGAAAAAAATTTACGTATAACGTTCTTGGGGCAAAAAGGTTAAGTGATACGGTCCTTCTTTAAAAGCTTATAAATTAAAAGAGATGATGAGATAAAAACCACATAAACACTACCACAGAAAGGAGAAAATTAACTAAAGTACTATAATTTTTGCATCACAAAGAGATTTTTTTTTTTAGATGATAGAGTAGAAAGACATTAATGGAACTATACCCTATTGCTGACTTGTATTATTCCCCCAACACACATGTTAAACTGACTAGCTTGAATGAGTTTGTCCCCGCAAATTATTTTCTAAACTCCTTAGCTTGGCACCTGTGCCCTTTATAGTCTCACCCGCTGGCCTGCTGTCTCATCACCGGTCACTGCCCTCACTGCCCATCCAGCTCAGCCACACTCAGACACGCTCGTTTCCGCTGAACACTCGTGACCTTGCCCTCTTGCACAGACTGTAACGTTGGTCTGGAGAGCCTTTCTCCTACTGAATCCCTCCAAGAACCAGCTCAACTGTCACCCTGCTGAGAGGTGTCCACGACCAAGCACAGTGAAGACTTGCTCCCTATGGCCCTAAAGCCCTGTCTACATTCACGTGCAGTATTTATCATACTGCAGAGCAGTTATGCTTATCTGTATGCCATCTTTACTCACCAGACTGTACGCTCCATTAAAATGGGACCCCACCTTACTCCTCTTGCACTCCTGTGGCTAGCATGGTGCCTGGCACATAAAGCCACTCAGTGAACGTCCGCTGAATCAATTAAGTGAATGAAGAAGCTGAAAACAGTGAAGACGATATTGTGGAACACAAGTGAGGTTTGGCTGCACATAGACTTAATTCTTCTGTGGTGAATAGAATAAACACTCTATTTCAGACATACTCTATTTCAGACATACATATGTACAAACTATCTTAGTACACCTCCAAGGCATTAAGTGCATCAGACAAGACAGGATTAAATAATACAGTGATGTGTTTTTAAAAATCCCAATTCACTTTAAAAAAAGGAAGCAGTTCTCTGCAGAAGATTTCTTACATGGGGAGCTGGAGATCAAAATGTGCCACTAAAATATGTCACTTCTCTTTTCTGTGACTTCTCTTTTAGCTTGGCTTTTTATACCAAGAGATGGAGAAATAACTCAGACTGGGTAGATTGTCCTGACAGCAGTTGGGATGATCTAAAGTCAAGTTCGAATAGTTTTCTGCATGTAAATTCAATATGGGTAAAAAAAAAAGCCTAGGTTTTATCGAGAACTGTCAGAGGAAAATGGCAGCCAGAACCCCTGGGTTTTCAGCTCCATTTCTTAGCAACGTCACTTTGAGACACACATCTGTAGAGACAAAAACAGAACCTATCTCACAGGGCTGTGGCGAGGATTAACTGAGATAATGCGCTTACAGTGCCTAGCCAGTGCCTGGAACAGAAGAAAAGCTTCATCGACGACGACGGATGGTTGCTGATGTTGCTATTGTTGCTGTTGTTCTTGAGAACACCACTTATCAGCTGTGTGAACTTGGACAAGGTACTTAACCCGAGTCTCAGGCTCATCACCTCTAAATTGGGCATAGTGATGGTACCTGCCTGCTGAGATCGCTGTGAGGCGTAAGTGAGTTTAACAACTGTAAAGCACTCACAGGAGAGTTTACTGATATAAACTGTTTCTGGCCCACAATAAGAGCTATGTACGTGTCAGCAAGGATTGCTGTCACTGTTAACGATATTATCGAGGATCAAATGATCCAATGTATGTGACAGTCCTTGAAGACTACAGCCTGTTAGACAAACATGAGACATTATTCAGATGGTCACAATTGAGTGGCAGGTCATGTTTTAGACCTTTAGACGCACAGGCCCGCAGAAAGCATTCAAAGACTAAGAATCGACCCAAAGTTTGAACTAAGCATTTATAACATCAAGCGCTGTGTTAAGGCTTTATGAGAAGTATAACTTTTTTTCCTTACTACCACACTCTGAAGTAGATATTTATCCCCATACGATGGGAGAGAAAGCTGAGGGGCAAAGGAAACATGTACCAGAAAGGGTGGAAACCAAATCAAATTCATGCCTGTTGACTCCAAAACACGGGTCTCAGCCATTCTGCCAGGGTGACGTAGGGCTGTATCCTACCCCAGGGCAGCATCCAAGAGCCCTTCCATTTGGCAGAGAGGTCTACATCACCAAAACCAACACTATATAACAAAATGATACATCTAATGATTTATCCACTTATTCAACAAACTTTGGTTAAACAGGTATAGGTACCTGAAGGAGGCAGTGCCAGGCTGGGGGAGGACACTACATGGGTGTATGCGGAGGGCCCCGTTCAGCAGGGAGGGTGGGATCTCCTAAATGTCTTTTATTACAGCCTGGCCAAGGGGTATTCAGAAATAAACAATTTAGCTGGTGGAACGTTATAATCGTGACCTTGAATTTCCCAGAATAAAATGAAATACTTTATGAAATGCTGTGGCATTCAAAAAAAAAGAGGAAAATTTAATGAAACAACAAGTGTTTAAGTAATACTATTTGAAACAAAAATAAGGCAATAACAAGGTATTTACTGAAAATGTTTTTAACTTCTGGACATTCAGAGTCTGGCCCAGATAGAAAAATGCTTTTACATATTCACTGTTCTATTTACTTGAGGATGACTTATCAAGCACAAAATACACAAATTATTGAGATTATGTACGATGGGTCCACTAGGGTTTTCATAGCTTGTCAAAATATCCAGACTAGACAACGTCTACCAACAACATAGCATCCATTTTTGCAAAACCTGCACAGAGAAACTGGCCCCAGCTAAGCAATGAGGAGAAGACTAATAATGCCTGGTTTACTGTGTTTTAGGAGTAGGAACTTCTGCCTCATATCTGCTCTTCAACAATATCGAGCAGGGGGGAGTGTCAGGAGAACCAGGCAAGCACAACAGGAGAGACAGGAGCCTAAAGCGCAGAGCTGGCAAACACTGTCTAGCTGCGCAGAAAGCGGCTGCTTATCAAATTGAGCTGCTCAGCCTGCCCATTTGAATGAATGGTAACTAACACGGATGTGTCCTCTCGGCCAGCCTCTAAAGGGGATAAATCCCACAGTGCTGAAATGTATACCCTTTCCACTTCCTTGTCCAAATCATGAAGTCCTGCGCTGGGATGTCAACAGGCAATGAGGTGGCAGTTGATAGGAGCCCCATTGGGGAGGTACAGCCCCAGGCTTCATCTCTTACTGGCTGGGCAGAACACTGGGTTCCAAACCACAGTGGGTGTTTCAACTCACAATTCCCTCAACTGCACCCCCTCTTCTGCCTTGGGGCCTTCCTGTGTACTATGCCTTCATCTACCATGCCTGCCCCAATCTGTCCAAGTTCCTCTGGGGTCTCCCTAAGTCTAGCACGGCACCTCTCCTTCGTGCTTCCATAGCACTCTGGACTCCCCTCTATCTCATGGCATAATTATCTGGTTACTGTTCTTTGTAGCCATTGTGTTGCATCTTGCCTGCAGCATTATTTTCTTCAGTCACCACAGTACTTAATTTTTAAAATAAGTTTTTAAAATTAAAAACGAAGAATTTTCTTGAAAAATTAGAAAATCTGGCAACCATGAGTCCCACATCGAGGCAACATGAGCTAGAGGTGAGCATCGCTTGTCTCTTATAGAAGAACATACACTTCCTAGTGCTCCAGTCGCCACCACTCCCTTTATTGTCACCATTCTTCATTTTATCACCAATCAAGCCATTTGAGTTTACCACCAATTAGCGTTTGAGAACTTAATGACAAGAACTATGATTTCGATCTACAACTGTAACTCACCCAAAACATGTGCTCAATACATACTGAATGAATGAAGAAATTCATTAACTAGGGATAACATTTTACTCAGGATTTTTGCAAGAGCTAAAACAACATATGTGAAAAATATGTACAATAATAACTTAAGATTGAAATAAAAGTTACTCTGTTAGAACACAGTTCAGGTCAGGACCCCATTCCTTGAATATAGCGCTATAACACTGACAGAGATCACTAAGGAGGAAGATCTTGTCTGCATCTTTCTTTTTAACAATTCAGTGACCTTTCTGAGAATGATCTTTATTTTTGATCTTGTAGATGACCAAAACCTATGAATCTTAGAATAATTCAAATAATCTGGATAATTTTTTTCAGAATAAATTATTTCATTTTCTTTACTTTTCCATCCCTAAAAAGCCATTTGATTTATTATCCAACATGCAGTGCATGCATTAGGTAACAGTTTTTGTCTAGTAAAACTGTATTAACATTATGTAATGAAGCTACATTCAAGTCATACATTTTTCCAATATGCAAGAGGCTGAAATATTTTTTTAAAATCAACATTAAAGTAAACTGGCACGCTTTCAACTTATAAAATCAGCATTGAAGTAACACCAACGCTATACATACAGCCTTTTACATTTTAACGGTGGAACGTAATCATATATGGCTTAGAAATAATGCCAATTTCGTATGCTAAGAAAATAAAAAATTAATTAGAAATTTAGGGTACTGCTATTTTCAAACAGGACAATAACCCCTAGCCTCTAGCTATTCTGTATCATAGCCTTCAATTCCACTATATTCTGAAAATCATTCTTCCTACATTGTGGAGTTGGCAGCCCTTTGTGTAGCCTAGGAAGTTCACAAAGGTATGCTGTAATAAAAACATACATGTTGTTGTTGGCTGGGAAATGAGAATGATTTCCCTTTTTCAAATCATGAAATATTTTCAACTAAAAGCTCTACAAGCTTTAAAATGTTCTGTTGCCAAATACAATATCTTCAATTCCCCCAAAGTACAAAAACATTAGGGGCCACTCACTGTCAAGCTATAATCTTTTTTTTTAACAGAACTTAACTTAGCATATGGTTTTTTGAGTCTAATTCTTTTTATTTCTCTGAGTTGTAGACCTATCATCTTTGCCTTAGGAAAATCACTGTCAGTGTTCTCAAAATGTTCAATCAATAAGCATATTGTAACCGAGGTACTTTTCCCCCAATTTATAAATGTTTCTCTATCCTAAAACACAAAAAGAGCAATTGCAACATCAAGGACTAAAGGGATCTCAAAGATCCACACAGTCTATCTTAAGAGAACAGCGTATCACCATGTCTAAAACACAGCTGTTTACATTTGTTTTGTAGAAGTAAGTCTGGATAGATTCCAAAACCACTCTTTGTAACATTTGTAGTCTTCTTCTCCAATGTAAGTAGCCTCCATCCTTTTAGAATTTCCTCATATTAGACCCATCTAAGCCGATGTAAGAGGGGCTAAATCACATTTAACCTTCAGATATACAAGTTCCTTTGTCTTATATAATTGCTGATGGGTGGTTATTCTCTTTTTAAAACCCAGGTTTTAAAACTTCAGTTTTAAAGGTACATATACTGTGATGTGAGGACTAGAAGATAACCCAATACTGTTTAAACAACTTACTTTTAAATGTAAACATTTTAGACAGATAAAATACGATGAATGAACTCCCTGCTCAACCAGTAAATCATGAAAAGAAATGTGTTCACACTGCTTTACTGTTCTTTTTCTTCAGCTAGAAGGTTACCTTAAAGAGGCTATGAACAGTTAATAATCAGCTGCCATGAGACAAATGTATTTAACTGTTCTTGGCTCTCTTATCACACAAGCAGCTGTCTATTTATTTGGGGGTGTACATTTATTCAAGGTGGGTATTCTTATTCAACCTGTAGTCAACACAGATAGAGCATGTTGGCCTTTTCCAGAATTTTAAATACTTGACTTTAGATATTGATTCATCAGATTTGAAAGGATTTGGTTTCTTTCACGTATCAAAGATGCCTGCAGTTTTTAGTTTGTGTTGTGTTCATTTCTGAATAGTGGAACTGGTCACAGGGGATTGGGTCAAGCTTGGGTTCAGAGATTTAAATCGGTGAAAAAGGAAAATCAAATTCTTCTCATGAGTGTTAGCAGAACTCCTCACTTGTGTTTCCCAAGTCCTCAACATGCCCTAGATTCATATATTAGACCTATAACCACTATAGTTATACTTAAATTAATATATTAAGGACAGCATGTGACTATTACGTCTCAATTCATTTTCCATTCATATATGTGTGTGTGTATGCGTGTATGTATAAATTAAAGCTCATGATCATCTGAAGTAAAAAAAATTAATTTTCTGTTTTTTTAAAAGCTTCTTATAGCTACTTAGATACTAGTAATGCTCCTTATTAAAGTCTTCTGGATAGAAAAGGCACTTTACACTGCAATTTCAAGTGCATAAAAAGAGTCTTCATATGTCCTTAACTTCAAATTCAAGATCCAGCCTAGACTCAGAGTCAAAAGACACTCCCGTCAAAGAAACAAATAACGTCCATGAATGTTCCATAAATACTAACACAACATCCCAGAGTTAGCAATGGAAACTATGGAAAAAAAAATTCTAAAGTCAATAAAGCCATGTGGCCTAGGTAATAAAATAAATGTCATAAGACGTTTTCATAGATTAAAAAGTAAAGAACTTACAGAGCTCATGATAATGCACTATGTATTGATGTAAAGGCAACACTCTGAAAAGGAAATTGCATTTCTATGTTTTGTATTATTTTCAGAACAACTTGATAAATATTCTGCAAAGAAATATTCTTTTTAAATACCCACATCTCTGTGAATAATAACGTCAAAAACTGTCTTCCACAGAAGCACTCAATTCCCACGCCCTCTAGTTATATCTTTAAATTTGATAATAATCAGAGCTTGAAATAAAATACCTTTTTAAACTACATGAAAGCAGCATTGGCAAAAATGCCTTAAGGTGAAACTGTACAACAGAAAACCTACTGAGTAAATCCTGAACTAATGCAATATTATCCTCTCTTTTGCATATGTGTCTGATCATGAAATAACATTAAAATAAATTCTGTTTGCATAAGTCAGGTTTAACAACTGTTTCCTGTTTATATAAAGAAATCATCTTCTAGTAAAGGAAAATTGTCATTGGAGTATAAACTAGACTTTATAAATATTTTGAGTTAAATTGTTTCAACTGAAGAAATATCCAGCACAATGCTTATGGTTTTGTTTGTTTGCAAATTGAATCTTTTTATTAAAATGAAAAAAAAAATGACACGGATTTCTTACAATGGTAAAGGTAGGCTTGATGCATAGTTCGTTACCACCAAAACAGATCACTGAATTTGGTCTTTCCAAACTTCATCTTCAAAAGTACATTAGCTAAACTTCTATTCCCTGAAATGGCATCAGAACCTTGTCAGGGGCTGTGAGCTGACCTTTCTAACCTATTACACGCTTCGCCCATCACTGTACTAATAAATACTGCTGACATTTGCGAAACTTGCTTTTTCCACAGATTGAATATGTTTACGGACTACTTATAAATCTTGTAAATGTCCTCTTCTCACCCGCTCAGCTACAAATGGGTAGCCCCGGCCTGCACACAGCTGCCTCCTGAGAAGCGCGCCCCGGGCGCGAGCCCCTCAGGGGCTGCGTTTCCCCGCGCGGCGCGGGTTGGACGTGCCCCAGGCAGGAAAGGGAGCACAATCGTTTAAGGCCGGCGTCAAGCCCCACGCAGATTTATGTATATACTTACATACGTCTGCCTTACAAGCAGATTCTCTATTTACCAGATCCCTGGACAGAAAGACAAAGTCCCGCCGTTCCCATCGTCAGCGGAGACTGGGAGGCGTTCACACCCTCTCGTCCCTGCAGCTGCTGCAGCCACAACTCCAGCATCTCCGATGCCTCCTCCCCGGCCGCCCTGGCTGTCACCCCTTCCCTGGGCTCGCCTCGCACGACTCAGTCCGCCCGCCCCCCTCCTCTGCACGCGAGCAGCCCTTGCAGGCGCCCCCTCCCTCCGATATGCAGCCGCCTCCTCTCTGCGCTTGCATCCCGCGGGGATCACCGGGGGCGAGGGACCGCGCGCGGCGCCGCAGTGCCCCGGGTGGAGCGGGCACCCACCTGCCCTGTCAGCTGAGAGGCTCCGCAGGCCGCGCCCCCCGGCCTGCCCTGCAGCTCCGGGCCGGAGTCGGAGGCACAGCGGCGCGCGGAGACGGGCCGGGCGCGCGGTACCGGGCGCGGGGCAGGTCCGGGTCCCCCCCCCCGGCGCACAAGCCGCGCGCTTCCCCGCGCCGCCGGCTCCGCGCTCTCCGGTAGCCCGGCAACGGCCGCCGCCGCCCGGGCCCGCCCACCGCCGGAGCCCCGCCCGCCCCCCGCCCCTGGGCTCTCGGCGGCGCCCCCCCGCAGCCTCGGCTCCGCTCGCCCGGCTCTCCCAGCCACCGTGGGAGGCGCTGCTGGCCCGGCCCCCGCGGCTGCTGGAGCTGTGACAGCATCCCCGCGGCAGACCTGGGGCGGCGGGGGAGGGAGGACGCCAGGACCGCCGAGAGCTCGTGTGAGGGAACTGCCTTCGCAGAAGGGACGGAGCCTGCGTTCCTACCCTGGACGTATTTTCCCGGGACCTTCGCGCCTTTCCCTTTGCCGGGTCATATTCTACCTAGACGCCGCTTCTGCATATGAGGAAAGGCCTCCGGAAAACGAGGTGACACATTTGCTCCGGTGAATCAAGATCACGATGACCTAGCTCTGGTGACCTAGCCGCCTCATTCATTCATGGATGCATTTTCCCAGCAGATATTCACCCAAGGCTCGCTCACTGGGCAGAAACCTCTGGAGGTCAGGGGTGTTTCGTAGTTAACGCCTGTGCCCACCTCCTCCACGCTAGAACCAGCCCAGTCCAACTCCCAGGGTCACTCCACAAACTGGACGTCGCTGGCGATGTGCGGAGAGGACAGAGCCTGGGCTCCGCGTCGTCACTTGTACTTTGGGTAAAGTGTTGAAACTTCCAACCTTTAGTTTGTGCATTTATGAAGTGGAGCTAATAGTGCCCATTTTGCAGATTTGTTGGAAGAAGTAAAAGAATCATGTACGTTAAAAAAAAAAAAAAGTTTTTTCAGCAGTAGAATGCTATAGAAATGTCAGCAATTATTGTTTCATTTGTCCAGTGAGTGACTAAATGGGCAAGTTCCTTCACACGCAGGATACCGTGCATGACTGGTACACAGAGGCAGCCACCGTTTCTCATGTGTTGGTTCTGTTTTCCCAGAACCAACTCTTTGGATGGAACCAAATCCTGTTTCTTTTCTATACTCCAAGGCCCAAAGTAGCCCCTCAATGAATATTTGTTGAATGAATGAATAAGTTGTTATCGTTAATTACTGATAATCACATCTTGTGATTCCACACTGAGAACACCATAGTGCTGTACTAGGTAATTATGAAAAATACATTAAAATATTATCATTCCCAAGTGTCACACCTCAAGGTCGTCTACTTTAAATCTAACAGGGCCAAAATATAAATCACCGTAATGACTTATTTGTAAATGATTTACAAATGATAGACACTATCTTATTTGAACCTCGAGGCAAGTGTACATTCCCCTAGCCTGTCAGCTGTTGCCTAGGACTATTACAGACTCCATGAACTTCACTAACGTGCTCATGATTATCTTGAAGTTATCTGTTTGTCTAGGTTCCTTTCCCCAACTAGACTTTAGTCTCCTGAGGGCACATCTTAATTTCTTAATATCCCAGAGCCTAACACGTAGGATGCTCAGAACATCTCTGTTAAGCTGAATTATTGCTTCTTCCTTTGTAAGTGCTCACGCATTCACCCTTTCTACCTCTTCTTTCCGCCACCTCTACCGCACTACAGGCCCTCCCCACCTTTCCCCTGAATCTTTACCACGCCTCAAACCTCCCTCCCTGCTGCTCTGTCCAGCCGGTCCTGCTCCCTCCTGCCTTTCATCACTGTCGCCATCCAATTAAAATATTTACAAGAGGTTCCTCATTGTAAAGAATGGCTTCTATACTCCTTGGATTAGCATTCAGAGACTTCCATGTTGGGCTCCACCCACATTTTCAGCCTTATCTCTCTCTAGACCGCACACTTTATATTCTGGCCAAACTGGTCTGCATGCCTTGCCTCAAATGTGCCCTGAACTTGCCCTTCCCTTTGCCCTAAGCTTCCTCTCTGTACTCACCTATTTCCCTTACCTCTCTGACTCCTTACTTACTTACTTTACTCCTATTTCACGACCAACTCAAAAGCCACTACTCTCATGAGTCTCTCTGAAGTTTGTGGCCTTCTTACTACAGTGACAGCACTTGCCACATTCTCCCTGTCATAAGTACCTGTGACTCAGCTTTCTTCCTCAAAGAGTTCAACTGCTTTCATAGAAAGGGCATATGTTGTTGGAACTTGTATCTCTGATAGTATCCAACATTCACACAAATGTTCAGTAAATGTCTTCCAAGTGGAATTTCATCTGCCAGCTCAGGAACTCCCTCTTTAACTTCAGCCAAATGCTCTTTTTTCCTCTGGCCTCCTTTTGTACTTAGAGTCAGTAACACATCATTAGTTCATTAGTTCTCGTATCATTTCATGTGTATTTGGTTGATCTTCCCAGTCAGCCTGTTAGCTCACCCTGGTGAGAGACCCTATTGTTAACATGCACGGGCTTTGGCATCAGAGGATCTGGTCTTGGATGCCAATTGCCATTCACTAGTTGCATGCCCTTGGAAAAGTTATTTAACCTCCCTAAATTTCTGTTTCTTCACCTGTAAAATGCGTTGTTTTATTGGCGGTTGTTAAATAAGATAAGGTATTGAAGGCACTTAGCGCACGGCCTGGCACATGGCAACTGCTCACAAAATGGCAGCTGTGATTAGGAGCAGTTTATCTTCTGTAGGGCATACAATGCCTAGCATCAGTAAATACATGATCATTGAAATGACATGTGACAGTGGGGACAAAGAGCACTGAACCTCTGCACCCTAGCTATTTCTTGCATCTTACTCTAAAGAAGAGGCCAGTTAAGTTCAATAAATACTCCCCACTTCCCCTCACTTTGAGTGTTTATATGGTCTGGAGACAGTATCTGAATGAGAACCCAGATCCACAATTGAGCACCAGTAGTATTACAAAAGTAATTATATGATTCCTAAGTTCATTCAGAAGGAAATTGGTGGTTAGAATTAGGGCTACAAGCATTTTTCTCCCTTGAAAACACTGAATATCATTAATGGGTTGAAATTTTTATTGGAAAAGCCAAATTATTATGAGGATCTTGGTAGATGTGTTGTTTTTAGGATTATGTCAAGGGTCAGTTTCCTGAAGCTAGTTTCACAATATCTAAGCGGATACAAAGTGTATTTGTTTAGAACATTTTCCCAAAAAAGTTGAACTAATGAAGTAACAAACTTCTTTTAAAAATAGTTTCAGCGATAAGCTAGCTCACTGGAAGAAAAGTTAATGGAAAATTGCTTGACTTTCTAGTAATTTCTGGTGTAAATCACTTTTCCTTGGGAAAATTAAGTAGAATGCAAGCTACACGAGAATACTGAATTTTGTCTGTTAGTTCACGGGGCCTGGCACATAGTAGGTACTCATTAAAAATTTGTCGAATGAATTAATAAATGGGAGTGAGAATCTCAAAAATTAATAAAGTTTGCCAAATATAGTTAAGAAAATAAGGGAAAAAATAACGAAGACCCAGGTATTTAAGTAATTCCCAACACCCATTGCTGCCAATTATATACTATCAGTGTGGGGTTAGGGCCAGACATGAGTGACTTGCTCAAGGGCACACACCAAGTTAATGGTAAAGCTGGAATCAAAATCCAGGCTCCTTGAATCCTAATAATCTTTGCCATACCAGTAGTGCATAAACCATACACATGAAAAGGCCAAGGAGGTTATTTATTTGGTTCGTATAACGCCAGACTCATGACATTTACAGAGCACAGTTGTTACAAGTTGTAGTGCTTGCACTGATCTTTGCGAGTTTATGACATCCCTGTTGGGCAGACTTTTCATGAGTTTAATGGGAGAAGAAACAGGCCATTGACTCTCCTCCTCTCTTTCTGATGAATATGGTGGACTCCTCTGCATCCGGCTCACGGGGCCCATGATGCTAGGCTATAGGGCTGCCAAAGTATCGGAGACATTTAGCAGGATGGAGAACGCTATACTTACCAGAACTCCTCTCAGTGACAGTGTGGCTTATGTTGGAAGGAATGCTTAGATCAAGTCGCTCGAAACCCCCACCACACCACCCTCTCCCTCTCCCTTTTTACCAAAGAGCAAATTTAAGTCACAATGGATAGTGTTAAACTACCTCTCACCCTAAGGACGTGAGACTTGGTAACTTCTGAGGGGTGATTTCAGCAAGTGGGTGGATTTGAGGGACAACTTTGGAGCCAAAGCTGAACGGCTGTGACAGTAGAGGAGAAATTCAGCACAGCCACCAGGGAGCCTCCTCTGTCCTCCTTTTCATAGCCTGTTCCTCTAAACTGGGCTGACAAAATTTTGAAGAGTCACTTTTTAGAGGGGCACCAAATTATTAACTTTTCCAGGGTGCCTTGGACTGGGAGCCTGACCAAAGCAATGGTGGATGCTTGAGTTCAGTCTAGTCTTGAAGCAGAGGAAGAATGGATTATGTCTTAAGGTCCTTTTTCACTGAAGATTCTAGGCCAACTGATGGAAAACTCCATCAAAAATTTCTAATAGCTCTCACAAAATATATCAATGAAAGAAAGAAAGAAAAAAAAAAGAGTCAATTTTAGCCAAAATTTTGGCTAACAGTCAAGTTCAGCTCTATATAATTCTTATAATAGAATTAACTCCTAGCCCTAGAACAAAAGAACCCAAGATTTGAAATCAGATAGACTCTAGTGCTGCCGCTTAATTACTCTGTGATCTTACACATGTTATTTAACCCCCTGAGACTCACAGTCCTCATCTGTATAATGGGCATGACAAACTTAAATGTTGTAAATTTAAATGAGATAGTGTTTAAATAAATATTGTTAGAGTGCCTGGCACACAAGTACTCAATAAATATTAGTGAATTAATTAATAATTAGTGAATTAATAAATATTAGTAAATGTTACTAAGTAATAATCTGTAAAGTTTTATATGAAACCTTTATGAGGTTGATAAAATACAAGGGACAGCTATTTGGCCTTGAGAGCAGTGTATATGTGAACAATTTACAGTCAATAAATAAATTAAATTTATTCAAAAGAAATATATTATTTTTTCCAAGAAAAAAACCCCAGAGTAATGAAAACATGTCCAAGGATTCTTAAAATAATCAAATGTAGTATGGAACACAAATCATGTACAAACCCATATTGAACTTGCAAACTGAAATCTCACAAAATCCCACTGATAATCTCCTTTGAGGAATAATAACCTTTAACTATTAAACTTTTCATGGACATCATTAATATCTTCTAAAAAAAGTCAATTCCTTGGAAACACACAAAGATGTGCTTATATAATGACAAACATATATATATACACACACACACACACACACAAATATATATAATTCTACATTGCAGTGATATATTAAATTTTTTGTGAAAGTTATTTTAAATGTTAGGGTAAATTCTGTGAGCAGTAATGTGTTTAGACTGCTTAGAAATACAGAAGCAAAGGAATAGTTGGGAAATAACCAGACTAATCCAGTTGACTGACATATCTGTCATGGAAAGAAAAAAATGTACTGCCATAGGAAGTGGCTATCTTTATCTTTCAAACTAACACTGTTCTCTGATCAGCCACCCAGTGCACTTGTTTCAACAGTTGTTGGAAAACAGACTATGCACGGTGACCCAGAAAGAACACTAGACCAGGACTTGGAAAACTAGCCATGTGACCTTAGTTAAAAGAATCAAGTTACTTTTCTCTAGTCTCAGTTTCCACATCTGTAAAATGGCTATAAAAATTCCACCCTGCTTATTTCTCAAAGATGATCTGATCCCTCCCTCATTCACGCATGAGAAAACTGAGGAGTGCAGTGACTCTCTTAAGGTCACATAGCTAATCAGTGACAGAACCCGGACTAGAAATAAAAGCCTTTGAAGACTTGGACTTTTTGCAGGAACAAAGCGGCCATTGAAGCAATAGACAGGAAAGCGCTTTGAAAAACGTACTCGAGTTTCGTTCAGTAGGAGCATTATGGAGTACATCGACTCACATCACAATCAAGATCATCGTGTGGCAATTAATTCAGAAATGCTCTTTGAGATTGTACCTGTACACTCAGCAATAGCCATCTTTCTTTTAAAATTAAATACAATCTGTTTCATTTTTCAACGAAGACACAAGAAGGAAATAATTAAGTGAATTAATTCAGACACTGAAGTGGATTTTCAAGGACTTGACTTGCCCAAGCTAGTTTTCTACAAAGCCTAAATTAATCAGATAATTGCTAATTCTCCCTTTTGTTTTGTGCTGAGAAGAGTCTGTATTTGATGAAATGAACCTAGTAGCAGAATAAACAGTCATTTAAAAATTTTTAAACTCCCAAATCTAAACTAAGTGATCGAGTTTCTAAGCACACTATTTCTTGAGGCATCTTCTCCAGTCATTACTTTAAAAGCTTAATTTTCTTTATCTGAATGTGAACATTAATACTGCTTTTATGATTTAAAGAGGACTTTTTAAACAAATGAATGAAAAAAATCAACCTAAACTGATTCTCTGCAATATTGTAAACATGCTTTTTTACATTGTCAGTAGAACAAAAATTTAAATGCCTCTCTTGGCATGACTAAAAAGAACAGTTAAGTCTTTTAGATTAAATTCTTACTGACCCATTTAAAAAATATCTAGTATGGTTTTCAATAATCTCCACTTAACAGCTATCAAAGTTTTAAAATTAAGCTATTTTATGCTAATTACCCTTTTTCTAATACCAGGAGGAAAGTTGTGAAAGTAATTTAATTAATTGGCTCTGAAAAATTAATTACATATGAAATGAGACTCATTAGACTTTTCCTGTTTCATCAGAATTTCAGACTGGAGGATAACTGGTCTTATCACTTAGAGTTTCTTGGTGGTTCATCTAGCATAAAATAGACTATTGTGATGATAGTTAAATATTTTACCCAAATAAACTTAGGACTAAAACATTAAAATGAACTAACGTGAACATGGAGCTCTTTTCACTGTATTAAGTTCTTGCATCAGGATTTTACTGTGTGTGTGCGTGTGTGTGTGCGTGTGTGTGTGATCATGGAATTAACAACAGTTAACTTTCAAATTCAGCACAGCAGTGTAATTTGGTTTTGCCATGTTGAGCAAAAACTGAAGTGAAAATGTGACTAAAAACTTTATGTAACATAATAGCTGTTGATCACTCAGATAGTTTTCATAAACAGTTGGCAGATTTTAATTTACGACAGCTGTCACTATAAATTTAAAGTAAATGTTAATTTAGGAATATTAACCTTGTGAATGTTGCTGTAAAGAAGGCTCGTGCTATTTCCAAAGGTTACAGAAAATCGCTAGAGGATTTTTAACCAAACTTAGTGCAACTTTACCCTCACTGTTTTAAAATTCTTCAGTTTTACACATAAAAGTCTTTAATCATACTCGAATGCCTTTTCAGTGAATCCTCTTGAGGATACAAACTGCCTAAGGAAATGTATTTGATAGGTTTACATCTTGGAGGTGAGAGAATAAATAAACTAAAGAAACAATATTGCCAGAGATGCACTGTACTCTTTTATATAAGAAAACAAGGAAAGCATTGGCATAAAGTGCCACCACCTGTTTACTAAATAAAGTAACCTGCAAACACTTAGAGCAATCATAGCTTACAGGATCCCAGGCTCTGAAGCACCGGGTGTATGCTAAAGTTAGTGCTCTTCTGTTTTGTCCTGTTTGAACAACACATTTCCAAGTAAAATTTGCATGACATTGCAAACTCTTTTGTACAAACTACTAAAATGGCATCGAGTATCATATTTACTCTGATACATACATGTAGCATAATGTAGTATTCAAGTATAGAAATGCTTGTTTTTAATTGATTAAAACCATCTTTTTCTTAGAACATACAGGAAAAGTGAAGTGAAGGCTACAACAAAACACAAAATGCTGTACCTGCAACGTGCTGAGCTCTTTCCAGTACTCACCCTTTCGGCAACTTAGTTTCTCCTTGGCAGCAGTTCTATGCCAAATGCTTCTACCTTCCCAAAAATGTATGTCAGCACAAGCCCAGGCGAAACTTCAAATCCAAGAAAATAAAATTAACCATGCAGATCAAAGACAGACGAGCAGGGAGACGAAATGCGGTAATCTGATCGGTGATCAGTTGCAAACATCAAAGGCAGGGCTAAGTTTATATAGATGCACGGATATCAAGAAAGTTCCCTTTCAGCAGGTAGTCACCCTCCCGCCTTCTCGTCCACAAATTCTTTTGTTTAACACGATCACGCTGTTTTCCTCCTCTTTTTTTTTTTTTTTTGCAACGAGGCAATACCGGTGGTTCTCCCAAGCTTGGGCTGAGTGGCTGGATCCGTAGCTTTGTCGGTTCTCAAGCTGTGTTGTGGATTGTGTGTTGGAAGCCTTGCCTAGTGCCAGCGGGTTCTGCGTTATCCCTTTCATCTCGCTGAACTGCAGATCCCATGACATCATTCAGCGCCGTGGGACTGGTAGGAAAGCTATAATTCAGCCTGTGGGGGAGTACAGCTCAAGAGAAGCCCGAGTTGGCCTGATTTCTAATCACGTTAAACTGTTGTGCCTCACGCAGGACGGTTTCTGTTATCTGTTTCCCGGCTGGAAAGGCCGGCAGTTGCCGCGGGATGATTCTTGTGTGATAAGGCCGCTGATCCATCCGGGAGTCCAGATGACAGCGCTTAATTGCCTCTTCTTTGATAAAAATCACAATTTTTTACAAAGCCTGGGTGTCAAATATTCAGAATAGTTAAATATCAGTATAAGACCATTTCAAAAACACCCAGAAACCCAGCCAGATGGAGAGGATAACATTTAAAAATTTGGTTTTGTTTTAGATGTGACATGTCTGTAAGGATTTTAAGTAAAGTGCCTTTTCCTTGACACTTAAATTATTAGAATTTGACTGCCAATTAAACAGTGGTTTTAATCACTTAATCAGTGACTGATCTGCCACCTCTCGCTTAAGCCCTTGGGCAGAGACTTAATCTTTAGTCTTGGTCTTCGTTTGGTATTCTGAAAATTAGATTTTAAAACAATGTGTAGTTCTTAGGTAAGAATAATTCATTAACGCCTGTTGAGCATTTCAAAATTCACAAAAGAACAGAATGATGCAGAGGAAAGCCCTGGCCCTGTGCATACCCCCCCCCCCCCCCCCCCCCCCGGGGCTGTGCACCTTGCCTGCAGGGCTGTTCCTCCAAAGCCAGAATTTGGGCTCTTACTCACTAAAAATCACCCCATAACTCTAATTCTCCATAGTTTAAAATTAAATCTACTGCACATTATTTAGAATTTTCTTACTATTTTTCCTTGATAATGGCAGATTCAATAAAATAAGGTTATTTTATTTTTAGTATTTATTAAAATAGCAGATAATGAGCAATTTCATCTTCATTACAAGCCAGGATACAGTTCATTTCTGAATCCCAGACCATTGTTTTGTGGAATGAAGGAAAATTTTCTATTTTATAATGGAAACTTGCTAAATTTTAGAAGGTCAGTTAAAAATATTTTTGCAAATCTTAGAAGACAGTAGAATTTAATCTTTCTTTGTGTAACTTCCCTCCCTAATTGGTTTCGTCTAATTTTTCCTGATGTGATATTTGAAAATGTAATTTATGATATATTTCCAGACTTCCATGATTCTTGAATAAATTTGAATAGCAAAATATTTGGTTTGAACAGTTAAACATTTGAATAGTCATGTTTATTTTTAAACATTTTAAAAATAATTTTTCTACCTCATGCATCATTTCTCAAAGATGTGCAGAGCTCAGATGGCATCTAAAGTGCGAGTGGGATTCTCCGTGACTCCTCGAAAGTAGACCAGGAAAACTCCCGTGATGCTTGGACTTCACGTAACCTTTCCTGGGCTCCTTTGAATACAAAGAAAATATTTAAAAGGACAAACTATTTCCGAGTGGGCATGTGCCCATATCTTCTCAGAGGTAGTACAACCCTACAGTCAACATGAAATCCACGTTCCATCAAAGTGCACTCAGGAATAAAGTTTCCTGATACACTGACATATTAAATCATAACAACTAGATGTTCTGCAAGGTTCTTTGGATAAGCAAGTAAATCCTAATGTCTTTATAGAGTTCAACAACAATAGAAATAAGTGATGGACTGAATCAGGATTCTGTCATTCCACTGGAAGCGTATAGGAGGCCTTTGAAAGCAGGGACGCAAATGAAAATCTGTCAAATGATCCTTAATTTACGCAAATCTCATCAAGGAAGATTTGCAGTTCAAAATACGTCTAGCAATGCAAAATCATCTTCAGTGAAAGAGTTTATTCACCAAGTCACTGAAAATTATTTTCAATTGGTCCTCTTGTGGCCAAGAACCCCAACATGTGAGATGAAAGGGGACTGAGGCTAGGGCCCCATCTGTCGCCAGGAGCAGAGGGAGGCTAAAGGCCCCTCGAATGAGGAATGACCTCTTGACCCCGGGCTCTTTAGTGCTGTGCTCCTGTCCACGGAGCTCCCTTCATCGTGGAGATGGGGCCTGGACCATTGTTATTTCTGAACAGCACCATGAAGGGGAGCTACTGCAAAGCTGTTCTCTTTCCCCTCCAAGAAGCTTAGATTAGTGAAATTAAATCTGACGCTATGTTGATAAGAAATATGTCACTACAGTCTACATAATTATCTCTTTTAATAACACCAAGTTACAGTGTTCTATCCATGATTCCTAGTGCCATGTCACGGCATAAATGGCTTATTTCGCTCTCTCCACCAAGTTGCATTTCAGCCACCTGGCTGGGTAAAGAGGCTGGCACAGCAATCTGATCCATAGTAGGGAGCTCCATGCTGCATTTCATTGCACTGAAGACTGAGGAAACTTCCATTGTTCATATCAAAGAGTGAGGGGGGTCCTGAGGTTCTTGAGGAGAGGGTGTCTCGTGTACGCCCCAGTAGCCCCTGAGTGCTGTTTTTTTTTCCAGCACGTGAAATATGTTTCCTTTGTTTCTTTCTCTTGACAGGTAAATCACATAAGTGCCTACAACTGTGAGATATAGGTTCAGGTAATACACATTATTTTTTTTCCATTGAGTTTCAAAGTTCTTGGAGTTACCTAGAACTCTTTTCTAATGCCATCTTTACTAAACTGGCTGTTCAGAATATACATCCTGGATTATATCAGATAAACACAGCTTTATACACATAAATTGGGAGGAATAATTTTAGAATTTGTCTCATTTACACACTTTTGTTTGTGTGTGAAGTAGTTCAATGTTTTGGAAGGAGCATGGACACTGGAGTCAGAGAGGCCTGGGTTCCAATCTCTGTCACATTATCTGAAACATAGTAACAGGTTGCACAGTCTGGGCAAGCTGCTTAATCTCGCTGAGCTTCATCTTCCTAAACTGTAAGAAGGGACAACATTTACATTGTTAGTGTTGTTCAGACAACCAACTTACATAGAGAGCATCAAGTAATCCCACTCTTGGGTATTTCTCCAAAGGAAATGAACTCACTATCTTGAAGAGATACGGGCACTCCCGTGTTCACTGCAGCGTTATTCACAATAGCCAAGATATGGAAACAACCTAAATGTCCATTGACAGATAAATGGATAAAGAAAATATGGTATATATGTATATATTCCATTGGATATATGTATATATATATCCAATGGAATATTATTCAGCCTTTAAAAAAAAGAAATTCTGACATTTGTGACAACATGCATGAACCTAGAGGACGTAATGCTAAGCAAAATGAGCCAGACACAGAAAGATAGATATTGCATGATCTCACCTATATGTGGAATCTAAAAAAAACAAAAACAAAACACACTGAATTCATAGTAACGGAGTAGAATGGTGGTTACTGAGGTTGGTGGGGGAAAAGGGCAGATGAAAAAAAGAAAGAAAGTAAAATGGTGATCGCCAGGGGCTTGGGAGAGGGAGCCACGAGGAGTCATTGTTTAACGGGTACATGTTTTCAGTCTTGCAAGATGAAAAGAGATCTGGAGATGGATGGTAGTGATGGCTGTGCAACAATATGAATGTGCTTAACACCACTAAACTGTACAGTTAAAAATGGTTAAGATGTTAATTTTATGTTGTGTGTATTTTACTGCAATAAAAAAAATTGGAAAAAAAAGAGCCTCAAGCAGAATAAACCCTCATCAGAAAACCTAAGTTCCCTTTCCTTTCTCTGAGACTTAAACAGCACTAGTGAAACATCAATATTTATTTGAGAGATCAAACTCAAATTTGAGTTGGGTTCAATATTCCAAAGGGGCAAGGCAGGCTCTCACACAGCTCTGAGGTCTGGTTAATCTGAAGCCAAGATGTCCTCAAGTCCCCAAGTCCTCTAACCCACATGTCCTCAAGTTCACCAGAGTCCTGGGATCACTTTTACAATATCTGGGACCACCCTTTACATGACCATAAAAAGAAAATGCTTCAAGCCTGTTATGGGTTGAATTTTATCCCCCAAAACTCATATGTTGAAGTCCTGACCCCCAGTACCTCAGAATGTGACTTTATTTGGAGATAGGTCTTTGCTGAGGTAATCAAATTAAAATGAAATCATTAGGGTGGGCCCTAATCCAATATGACTGGTATCCTTATAAAAAGGGAAAATTTGGACACAGAAACATACAGAGGTTGTGAAGAGACACAGTGAGAAGACAGCCATCTACAAACCAAGGAGAGAGGCCCGGAACAGATCCTCCCCTCACAGCCCTCAGAAGGGACCAACCCTGCCAACTCGCTGATTTCAGACTTCCAGCCTCCAGAACCGTGAAACAGTCAATTTCTGTTGTTTCAACCATCCAGTCTGTAGTACTTTGTTATGGCAGCCCTAGCAAACTACTACAGAGCCCCTCTCCATCAGAAGGCTTACATTCTCCTCAACAGTATACCCTCAATCTACCTTCTAAAATCCCTCTCAGCTCCTGCGGACACCCCCTGCTCTGGCAGGACTGCTTCCTCACTGTGGACAGAACATTCCTTCCTTCTCCTGAAGCAGCAGTTCAGGGGTACTGTTGAGTGAAGCAGAGTATTAATGAAAGTAATTAAAGAGAGAGATTAAAGCACACTTTTTGGCTATTATAAATAAAGCTTCTGTGAACACTTGTGTATAAGTGTTTGAGTTGGGTATATATTTTCATTTCTCTTAGGTAAATAGCTAGAAGTAGAATTTCTGGGTTATACGATGTACAGAAGTTTATAAGAAACTGCCAAATTGTTTTCCAAAGTGGTTGTACCATTTTATGTTCCTGTCAGCAATGTATGAGATTTCCATTTGTTCTATATCCTGACAGCACTTGGTATTGTCAGTCTTTATAACTTTGGCCATTCAAATGAAATCTAGTGGTATGTCGTGATGGTTTTAATTTGCATTTTGCTGATGCTAGTGCTTAATTTTTTTATACATATAGACTTCATTTTTAGAACAGTTTTAGATTGACAGAAAAATTGAGTAGTTAGTACAGAGATTTCCTGTATACCCCCTGTGCCCTGTACACTGTTTCCCCTATTACTAGCATCTTGCATTGGTGTAGTATATTTGTAATACTTGTAATCCTTTTGCTGTCTCCATAGTTTTGCCTTTTTCAGCATGTCATATACTGGGAATCATACAGTATGTAGTCTTCAGATTTCCTTCTTTCACTTAGTAATATGCATTTAAGTTTCCCCTATGTCTTTTCATGGCTTGATAGCTCACTTCTTTTTAGCACTGAATAGTATTCCATTGTTTGGATGTACTATAGTTTGTCTTCTATTTACCTATAGAAGGACACTTTGGTGTCTTCCAAGTTTTGGCAATTATGAATAAAGCTGCTATAAACATCCTTGTGCAGATTTTTGTGTGAACATAAGTTTTAAATTCAATTGAATAAACAGATACCTAGGAGCATGATGGCTAGATTGTGTAGTAAGACTATGGTTAGCTTTTTAAGAAATTGCCAAACTGCCTTCCAAAGTGACTGTATTATTTTGCATTCCCACTAGCAATGAGTGAGAGTTCCTATTGCTCCACATCTTTGTCAGCATTTGGTATTGTCAGTTTTTTTGGATTTTAGCCATTCTAATAGATGTGTAGTTGTATCTTATTGTAATTTGCAATTCCCTAATGACATATGATGTTGAACATCTTTTCATATGCTTATTTGTCATCTGTATGTCTTCTCCGGTGAGGCACCTGTTCAGATCTTTTGCACATTTTTAATTGAGTAGTATGTTTCCTTATTGAGTTTTAAGAGTTCTTTGTATCTTTTGGATACAAGTCCTATATCAGTTATCTGTTTCGCAAATACTTTCTCCCATTTTGTGGCTTATCTTTTCATTCTCTTAACAGTGTCTTTGCAGAGCAGAAGTTTTTAATTTTAATAAAGTCCAACATCAATTTTTTCTTTCATGGATTGTAGTTTTGGTGTTGTATCTAAAACTCCTTGCCAGGGCCGGCCCTGTAGCCTAGCGGTTAGGTGCTTGCGCTCCGATGCTGGCGGCCCAGGTTCGGATCCTGGGTGTGCATCGACGGGCTGCTTCTCTAGCCATGCTGAGGCTGCGTCCCACATACAGCAACTAGAAGAACGTGCAGCTATGACATACAACTATCTAGTGGGGCTTTGGGGGGAAAATAAATAAATAAATAAAATTATAAAACTCATTGCCAAACCCAAGGTCAGCTAGGTTCTCTCCTATGTTGTCTTCTGGAGTTTTGTAGTTTTGTGTTTTATATTTAGCTCTATGATCTATTTTGAGTGAATTTTTGTGAAAGGTGTAAGTTCTGTGTCTGGACTTATTTATTTATTTTTGCATGTGGATGTCCAGTTGTCCCAGCACCATTTGTTGAAAAGACTATCCTTTATCCATTGAATTGTCTTTGTTCCTTTATCAAAGATCAGTTAACTATATTTGTGTGGGTCTATTTCTGGGCTCTTTAGTCTGTTCCATTGATCTATTTTTCTAGTCTTTTACTAATATCACATTGTCTGATTACTGTAGCTTTATAGTAAATCTTGAAGTCAGATTATCAGTCCTCTTGACTTTCTGGTTGTTCTTCAGTATTGTGTTGGCTGTTCTGAGTCTTTTGCCTCTCCATATAAACTTTAGAATCAGTTTGCCGACAAATAACTTGCGGGAATTTTGATTGAGATTGCATTGACCCTATAGATCACATTGGGAAAAACTGACATCTTAGCAATAGTGAGTCTTCTATCCAAGGACATGGAATATCTCTCCATTTATTTAGATCTTTTTTGATTTTTTTCATCAGTTTGGTAGTTTTCCTCGTATATATCTTGTATATTTGTTTAAATATTTATAACTAAGTATTTTAGGGTTTTTTGGGGGGTATTAATAAAAATTATATTGTGTTTATAATTTGAAATTCAATTGTTCAATGCTCGTATATAGGAAAGCTACTGACTTTTGTATATTAACCTTATATTCTGCAACTTTGCTGTTATCAGTTATTAATTCCAGGAGTTTTTTGGTCAATTCTTTGGGATTTTCTATGTAGACAATCATGTCATCTGTGAACAAAGAAAATTTAATTTCTTCCTTCCCAATCTGTTGATTAGTTATATACGTATACTGCAAACTCTAAGTCAACCACTAAAAACTAATCTAAATCCCCTTTCATAGTTATAGTACAACACTACACTGCTTCAGGGATAGTACAGTAGTACAGGTATCTTACAACTGAACATTCCCAATTCCTCTCTCCTGCCTCTTGTAACACTGCTGTTATTTATCTCACTTATCCATATGCTATAATCACCCAACACACTGCTGCTATTATTACTTGAGCTAATAGTTACCTATTAGATCAATTAAGAATAAGAAAAATTAAAAATTTTATTTTACCTTCATTGACTCACTTTTCCTTTGTGTAGATCTAAGGTTTTGATCTATATCATTTTCCTTTTCTCTGAAGAACTTCTTTGAATATTTCTTGCAAGGTAGCTCTACTGGCAACAAATTCTTTCAGTTTTTGTCTGAGAAAGTCTTCATTTCTTTACTTTTGAAGCATAATTTTTGCCAGATACAGAATTCTAGGGTAATGGATTTCTTTTATTTCAACACTTTAAATATTTTACTCTACTGTCTTTTTGCTTTCATGATTTCTTTTTTCTTCTCTCTCTCTTCCCCCCTCTCCATACACACACACACACACACACACACACCCCACCCTGCCTTTCGAGTTATTCCCTTGTGTGTAGGTGACCCATGTTAGGAACAGAAACTATTCAACTCATGTTCTCAAATGAGTACTGCTTACCTGGATATCAAGACGGTTATATTAAATTATGTTTACAACCTCTGATATATCATTCTTTATCAACAGAATAAACAAATCCTTATATTTCAATTGGGTATTTTATAAAGCCAAAGGAAAGTTCAGTGCAAATAATCAAACTCACAATAGGGAAGGAAGGGAGAGAGGGAAGACAGCAAGAGAAGGATGAGAGAGTGAGAGATGGGAAGAGTTAGCATTACTAAGCACCTACTCTGTGCAAAGTCCCACAACATGTAACTGGAGGACCAGGATTTGAATCCAACTCTGGAACACTCTTAAGTCCACGTTCTTTCTTCTCCTCCCACCTCACTTTATATATTATTAATAAATTTCACACATCCTAAGCCAAATGCTTAATCTGAACTTACTGCTTCACTGTAACTTTGCTGGTTACCTTCTATGAAGGTATTTAGTAAAATTTTTATTTAGGACTACCTATTGGCTTCACTTTTGTCACACAACTGTCAGTTTTCTGTCCTAGACACTTTTCTCACATACTCATGTGCTCTTCCTAAGGCAATCTCAGTCTCTCTCATGGTTTAACCTATAACCTGTGTTCTTCCCACTCTCAGTTATAACTCCAGCTCAAATCTCCCTTCTGAGTTCTAGAATCATTCAGGACATCTCCACCTGAGTGTCAAACAAAACTCATTACCTTCCCCCAAATTTCAAACCAGCTTCTCTGCCATTCCTCCTCTCAGTTAACAGCACCACTATTCATCAAGATAGAAACCTCAAAATCAGCCTTGACCCTTGCCTTCTCCACTCTTCATATCCAGCCTCCATCAGTTCTTGCCCAAGTGACTCCTTAAAAGTCTCTTTTTTTAATCTTCACATCTCCACTTCTATTGCTTGGTTGAGGTCATTTCCCTTTCTCTTAGAGTATTATGATAGCTTCCAGCTGACTTTTCTACCTCAAGCTTTTCTTCCATATAGTTCAGTTTCTAAAAGCAAAATTGATTATATTTTATCCCTGTTTAGAACTCTTCAGATTGGCCATCCTTTACCTCGTAGAAGTCTCTCCTTCCTTAGCCCTCAGGTTACACAATTTTCCTGGTTCCAGCTTCTGTGACAGCTCCCTCCTACTGTTATTTATTGGCTTTATTTACTTTCCCACTTTAATTTTACCATGGTGTCTTCTGAGAAGTCTGATGTAATTTTTATCCTTGTTTCTCAATAGGTAGTGTTTCTCTTTTTTTTCTTCAAACTTCTTTCAAGATTTTCTCTGTCTTTGGTTTTCTGCAGTTTAAATATGATATGTCCAGATGTAGATTTTTTGGTGTTTATCCTGGTTGTTCTCTGACATTTCTGCTCCTTTCTGCCTTTCTTCTCCTACTGGTATTTCCATTACTTGTACATGACTTTTTGTAATTGTCCCACAGATATTTTTTCATCCTTTTTTTTTTTTTTTTTGTGAGGAGATCAGCCCTGAGCTAACATCCGCCAATCCTCCCCTTTTTTTTTTTTTTGCTGAGGAAGACGGCCCCGGGCCAACATCCGTGCCCATCCTCCTCCACTTCACATGGGACGCCGCCACAGCATGGCTTACCAAGCGGTGCGTCGGTGCGCGCCCGGGATCCGAACCAGCGAACCCCGGGCCGCCGCAGCGGAGCGCGCGCACTTAACTGCTTGCGCCACCGGGCCGGCCCCTATTTTTTCATCCTTTTTGTCTCTTTGAATTTTAATTTGGGAAGTTTCTATTGATATTTCTCCAAGTTCACTGATTCTTTCCTTCACTGTGTCCAGTCTATTGATGAGCCCATCAAAGGCATTCTTCATCTTTTTTACAGTGTTTTTGATTTCTAGCATTTCTTGTTGATTCTTTCTTGGAGTTTGCATCTCTCTGCTTACATTACCCGTCTGTTTTTGCTTGTTGTCTACTTTTTCTGTCAGAGCTCTTAATATATGAATCATAGTGATTTTAAATTTCCTATGTGATGATTCTAAAATCTGCATCATAGCTGAGTCTGGTTCTGATGCTTGTTGTGTCTCTTCTGACTGTGTTTGTCAGGCCTTTTAGTATGCCTTGTAATTTTTTGTCGAAAGCAGGACATGATGTATGAAGTAATTAGATTTTTAGTGTGAGGTTAATCTCTTATGCGACATTAGGTTAGTGTTATGTTAACTGGCTAGGATCTAGGCTGTGTTTAGTGTTTGCTGTAGCTGTAGGTCTGAGGTTTCAGTTTTCTCTAATGTCCTTGTTTTGTTTTTCTCCCCTCTTGTCTTGGAGTTTCCCTAAGGACTTCTTCTTAAATAGACTCTGTGTCTTGTAGTTCTCTCTACGTAATCTAGTGTTATTTTACTGAAGCCCTTTGGATGTAGTGGTAAGGTTTTGGCAGGGAAAGCTTTCTATGATCTTATGATTAAATCTCAGTTTTTTAGTGGAATTGAGTCCTTGGGTTGTGAACATCAAAGAATCCTTTTATGCGAGACGGGAATGCTAGAGGGGCTGGAGCAGACTTGTTGCTCTTCTCGCAGGTCAGAGAAGTCTCTGGTGAAGTAGTTTGCCTGGCAGGCAGGCTTTTGCTGTGGAGGACATTCTGACCGTGTTTAAAAATTGTTACTTTTCCCTTCCCTCTGCTTAAAGCACAAGGGGCTTTTCTCTGATCATCACTGTGAGAACCTGGTAGAGTTCTTGGGGGTAAACTCTAAGACAGTGTGCTGGTTCCCTAAGACTGAGCCCCCAGGAGTTTCACACGAGTCTACACTCAGCTTCCAGGAATTAATCAAAATTATCATTTGAGTGTTCCTGCCCATTACTGGCTCCTGTGGCTTCTGCTTCAAGTCAGCAGATCTGTTTTGATTCTCTATATTTGCCTCTCTCTCCAGATTTGGGGTGGCAGTTTGCCCCGTGACCTTACTTCTCTGATGAATCTTGAAAAGTCATTGATTTTCAGCTTTTTCGGTTTTTTTTTCTTGTTGTCAGAATGGGAGTGGTAACTTCAAGCTCTTTACATGTAGGAGGTAAAACCAGAAGTCCTTTAAGTCTATAGTGTTTTAATAATCACCATTATCTAAATATTCAATAATTTGGTTTTGATTTTTTCTTTGAACCATGTATGGTTTAAAAAAGAATTTTATCATTTCCAAGTAATTAATACTCATTTTGATTCTCTTTGTATTAAAAATGTATGATCAGATACTGTGAATTACATTATTTCAATTTTTTAAAATTTACTGTGATTTTCTTTGTGACCTTAACCATATATGGGTCTAACTTAAAGATTGTGTGTTCTCTATTCTCAGAGCAATAAAGTTAATTTTTACTGATACTAGTAGTTAACTTTTTTTTTTTTTTTTTTTTTTGTGAGGAGATCAGCCCTGAGCTAACATCCGCCAATCCTCCTCTTTTTTTTTTTGCTGAGGAAGACGGCCCTGGGCTAACATCGGTGCCTATCTTCCTCCACTTTATATGGGACGCCGCCACAGCATGGCTTACCAAGCAGTACTTCGGTGCGCGCCCGGGATCCGAACCAGCGAACCCCGGGCCGCCGCAGCGGAGCGCGCGCACTTAACTGCTTGCGCCACCGGGCCGGCCCCTAGTAGTTAACTTTTAAAGCCTTATATTTATTTTACATTGGGTGCTGTAGCACTGTTAGCTTCAATTCTTAAATGTCCCTCATGTAAAACTGGAAATGAGAAATATTCTTTCATAATTACAAGACAATAGAGCAGCTAGTGATCTAAATAATCTGTCAAATTCAAGAGGCTCCAAAGTAGTGACCCATCAATAGTGAGTCTGGTAAAACTATCTGCAACGCTGTGGTTCTGATTCTGATAAAACAGCAAATTAATTCAGCGGATACATACATACACATCCACAATCAGGGATCAAAAGTGTGCTTTATTCACAATGAAGTTGCCTCAAACCATCCAGCTGCAGCCCTGATTCCTTTTGTTCTCCAACTTTAAGAGATTCCAAAATCATTCTTATCTGCCACACTGTCCTCCAATACTTTTCTGAGCCCAGGTTGGCCTTCAGATAAGCCATCAAACTTATATTTTATAATTAATTAAATGTTTTCCATTTCCTTTTCTGCCTGTTCAGAACTTATGCTGATTAATACACCAGACTAATTATTAATCTTGGTTCTAGTAGAGTTTAACAATACTAACAAAACTGTTAATGGAATGGTGAAAAAATACAGAAAGAGACACCAAGGAAAATCTTCTGAATAGCACCACCAAAAAAAAAAAAAAAAAAAGAGAGAGAGCGAGATTTTGGCTTCAGCGGGAAGTACAATGTTAGAGACAGCCCTGCCTTTAAAAGTCTGCTTTAAGAAATACTGATCTATAGGCAAGATATTTAATGGTGCAACCATTTATGAAATTGTAAGAGCGTCTAGCACATAATTGGGGTCATAAAACACACAAAATAGTTATAATTCCTGACTAAAATCAGGAAAAGACAAAATTTATTTTGGAAAAGAAATATGTAACAGAGTAATCCTGCTAAATGGAACTGAATTGCAAAGTAAAGTGGTGGAGTAGGTGGAGAATCATTCACTTTCAGACTGTGAGAAAGGGTTAAGAGAACGTTTAGAAATACAGTTTGTAGTACATTTTTTAAACAAAATTTCTAATGCCAGATTAGTTTTTCCCTCTAATATGTCCATTAGAAAATAAAAGAGAACTTAATTGTATGAGAAATGTTATTCAGCACAATGTATTCAGTTTATTATAAAATTACCTTTGAAATTTTTGAGATAATTTTGGATTTACAGAGGAATTGCAAAAGTAGTACAGAGTTCGCATATATCCTATACCCAGCTTCTACATATATGAACATCTCACATAACCATGGAACAATTATCAAAATTAAATGTTAATCTTGGTACAATACTATCAACTAAACTACAGAATTTATTCAGAAAATTTACTCTATAGTGTACAGTCTACAGGTTCTGACAAACGCATAGTCATGTGTCTAACACATACAGAACAGTTTTATGGCTCCCAAAATGGTGTTGGACTGTCCCTTTATACTTAACCCCTCCCCTGCACTCCCCAACCCGTGGAAACCACTGATCTGTCTTTTTGCCTTTGCACAGTATCATAAATGGAATTATACAATATGCTATCTTTTGAATCTGGTTTGTCTCACTTAGCAAAATGCATTTAAGATTTATCCATGTTGTGTATATCATAATTGTTCCTTTTTATTGTTGAGTAGTATTCCATTGAATGAATGTACCACAGTTTGTTTACCCATTCACGAGTTGAAGGCCATCTAGGTTGTTTCAAATTTTGGCAACTATGAATAAAGCTGCTAAATATACACATGTACGAGCTCTTGTTTAAACAAAAATGTTCATTTCTCTTGGAGAGGTATCTGTGTGGGATTTCTGAGTCATATGATAGATATGTTTAGTTTTATAAGAAATTTCCAAACTGTTTTCCAAGGTGACTGTACCATTTTGCATTCGTTCCAGCAATGTTTGAGAGTTCTAGCTGCTCCACATGATCCCTAGCACTTGGTATTGCCATTTAAAAATTGTAGCTAGGGGCCAGCCCGGTGGCGCAAGCGGTTAAGTGCGCACGTTCCGCTGCGGCGGCCCGGGGTTCGCCGGTTCGGATCCCGGGTGCGCACCGACGCACCGCTTGTTAAGCCATGCTGTGGCGGCGTCCCATATAAAGTAGAGGAAGATGGGCATGGATGTTAGCCCAGGGCCAGTCTTCCTGAGCAAAAGAGGGGAGGATTGGCATTGGATGTTAGCTCAGGGCTGGTCCTCCTCACAAAAAAAAAAAAAAAAAAAAAAAATTGTAGCTATTCTGATAGGTGCGTAGTGGTAGCTCATTATGGTTTTAATTTGCAAGTCCCTAATGATTAATAATGTTGAGCATCTTTTCACATGCTTGTTTGCTATTTGTATACTTTTTTTGGTGGTCTGTTCAGATCTTTTGCCTATTTTTGAACTGGTGTTTTGTTTTCTTCTTGTTGAGTTTTCAGAATGTGATTTGAAAATCTTTCTTCCAGGTCTGCGGCTTGTCTTTTCATTATCTTATCAGTGTCTTTCACAGAGGAAACATTTCTAATGCTAATAAAGTCCAGTGCAATGATTTTAAAAATGGATCCTGCTTTTGATGTCCTATTTTAAAACCGTTTGACAAACCCAAGTTCACACAGGTTTTCTCCTATGTTTTCCTCTACACTTCACATTTAAATCTCTGATCTGTTTGGAGTTGAAGATTGTGTAAGGCGTGAGGTATAGACTGAGGTTCATTTTCCTGCCTGTGACCATCCAGTTACTTCAGCACAATTTATTGAAAGGCTGTCTTTTCTCTATTGAATTACCTTTATAACTTTGTGGAAAAAAGCCAGTTGACAGTACTTTGTGCGGATCTGTTGCCGGGCTATCTATCCTGTTTTGTCGCCTCTGCATCAGGCTGCCTAGACTTGAGTTCCAGTGCTTCCCCATGAATTCCTGAACGTGAGTAAGTTACTTTAAACTTCAGACTCTTTCTCTCTCAAGTGGGGATAACAAGAGTACCTATTCCCGAGGGTTCTTATCAAAATGAGACTGGTACTGGCATGCAGAAAGTATGGAACACATGCTATTTAAAAGTATTTCTCAACTATTTAAAATATTGCTTTAAAAAACGTCATTTCTGACTATAAACAAGTGAGAAAAAATTGTTTCTCTTTTGCAGAGAAAGGCACGCTGTGTTCTGCTTTTTCTAAGCATTTCTTGTGTTGAAGCCAAAAGATATTTTGCATTTTGGCAAGCAACATGTTTTATAGCACTTGAAAGTGGACAGCTTTGATTTTTAAAAATTGCTAATGGGATAGTTCAGTTCTACACAATCAAAAAGTCCAAAGTATATCACAAGAGTTTTCAGAGGGGATACTTTGTTCAGGTTCATGTTAGAATTCAGGGTTAAAGATGCACCAGTCTTGAGATGAATGTATAAGATTATAAATAAGATTCTTTCAAAATAAGAAAGGAAGTATGTATTGTGTGTATAAATGTCAATATACAGCTTTCATAAACAGGTACTTTCATATGCAGGTACAGCTAGACTGCGAGCGAGTCCTCTGCTATCAGAGGGGCAGAACGACCCCAAACAGAGAAGGATGTTTGGTTCTTCACAAGTGCACAAGCTAAGGGTATGGTGGAGAGCAGGAGTCTCCATGGAAACAGGGAGAAATAACTGGGAACACAATAGAGGTCGTCTGTGTATGTGGGGGTCAGCGAGGGGGCAGCATTTTGTGCTTCTGCTATCCTGGCATGGTGTGGGCTTCCTAGAGAAAGGGCCTAAACCTTGAGGTGCTGGGAAGGAACAGGAGTTTTTGTGTTAAGACTAAGGGTGTGATCTTAAAGGGCTGCACACGACATGGGTGACTCCCAAAGACTTCAGTCAGTAAAAGATGGAGGAAGTCCGACTGGGAAAACGTCAGGAGAGTGATCAGAAGTGAAGGACCCCGGGGCAGAGTGCACATGGGACGCTCGCAGGAGAGGCTCTAAAATCAGAGGCAGGAAAGTGTCCAGCCCTCCCTTGAATGCCTTGATGATCTGAGAGCTCATTGGGGTCTCAGAGAGGTTGGCAACACAGTGGAACTCTCAGTTTTCATGTGCATTCTGCAGAGACATTAACAATAGTTCCTGGTTAACTACTTCCCTTTAACCTGGTACTTTAATAGATTCACATCAACTTCCCCAGTTCACAGGCCAGGAGAAAAAAATCAACCTCAGGAATGTATGGCTCTAAAGCTGTGTTCTTTTAGAAGTTCACACTATTTCACTATTGTTTTCTAATTAAATATCTTTCTAAAATGTTGTTTTAGTTTTCACAAGTACGGAGCCTGGCCAATTTAAGTATTAATAGCCTCTGTAAATTAACCTAAACCACAGTAATCCCCCCGGAGGCTTATGAGTCCTGCTTTTTAAAATGCTAAGTTTCAAGTACTAAGGTTTTTTTTTTCTGATTATGAAAACAGCATATATTTATTATAGAAAATTGGATAATTACAGAAAAACAAAGTAAAAAAAAAAGATCCATAATTCTAATTTATTCTTCTTTTTAAAAAATTACACAGATTTAAATAATTAAAGCAAGAAGCAAAAGCCTTGTCCTGCTCTGAGAGGTCACCTCTGTCAACAGTTCCTGGGACATACTTCTAGACAGATATTCTTTTGATTTGAGGATGTGAGAGTAGCTCAGCCACTCCCATTGCTGCCTCTCTTGTGACTGCCTTTTTCACTACTGGCAAATACTGAGTAGAGATGATAGCTAACACGCTGATTTCTGCCAAGGGTGTTCTTCCTCTCCTATTTATTTAACCTTCTGTTTGATATCTTAAGTGCTACTTCAATGTGATACTTAATACAGGAAATGCGTCGCTGCTGCTTTACCTCACAATTGTATCTATGTGCAAAGCTGTATGAAATAAATGTCTCTGACAATCCCTCTCTTTATTTGGAATGTCTTTGACAGTGGGGGAGAGATTGCAAAATAAGACACTGTCCTCAAATGAGGTTCCTAAGAAAAAGGTCTCTTGTGTTGGAATTTCAATAGAAATTGCACCATCTCCTCTCTAAAGCTCTAGCGTGAAAAGAGAAATATGACTCACAAATCAGAACATCAGTACAGGAGTCCGTAATAAGAACTGGAAGGACACTGAAGTGTGTACAGTGAAAATGAGCTCCTTTTTTCCTCATTTCCATCCCAATACCGTGACATAGGGCTGTGGGAGATCAAAACTGGCCACCCTAAAATATATCTCTTTACCTTGATTATTTTCTCTGATGGACGTTTAACCTCCCCCACTAACTGCTTAAATGAATTTAACTCTGGGTGTGGATAATTTACATTTGTAAGGGAAATCTCCATTTGTAAAGGTATCTCCCTCTCTGTACCGGGAAGAGGGGGGTTGACCTCATCTCCCGAAACTCTTAACAGTACGGAAGGAGAGGACTTAAATCTTCATACCTTTGATTGCTGTGCTTTCTGGTAATCCCCCATAGCTGTCTCCTCTCCCACCCCCAACATCCTCCTTTGTCTTTCTCTAAATCTATTTAAGGTGAAAACCTCTGCCATTTGTTGAGAAACTCAGTTTCCCTGGTTTCTCCCATGTATACAAGTTATTAAATTTTGTTTGATTTTCTCCTGCTATTTGGTCTCATGACAATTTAATTTGTAGCCCAGCCAGGAAGGACCCACAGTGGGTAGAGGACACTCCTCCTCCTCCTTCAGGGCCAACTCTGCCAACCCTGTGTGGGAGACCTTCCAAATGTGTGTCTGTTCACACACTTCACACACACACACCACACCATGCACATATGCCATACACACCATGCATGCACCACACACACCATCCACCCACCACCAAACCTCACACATCACACAGTGCACACACACCACCCACAAACACACACACACATTTTATTTTATTAAACAAAAACCTGGCTATGCTATACTCTGCTGTATTGTTTTACCACTTGCTTTTGTACACTAAATATATCAGAATGCTAGTGTGATATTCCTTATTATTAGTAGATGTTAGATTGTTTCCAATTATTTTGCTATTGTAAATGATACCAATAGTTAATATCTTTGTCATTACGTGCTAATATTTCTTTAGGAAAGATTACTAGAAGATTTCTAGGTCAAATAATATGCATTTAAAGTTTTATATTAATGCCACATTACTCTCAAAGATATTGTTCCAATTAATATTATTGCCAGCAGTATATGAAAATGAACTGTTTTCTCCAGCCTTCACTTTTGCTTTACATTGAATTTTATCAGTATTTTCATTCTTTTTTTTTTGTCAATTAGATAGACGAAAAATGTCATTTCATTTTAATTTGCATTCATTGTTAGATTACAAGTGAAGTTAGGCAGGTTTTTGCGTATTTATTATCTGTTTGTAGTTCCACTATTGTGATTTCCGATCTTTTTCTAATATTTAATATGTTCTGTTTGATTTGAAACAATGATTTCTATATTATAAATAATAATTTATCTATTATATATGTTGCCAGTATTGTCTACAAATCGCTATTTGCATTTTAAACTTGTCTGTGTTTGCATATGCATATAACCCAATCAATCAAATTGATTATTCTTAGCTCATGGCATACTATTGTCTGCATACAGATTCTTTTAATTTATTATTTTATTTTATTCTATTTTGTTTTATTGTGTTGTATTTTACTTCATTTTATTTTACATGTTTTCCCTTCTAGCCTCATTTCTAATTTCATTTTCTATCCCCTTCCCCTTCCGCCAGTATCTATCATTGTGTCTCAATGCACAATGAAAACATTTGACATTTTCTTTTCCCTCTGATTTCTGGATTTTGTGTTATGATTAGAGACGCCTAACTTCTCTGAACTAGGGTATCCTCGTTTTTAACAACAATATCAAGCTATTAAGTCACCTTCAGAGCACTTAGCTTATGTACTAAAGGGTTTCCAGTGTTTGCATGCCTTATAATGTTAATATTTTTAGGATAACTATTTTTAAGTTCTAAATAATTTCTTTACATGTGACAGTGCAGCATAAGTTTTCACATTCAGATAAATTCTGCGATTTTTTTTTTTTTTTTTTTTTTTTGGTGAGGAAAATCAGCCTTGAGCTAACATCCATGCCAATCCTCCTCTTTTTGCTAAGGAAGACTGGCCCTGGGCTAACATCCACGTCCATCTTCCTCTACTTTATACGGGATGCCGCCACAGCATGGCCTGACAAGCGGTGTGTCAGTGCGTGCCCGGGATCCGAAGTGGCAAAGCCTGGGCCCCCGCAGCGGAGCATGAGCACTTAACTGCTACCCCACGGAGGCTGGCCCCTAAATTCTCGGATTTTGCTTCAGAAGTGTACTAGCTCATCACCTTCCCAAGAGAGAAAAGATGAGCATTTTCCCCTCACCACACCTCTAGGTCTTGGCCCCTGGAATCCATTTTCCTCAGTCATCAATATGGATCATCTACAACCTCCCATTGGATTACGTGTCTTAGTCAGCTCAGGCTGCTGTAACAAATTACCATAGGCTGGATGCTTTAGCAACACACATTTATTTCTCACAGTTCAGGAGGCTGGAAGTCTGAGATCAGGCTACCACTAGCTGTCTACCTTCTCTCTGTGTCCTCGTATGGTCGAGGGGTTGGGGGAGGAGAGGCAGAGAGAGTGAGAAAGCAAGCTTTCTTCTCTCTCTTCTTATAAGGCACTAATCCCATTATGAGGGCTCTACTCTCATGAACTAATTGCCTCCCAAAAGACCGTCTCCAAATACCATCACATTAGAGATTAGGGTTCCAACATATGAATTTGGGGGGACATAAACATTCAGTCCATAGCATAACGTCATTCCCCTTTATCTGTAGGATGGACACCAAGCTTCCTTACAAGACTATATGTCACCTATCCTCCACTAAGCTTCTGACTTGATTTCTTTGCAACTCTGAACTTTGTCTTCCAGCAGCAGAACCCCTATTTTTGCTTAGCAGTGCATACCAATGCCTAGAGTAGTGCCCACCACAATGAACACCCAATGCTGGCGTTTGGTAGGCACTTAAAGAACATTTGTTGAATGAATAAGTGAATGAGTGCATGAATGAATGGATTCAGTTTCCATATGTGCTGTCCTTCTACTCTCCTCTGTCTTCTCAGTGCTGTTTCATCTAACATCACCTCTTCTCCTCCTATCCTTGCTCTCCTCTTGCCTAATTCTGTCTCATCCTTAAAATTTCTCCTTCACATAGAAAGAGCTGGTGATGCATGGGGAGAGCAGTATTTGTCATACACTGATGGTGGGATTATAAATTTGTACAGGGTAATATGGCTGTGCTTGCCCTATGTGTGTGCAAGGAGGATTGACAAGGATGTCTATCTCAATATTATTTGTGTTGCAGGTAAAACGATAGCTTCACCTCTGGTCTCTGTGGAGAAACTTGGAGATCAGAGAAAATATGATTGCCCGTGGTGCTGTTTGCCATGATGGCTCATGCAGAGGCCTTCTCGGTTAATGTGGAGACATTGGTAATAGAAATCAGGCCAGGACAGAGGTTGCTACACCTTTGACATAGTTCAGCCAAGGTCATTATTTTGTAAGATAAGAGGAGAAATAGTCTTGATCATAAATGCCTCATATAGATAGTGGTAAATTATGTTTCTCAGGTTCTTTAAGAGATTAATCAGCCTCAGCTTCACTGGTGGAGAGACACCAAGAGATGCCCATTTCTGTCCCTCCTCCTTCCATGGAACAAGGGCTAGATTATCTTTCTAGAGATGAGAGTATAACAGAGAGGGAGGCTCCACCGAAGCTCAGCTGAGGCCCACGTGGGGCTGACTTTCCCCAGAGAGGGGTGGGTGCAGTGGATGGGAGGACTTAATGTCAGAGCTCAGGAGGATTGGGAGATGAGGGGAGGCTTAGGGAATATCCACCTGGAATGTCCTCCAAAGGACTAAACAGAGACACGGTGCCTATCTTCTGTGGAACAACAGAGGGGATTAGGTGAGCAGATGAGCAATTCTTGACCACCGCCTCCCTCATCTTCCTCCCCCCAATCTGAAACACTTCAGGATACTTAGACACTTAGTCTTTCAAGTGAAGTGTTATTTACAGGGCCTTTGGAGGGCAATGTGTATTTGATCTGAAAAAGATAGTGAGATTATATCGTTTTTTGGGAAGAGTGTGGCCTCTCCTCCACGGTTTTCTGAGAAGCACCAGCCTTCCTGCTGTGGACCACCCGTGGAGAGCAGTGCCAGCCAGCAGAGGACGCCAACTCCAGCAGCTGTAAGGATGATCTCCTGATCCACCCCCCACCCCCAGAGAACAGACAGACACCTCCCATGGGACCAAAATGAGGGAAAAGTTGTCATCCAGATTATAGTAGTAATTAGTAAAAATTAGAAACAACCCAATTGTCCAAAAACGGAGCAACAGTTAAATAAATGAGGGAAATACATACTTTCTAGCTATTTGAAAAAGTGAAGTAGATATGTATGGAAGGAAGTCTAGGATGTCTATGATATTTTTTGAGTTTTTTTTTTTTTTTTTTTGCAGGGGAGGAGTCACCCTAAGCTAACATCTGTTGCCAATCTTCCTCCTTTTTTGCACTCAAAGCCCCAGTACATAGTTGTGTATAGTTGTAAGTTCTTCTGGTTCTTCTGTGTGAGTCACCACCACAGCATGGCGACTGACAGATGAGTGGTGTGGTTCCATGCCTGGGAACTGAACTCGGGCTGCCGAAGCGGAGCATGCTGAACTTTAACTGCTAAGCCATCAGGGCTGCCTCAAGTTTTGTTTTTTTTTTAAAGCAAGTTACGTAACAATCTGTATGGTATAAACACATTAAAAACTCTCCATATGAAGATTTGGGTACATATAGAGAGAAATAGAAAAGGAAGGATGCTTAACAACTGAAAAAGGTTGCTCTTTTAGGAAGCTTTCCTTAACCTCACTGGGGTTTGGGGCCTCTTTCTCTCCCTCCTGAATACCCCATCACAGCACTTACTGTCTCTATCACAGCATCTAACACAGTCTTATAGATTGGTTTCTGTTTCCACTTTGCACATTAGGCCCTGAGCTCTTTGAAGGCAGGAACCGTGTTGTACTTACTCATCCTTGTCGTCCTCAAGTGTAGCTTAGAGCCGAGAACCAAATAGAGAGTCAACGAAGAGTTGTGAGTTGAGGGGGTGAAACATACCACTTATTACTGTATGATGCAGCTCACACACCACGGTCATCTTGTCACCATTGAATTTTTTAGGTAAAAAGAAATAATCATAGTCCCAACTTTCAGTAAAATACTTCATTTTCTAAGATTGTCCCAGACTATGGAGAGAATGCAAAACTGGTTCTTGGCAGCTTGAGGGCTTCCTATTTCAGACTGAGGTGTGCCCCATGTGAAGCTCCATCTAGGCAGAGAAGTTGTACTGAGCAGAGCTGTTCACTTGTGTGTAAGGAGAAGCCCTTCCCTCTCAGCTCAGGCATCTCACTGTGCGGAAGACAACGGATGGGCCGATCTTCAGTGAGGCCTTGCTCCAAGGTCATTTTCACGTTAGGATAAGATCTGTACTGTTAAGGAAACTAATTTGCAATTTTAAATAAATCTCTTCTGAGCGATAATAAAAGTGTGTGAATCTGGAAATCTGGCAAAGAAAAAAATTCCTGAAATTTGCTAATCATAGCTTTCAGAAAAACTAAATTGAGATTGTCACACAGAGTCAGAGAGCATTGCATTTTTTTGTTTTTATTTATTTATTTATTTATTTACTTACTTATTTATTTTTTGTGAGGAAGATCAGCCCTGAGCTAACATCCATGCTAATCCTCCTCTTTTTGCTGAGGAAGACCGGCTCTGAGCTAACATCTATTGCCAATCCTTCTCCTTTCTTTTCCCCAAAGCCCCAGTAGATAGTTGTATATCATAGTTGCACATGCTTCTAGTTGCTGTATGTGGGACGCAGCGTCAGCATGGCTGGAGAAGCGGTGTGTCGGTGCACGCCCGGGATCCGAACCCAGGCCGCCAGTAGCAGAGCACGCACATTTAACTGCTAAGCCATGGGGCTGGCCCGTATTTTTTGAAAGAAGAAAGTATTGCCATTTGATGAGCATCAGGCCTCACCGTGGTAAAGGTCTGCTTTTAGCCTTCATTCAGTCATCAGGCTTATGCATTTTGGAGAAGCCACCCCTCTCTCTCATGAGAGTGGTTACCTCAAGCTTGCTTCTTGTTCTTAAAATTCTGTGATTCTAAACTATGCATTCCCTGATTAACAAAGATGCTACTGTAGGGGGGGAAGAACTATTCTTACTGCCCTCTGGGTTCTTCTGGCTGGTCTAAGAATTAAATTGACACGAGACAGATTAACAGGAGAAAATCAAACAAAGTTTAATAACATGTATACATGGCAGAAACCCAGGAAGACTGAGTAACTCACCAAAATGGCAGAAGCCACGACTTTAAATACCATCTTTAGCTAAGGACAAAGGAGGATGTTGGGGGTAGTGGTTTAGGACTTCAAAGGGGAGGAAGGAGATGGAAAAGCAAATGTTTGATAAACAAATGTTGACCATGCCTTGCAGAGACAAGGAGAGATGGAGAGGACTTTGATTAAAAGGCCCTTGTTAGGTTCCTCCCTGTCTACCACACCTAGTCTACATTATACTATACTTATCTTACGGTATTAGCTCCTTCTTGGAACAGGCCTTCTATCTTAAATTCTTTTAGGCAGTTAGGGGGAAGGCCAAAGTTTCTTTCAGAGTCTTTTGGTCTCAAAAATAATCAAGCCAAATAGACACATTTTGGGGTGGCAAACTCTGATCCCCCACACTACATATGGAACACATCCAGCAATGGCAGCTATTCAGATGCTTTCCTATTTGTATATGTCTATATGACTTTGCTACAAAATCATATTCTGCCAAAAAGTAGGTACAATGTCATTGATGGGACCTATAAGAATATGGGAGAATTTGGATAACGCGTAGAATAAGGTGGGTTAGCAAGTATTAAATGATGGGTAATAGAGGTAAGATACAGTGATTCACAAACAAGGGAAGTTATTCAGGGTTAGTTTCTGCTAGGGGCATAGTGGATCTAATGCATCACATTGTCTAATTTTGCGAAAAACCTCAATTTGTTGGAAATATTTCCTGATATTCTGGGTATGTTGGTCTTATTTTAGTTTTACCTTTACTGTTTCACATTATGTCACCTCCAAGAAAGGAACACAAGGACTTGCCTTCTTTGGTGTTAACACCTTTTAAATATTTGTAGACTCTTATCGAGTACCCGGGTACCCTTCTCCACCATTACTTGGCCAATCCACACACTGCCAGGCCTTTTGATCTTAATGCACAAGTCACTCCTTTGATCATTTTGGTGCCTTGCTCTGGACCTTCTCAACTCTATCAGCTTACTTCTGTTAACAAATATTGCTCTGAGCAGTCCAACGGTAGTCTCTGGAGAAGCAGATTGCAGACAGAGTATTCCTTTACTGTTCCATGATGTAAATCCCTGGAGTATTTGACCCAACTCAAGACTTTCTTGTTGACTATAACTAAAGTTATTTCAAGCTTACAGTTAAATAAGCGAGCCTTTCAAGTTCCTAACAATAATAATAAAATGCGGGACAGCTTTACTCGTGGAGTGACAGAAAGGGCTCTTTATCGTCATCTTTGTCTCTACCTTCTGCTGATTTGCTTTGCTGGGATCAATCAAGCATTTCAATTGAAACAGATAGGCTTTAAAATATGAATACTCTTGGGAGAGGATACATTGACCTAAATTCCCAATAAGATGTAACTACACTAACCATTATGTTTCCTAGAATAAGTTTTTAATTCCAGTGCCTAGAAATTAGAAAATGAAACACAGAGAGGGGAAAGGGGCTGGGAGAAAGTTGGATAAAGAGGAGTAAGAAAACTGAAGATAAATGTTGTAGTGTGTATTTCATAACTTGGCTCAGGGCCAGCCCTGCCCTTAAGGCTCCTTTAGAGACTAGATCAATGCCTTATACATGTTGGCAGCTATTCTTAGCATCTCACATGGGATGTGGCAAAGCAGATAGCCAATAAAGAGTGGTTGAAAAATCAGTGAGTAATTTCTGTTGGGAATTATCTTTTTCTCAAATTTGATCCCCTTGATTCTGCTACTCTTTCAACGGGTAGATTAGCGTGTATTCTCTTTTCTAAGCTATGCCTTATTTTGTAATATGTTATCTCTATTTTTTCCTCTATAAATTCTTTAGCATTATTCTCCAAATCTATTTTTTATGATGTTTCTCAATTTCATATGAAAATTTCACTGGCCTAGTCCTATTTTTCATCATCCAAAAAGGATAGATTGGATGTTACTCAGAATTGTGCTTGACTAAGCTAACGCAAATTAATACAAGAATTATTAAAAGAATACTATCTTCTTTGAGACCAAATTTCACATTCCCTGAAATTCAGATCTTTGCATCATTAGCAGTAACGCAGCCCAGCAACTTAATTACCATGAAAAGTGTGCAAGGGAAAGCAGAGATCTCTAAGGAATTTTTAGCTAGACAATAGAGCTTTGTAGATTAAAACCAGCCCCTTTGAGTTATCTTAAAAAGTAAAATAGAAACCTTCTGTTAGAGGCCAGAGAATCCAGAGTTCTTCACCACCAACTTTCCAAAGCAGACGTTGCTACTTAAGGCAGTTGTTGAAGTCTGTGAGTGAGAGACAGAGAAACTCCCAAAGGAACTTTCCTACTGGAAACTACAAAGGGACAGACTGGTGTGGTGGCATCTACAGTAGGAGTTGTAAAAGACTCATACTTCAAAGAGTTTTCGAGTGAGAGATCTATTTCTCTCTCCTAGCGTATTTATTCTGCATTGTCATATGCTGCAGCTGGGAAAGGGAACATTTTCCAACAGGAATTGGTCCTTGCTCTTAAAGTGGTTAAGAATCTTTCTTCGCATGAAAATGTTTAGGAAAATACTTTTGTCTTTGCTTCCTAGGTGACCAGAAGTTCAGTTACTTAAGAATACTTAAGAAATATTCTTAATATTTTTTAATATAAGCAAAATACAGTGTTAGACACAGAGGACATAAACATAGCCCTGACGTTAAAGAAGCTGATAGCTGGTGACAGGACAGATGCTACCTGGATAATCTGAGTAAACAGGAAGTTGGCGGAAAGCATGTAGATGAAGGCTCAGTAGGGAACAAGTTAGGGTCCAGATTCAAAATTGAAACTCCAAGCTTTGCAGTCTTCTGGTGTGGTGGGTATTATAGGTGGTTGTAGATATTATTTTCGTCTTAGGAGACATTTTCCCTGTATTCATGAAATACGATTTAATCTCTGTCTCCTCTTTCTGTTGCCCAGGCAATAATTTGGATTGTAAATCTGGCTGAATGTGAAGCCCATTAAGTTCATCCTCCATAACGCTCATTTCCTCCCTATTCCTTCCGTGCTAGCGACAGGCTTCTCAGCCCACCGATCAAACACGCGAGGTTCTGTTTCCTCCCACCACTCTGCCTGAAACTGATGAAGCAAAGCGTATTCTTAACTAGTCCCAAGTAGAATCTGAAGTATTAATCCCAGAATGTGGCTGTGTCTGGGCCCGCCCCGCATCTGCAGCACATTTTATCACACATCGCCCAGGCGGACTTTTCAGAAACTCCATGGAGCAGGAGCCTCAGGACCCCTGCGCCTGCCCTGTGCAGCTCCTGCCGTCCGCCTGCGCTGGCGGCGGTGCCCCGCCCTCAGGGGCGCACACGGCTGCGGGGGCTGCGGGCCGGGCCCTTCGCCCCAACTCTCCTCACGCCTGCCCGTCTCCGGTCGCCGCGAGGGGAGACCTGCGTCTGCCGGCAGGGGCGGCGCTGACGGGGAGGCTTGGACAGGAGAGAGCAGAGGTGAAGGAGGAGAGCCAGGGAGAGCGGGACGGCTAGGGAGCTGATCCCGCCTCGTGAAAAATTACCGTCTGTGTTGATCCTGACGTTAGATACAAGTTAATATCAGATACAGCAAAGAAAGGAAGAGAAAAATGGAAGGAAGGAAGGAAGGGAGAAAGGGGAAAAAGGAAAGATAAGGGAGAAAGGAAGGAAGGAAGGAAGGAAAGAAGAAAGAGGATCCTTTCAACGGTACATTCTGTCCAACTAGGAGGGAAAAGGAAAGGCCCTCCTTTCTTTCTTGTTTTTTTCAATTAAAAAATTTTAATTACAAAATATTTAAAGTATCCAAAAGCATTCAGGTGGACCTCATCAAGATTTTAAATTTCTATTCACCAAAAAAAATCGTTAAGAAGATGAAAATCAAGCCATGGGTGTGCCTGAAGAAAACCTCTCCAGAACAGATGAAGAATTCTCACGAAGGAAGCGAAAGGCACACAGCCTAATTCTTAAATTGGGCACTTCACACAGAGGATATCCAAATGGCCAGCAAGTAAATTAAGGTGCTCAACATTATTACTCACAGGAAAAAAATGCAAATTAAAACCTTAAATTAGATACCACCACACACACCAGAATGGCTAAAATTTAAAAAGACTGACAATCACAAGTGTTCATGAGGATTGAAGCAACTGAAACTTAGTCATTGCTGGTGCTAGTGTTAATGGTGCAACCACTTTAGAAAACTATTAGGCAGTTTTTGCGAAATCTAAGCATATACCTAACCTAAGATTCAGAAATTCCAGTCTTAGGATATACACAAGAGAAATGAGGGCAAATACTCACTAATGAATACATCCAAGAAATTTATAGATGCTTTATGCATAATGGCCAAAAACTGGGGGAGAGAATCCAATCCAATCCACCATGGAAGGTTACATGCAATACTTTGCAACATCTTTTAAAAAGTGAGCTACTGGTACATACAACAACATGGATGAATTTCAATAATGTTATGTTGAGTAAAAGAAGCCAGCCACTTAAGAGTATATGCTGTATGAATCCATTTATACGAATTTCAAGAATAGGAAAATTTAACTGATAATTGAAGACAGAATAATGATTATCTGAGGTAGGAGTGGTATAACCTGGGAAGGAGCACCACAAAATTTACAGGGTGCTGAACATGTTCTGAATATTAATTTAGTTGGTGGTCACATGGGTGTCTACATACATAAAAAGTCATCCAGCTGTACACTTAAGATTAGTGTACTTTATTATATAGATATTATTCATCAATTTAAAGAGTATGAAAAATAATATGACAGACAAAAATATATCATATTTAGATTTGTGTAATGCTAACACTTGCAGTATTTGCTTCATTTTTTTTGTCGATTAAAATATAAAACAATACGAAATATATTTGGAGCCATCCCCACATCTTACCCACATTTCTCTGTCCCCGGAGGCAATCACTGTCCTGAAAGAGGTCTTCATCCTGACCCCTGTGCCTTTATCTTTCATTCTGAGCCCACTGTGCGCCAGGCAATGTTCTAGTTCCTAGGGATTCAGCAGTGAATAAAACAAACGTTCCTGGGCTCCTGGAGCTGATATTTGAAAGGGTGCAGGGACAGACAATGTATACTAAGTAAAATATATGGTACATTAGATGAGAAGATGTGCTTTGGAGGGAAATAAAGCAGGAAACTGGAATAGGGAGGTTGTGTTGGGAGAGGCCAGTTCGATTTTGGATAAGGTCACCAGAGAACAACTGAGGGACAGGATAACATTTTAGGAAGACCTGAAGAAGGAGCAAAGCACACAGACATCAGAGGACTCATTCAGGCCAAGGGAGCATAGGTTCAAGGAGCAAGGAGAGGTTGGGGTGGCTCAGGAGGAACAAAGTCGAGAGGCAAGGAGTGGGGTGGGGCGGCCCCTTGTGGTCCATCGTAAGGAATTTTCCAGATGGGAACCATCGGAGGGCTTTGAGCGGAGGAGAGACATGACCTGACTTATGTTTAACAGGACCATTCGGCTACTGTGCGGAGAACAGATTCCAGGCGGGGCTGGGGCAGAAGCAGGGAGACCAGTTAGGAGGGCACCTCCATAATCCAGGGCAGAGCTGGTGGTGGCACGGCCTGGCGGGTTAGCATGGACGTGGGCAGGAGTGGTCGAATTCCAGGTGTATTTTGATGTGTACAGTACCTACATCTGCATCAACATGAATGTTGTTTTGTGCACTTTGCAAGTTTACATATATGGATTTATACTCCACAAATTCTTCTGCAGGTCATTTTTCTTTGAGATTCATTGATATTGATGCATGGAGACTGCTTTATCTGCTGTGTGATATAACATGGTGTAAATGTACTAGAATTCGCTTATTCATATACAGGAAAAGTAATTATTGAGCATCTACTAACAGCTAGGCATTGTTCTTGGTGCTGAGAATCAGGAAAGGACAAAAGGGCAGACATCTCTGCCTCACAGATCGTAATGTTTAATGTTTGCTCATTGTCCCGATGATGGGTGTTTAGGTTGCTTCTTGCTTTTCACTATTGCAAAACCTGCAATAGACATCCATTGAACATCTTTATACATGATTCTAACTGCACACATATGAGAGTCTCAAGAGGTCCCTAAACGCAGAATTTAGGGATTTGCTAGCTCTTGTCAAATTGCTTTCCAAAGTGGTTGTTCTGATTCTCGGTGCTCCCTGCGTTCTCCTTCCTCCACAGCCCCCAAGCAGTGCTTGGTTTACACTTTGGCCAGTTAGTGAGTATGAAGTTTACTAAACATTTACTAAACAAATATTTATTAAAAAGTAGACATAAAACTGTTCATACACGTGGTTCTCTAATCTAGATGAAATTCTAGCTCTGTGTCCATTTGGGTGCTCTGACTAGCATGCTGCATAAAATGCATGACGACATTCCATAGTTGGTGTCAGGCAGGTATTTGCCCAGACCAATGGCTAGAGTCAAGACTGTTTAAAGATTAAGCCTCATAGCATTGTTAAGGGTTCAGACTGTGGCTCATTGAATTCTTATGACCTATAAGGGTAAGGAATATCTCTGAAACATGTTAGCCTATCCCCATACTCTGAATACCTTTAATTTCACCAATGAGAACCCATTTTTCACATACATTATGCTGATTAGTGGTGCCTCGTGTGCTGACTGATGTAATACTAGGTAAACATCCCTAAACGTGAACTCATGATTATGGAAATTGACTGTCATGTCAAAACTTGAATTTGCTGAAACAAACATAGTATCACTCTCTCTTGGCTAAAGTACTGTAAATTACAGACAAAATAAATAATTGATTCAATAATTTAACAAATATTTATGGAATATTTTATGTAATGGAGGTGCAGCAGGAAGGAAACAGACAAAAGTCCCTAACCTTATAGAACTTACATTCTACAGGAGAAACTGAAAAAAGAGGAGGGAGGGGAGGAAAGTTATATAGCTAGATAGTATGTTAAAAACTTATAAACAACTTCTACTCCTGTCATGTTGTAGTCACTGGACTTGCCATCCTGCCATGGACAACTAGAAAAGTAGACAAAATATATGAAACAACTGCTTGAAAATGTTGGACCCCAGGGAGCACAGGACTGTGATTCCTGAGGGGAGGGAAATAAATGATTTGAGACCTACTATCACCCTGGCTTTAGACCTGGAAGAACTTTAGACCTGGAAGAGCTTAAAACTGTGTTCAGGATTTAAAGGAAGACATGTACATAATCAGAAGGGAAATGTAAGATATATATATATATATATATAAAGGACTTCTAGAGTTGAGAAATATAATACCTGAAAAGAAAAATTCACTGAGTGGGATTAACAGCAGATTAAACACTGCAGAAGAAAAAATCAGTGAAATTGAAGACATAGCAATAGAAATTATCCAAAATGAAGCACAGAGAGGAAAAAAAGACTGAAAAAAAAATGAACAGTGCTTTAGTGACATGAAAAAATATCAAACGATTTAACATATCGTTTGAATGGGGAGAGAGCAGAAAAATTTTTGAAGAAATAATAGTCAAAAATTTTCATAATTTGATGAAAACTATAAACCTAAAGATCCAAGAAGCTCAGTAAATTCCAAGCAGAAGAAACATGAAGAAAAACACACCAAGGCACATCATATTCAAATTGCTGAAAACCAATGATGAAGGGAAAATCTTAAATGCAGCCAGAGGGGAAAAAAGACATTATGTACACAAGAAGAAAGTTAAGAATGTCCCACACTTCTCATCAGAACCAGTGAAGGCCAGAAAACAATGGAAAGACATCTTTAAATTGTTGAAAGAAAAGTGGGAACGTAGAAGTAGATAGCCAGTGAAAATATTTTTCAGAAATGAAGGCAACTAGTAATTTTCAGACAAACAAAGTCTGGAAAGATTTTTCCCCAGTAGGCTTGTACTATAAGAAATGTTAGGGGGCCAGCCCCGAGGCGCAGTGGTTAAGTGCACGCGTTCCGCTGCTGGCAGCCAGGGTTTGGATCCCAGGCCTGCACTGACACACCACTTGTCAGGCCATGCTGTGGCTGCGTCCCATAGAAGGTGGAGGAAAATGGACATGGATGTTAGCCCAGGGCCAGTCTTCCTCAGCAAAAAAAGAGGAGGATTGGCGTGGATGTTAGCTCAGGGCTGATCAAAGAAATGTTAAAAGAAATTCCCTAGGTTGAACCAGTAACTTGGATCTTCAAAAGGAAAGAAAAACACCGAAATAGTAAATGTATAAGTAAATGTAAAAGAGTTTAAAGAAGAATTAATAACAATTTATTGTGGAGTTTGTAAAAAATATAGAAGTAAAATGAATGACAAGAGTAGCACAAAGAATGAGATGGAGTGAAAGGAATATACTGTTATAGGCTCTTACATTACATGTTAACAGATATAATATTATTTGAAGGTAAGATATGATAAGTTAAAGATACTTATTGTAAAATATAGAGCTGCTAATAAATTCTAATACTAATAAAAGATAATTAGCTAATAAGCCAATAATGGAGATGAAATAGAATGTGTAAAATATTAAATTAATCTAAAAGGAGGCAGGAATAGAGGAATAAAGGAGCAAAGAACAAAGGAGTTAACTAGAAAGTAGATTGTGAGATGCTAGACTTAAACCCAAATGTGAGGATTTGTAAATATAAATGATATATTTAGCTTACATTTCCCATCTGATTACGTACATGTCTTCCTTTAAATCCTGAGCACAGTTTTAATAAATAATTGAATTAAGAGTTAGAGATTGCCAAGCTGAATAAAAATGCAAGATCCAACCATATGCTGTCTACAGGAAATTCTCTGTAAGTACAAAAACACAGATATATTAAAATGTAAAAGGTGGGAAAAAAACATGAAAAAACACTAGCCAGAAAACAGAAGGCCAAAGTGGCTATATTAATATCAGACAAAGTAGTGTTTAGGACTAAAACTGTCACCTGAGATAAAAAATATATTTCATAATGATTAAATGGTCAATTCATCAAGAAGACCTGACAATTATAAATATGTATGCACCTAGTTATACAGTTTTAAAACACATGACGTAAAAACTGATGGACATAGGAGAAATTAAAAAATCAGCAATGTTATCTGGAGAATTCAACACTCTTCTTTCAGTAATTGATAAAACAAATACACAGACTATCAGTGATATTGAACACACTATCAGCCAACTCAACCTAACTGAAAATTATACAACACTACACTGAACACCTGCAACATATCTATTCTTTTCAATATTCCATGTAGGAGCATTCACAAAAATAGACCATGTTCTGGGCCATAAAAGAAGTCTCAATAAACTTAAAAGGATGGAAAAACTATAGAATATTTTCTCTGACCAAAGTGCAACTAAATCACAAATCAATAGCAAAAAGATTATTGAAAAATCACTAAATATTTGGAAATAAACAATACACCACTAAATAACTCATGGTACAAAGAAGAAATCACAATGCAAATTGGAAAATATTTTGAATTTATTGACAATGAAAACACAATATATAAAAATACATAAAATATATAAAAATTTGTAGGGTGCAGCTTAAGTAGTATTTAGAGGTAAATATATAGCTTTAAATTCTTATATTAGAAAATAAGAAAGATCTAGAATTAATGATCTAAGCATACACTTATAAAAGCTAGAAAAAGAAGAACAAATGAAATCCAGAGTAAGTAGAAGGAGAGAATAAAGACTAGAACAGATACTAATACATGAGAGATTAAGCAAACAATAGAGAAAATCAGTGCAAGCAAAAGCTGTTTTCTGTAAATATCAATATAATTTACAAATCTCTAGCTAGAATGGGTAAAAAAAAAAAGACACAAATTACCAATATTAGGAATGAGAATGGGTCATCACTACAGATCATACAGATGTTAAAAGAATAATAAGGAGATATTATGAACAACTTTATGTCAATAAATTAAAAAACTTGGATTAAGTGCACAAATTATTTGAAAGACACAAATTATCAATATGATTCAAGAGGAAATAGAAAATATGAATAGGCTTATATTTATTAAATATTTTAAATTGTTATTGAATGTCTCTTGATAAAGGAAATTCCAGACTCAGTTTTGGACTGGTGAATTCTACACAGTCTTTCTATCAACCATTGAGAAAATAGAGGACAAGTGAACATGTCTTAATTTTATGATGTGAGTATTACCCAGATACCAAATTCAGAAAAAGACGTTATAAGAAAACTATTTGCAAATATATATTGCGAACATAGAGTCAAAGAATCCTTATCAAAATTTTAGCCAATCAGACCCATCAATATATAAAGAGGATAATGCATCATTTCAAGTGGGTTTTATCCTGGGAATCTAAGGATGGCTTAACATTTAAAAATCATCAAATTACTTCACCATATTAACCACCAGACATAACCACCAGATAATATCAATACATGGAAGGAAAAGTATTTGACAAAACCATGAATAATAATATTCTAAGTGAGCCAGGAATAGGAGGGAACTTCCTTAATCTAGTAAAGATCATCTGTGAATAACCTAGAGCTAACAACACACTTAATGGGCAAAGACTAAATATTTTCTCTCTGAGACTGGGAATAAGGCAAGGATGTTTGCTCTCTCTACTTGAGTTCAACATTGCCAAAAAAAAGAAAGAAAGAAAAGAAGGAAGAAATGAACAAAGGATGGAAGAAAGGAAGGAAGGGAGAATTATAAATTGAAAAGGAAGTAGTAAAACTGTCTTTAAATAATACCATTTATAAAGGCATCAAAACCACAAAGTATCTAACGATAAATTTAACAAAATGCTGTAATATCTGGTCACTGAAAACTATAAAATATTGCTGAGAGAAATGAAAGAATATCTAATCAAATAGAGAGATATAATGTGTTTATAGATTGGAAGACTCAATACGTATTTTAAAAATTTTAATTGTGGCAAAAAACACACAACATAAAATTTACCATCTTAACCATTTTTAAGTGTGCAGTTATGTAGTAGTAAGTATATTCACATTGTTGTGCAACCAATCTCCAGAACACTTTTCATCTTGCAAAACTAAACTCTATACCAATTAAACAATAATTCCTCATATGCTTCTTCACCCCACCCTCTGGTAACCGCCATTCTACTTTCTGTCTCTATGAATTTGACTCCTTTGGATACCTCATGTAAGTAGGATCATACAGTATTTGTCTTTTTGTGACTAGCTTATCTTATTTCATTTAGCATAATGTCTTCAAGGTTCATCTATGTTATAGCATGGGTCAGAACTTCCTAGAAGATTCAATATTTTTTAAAGATCATTCTCCTGAAATTGATCTGTAGATTTAATGTAAGCTCAATCAAAATTCCATAATGCATTTTTGATAGAAATTGAAAAGTTGATTCTAAAATTATATTGAAATGCAAAAAACCCTGGAATAGTCAGAACAATTTTGAAAAAGAAAGATAAAGTTGGAGAACTTATTCTACCTGATTTCAAGACTTACTAAACAGAATCAAGACAGTGTGGAATTGAAATAAAAACAGATATAAATCAATGGAGTAGAATATTGTATTAGAGTTCTTCAGAGAAACAGGACCAATAGGATATATACAGATACATATAAGAAGAGATTTATTTTAGGGATTGGCTCACATGATTATGGAGGCCGAGAAGTTCCACGATCTGCCATCCGCAAGCTGGAGAACCAGGAAGGCTGGTGATGTAACTCGGTCTGAGTCCAAAGTCCTGAGAACCAGAGTAGCCGATAGTGTAAGTCCCAGCCAGAGTCCAAAGGTCGGAGAAGGAGGGTGGCGAAGCTCAATGGCATAAGTCCTGGTCAGAGTCTGAAATTCTGAGAACCAGGAGCACAGATGTTGGAGGGCAGGAGACATGGGTGTCCTAGTTCAAACAAAGAGAGCAAATTCTCCCTTCCTTCCCCTTTTTGTTCTATCCAAGCCCTCAACAGATTGGATAAGGCCCACCCACATTGGTGAGGGTGATCTTCTTTACTTAGTCTCTTCTGGAAACACCCTCACAGACACATCCAGAAATATTTTACCACCTGTGTGGGCATCCCTTAGCTTGGTCAAGTTGACACATAAAATTAACTATCACAAATACAGAGTCCAGAAATATAACTACACATATATGGTCAATTGGTTTTCAACAAAGGTGCCAAGATAATTCAATGGGGAAAAGATTGTCTTTTCAACAAATCATACTGGAACAACTGGATTCCATTTCTGAATGAAAAAAGTGAACCTCAACCCCTACCTCAAAAAATGAACTCAAAATAGATCATAGACCTAAACATAAATTTAAAACTATAAAACTTCTAGAAGAAAACATAGAAGATAGTTTTTGTGACTTTGGGATAGCAAAAGTTTGTTAGGACACCAAAACACTAAGCATAAAGTAAAATATTGATAACAATATTAAAAACATTTGTTCTTCAAAAGATTGTAAAAAATGAAAAGGTAACCACAGACTGGGAGAAAATATTCAGTATGTATACATATTTATATATATAAATTTTACATATATAAATTTTATTGTATGTAACTTATACTTCCATAAAGTTGATCTAAAAAGAAAAACAATGGTTTTAAGCAATGGAGAAATATAATATTGCATTGTTGGATTCAGTTTGCTAATGTTTAGAATTTTTACATCCGTGCTAACTAAGGATATTGACTTACAATTTTTATTTCTGACATTGTTATTATCTGATTCTTTTTAAGGGTTAGAGTAGCTTCACAAAATGAATGGAAGTGCTCTCTACTTTTTCCTGTTTCAAATACAGTTAGTTCATTAAAGGGGTTATCTGTTTCTGAGAAGTTTAGCCAACTTCTTGTAAACCCATCTGAGGGCGGCCTGGTGCTTTGGTTAGGGTGGTTGTTTTTTTGTTTCTTCTCCACTGACTTGAACTATTTAATGACTATAGGATTTTTTCTTCTGAGATTTATAAAATTTTTGAGTCAATCATAATCATTTTCTAGAATGGCTTATGTTTTGTGTTTATTTTCAAAGTTAATGAAATATAGATGTTCATAATATCTTGCTATTTTAGGACTTTATTCTATGTGCTTTAGTAGTTAAGTTCCAAATATAGGGCACTACAGCACAGCTATCTGGAATCTTATACAAAAGGGCATAATTATAAGTGCCCTGAAATGACATGATTTCTCTGCAATATATTAATAAAAATACATCTTACTGATTATTTAACTTAGAAATGATAGGATATTCTGTTTTATAAAAATCACTAGAAAAGATCTTTTTACGGAAAATGAAAGCAAATAGATTGGTTGTCTTGGTAGAACACTGATCTGTGTAATTCTGATCAATTCATTTCACATTTCTGTTCCTTCTGCATGGTAAACAGAGGGCCTTATATTTGCTCTTGTTTGCCTCTTCCAGCTCTGCAATCCTGGAATTATAGTGCCCGACTCTATTCTATTTCTTATATGGGTCTCCATGTGAATAGACATACATGAGTGTTGTATGTGTGTGTATATAAAGGGATTGGATTACAGAATTGCTGAGGACTCTCCGGCTCCTAAACTTAGATTAAAACCCTTGACCTCAATTTGAACATATTGCTACCAACCTTTGGACGTTTTCTCTATTGTCCCTCTTCTTTGGGATAAAGCTGAGCCTATTACCACATTTCTTAGTGTCTAAAACACAACTGTTGTAATCTGCACCATCAACTCAATAACGTATTTCCAGAAAAAGGAAAACTTTTCCTATTAAATGCATGCATTGATGGTAAGATGTATCACAATTTTGGAAATATTAAACAATGAAAAAAGTCATAACTAGAAAAATATGGTAATTATTTTCCCTGCTGAAATAAATTCTCCACTTGGTAGAGATGAAACAATGGTGCCGGTGGGGTTGAAGGGGTGATTGACAGTTGAATGAGTATCTGTCAGTTAAGACAATTCTGATTGCAAATAAGATAATACCCAGCCAGTAATGTCTTGACCAATGGGGAAAATGTATTCTGTCACAGAACAAGAAATACAGAAATAGGGCAGTTCAAAGGTTAACTTAGCAGCTCGGTGGTATTATCAAGCATCCAAACTCTCTCCCCCTTTCCTCTGTGGCTTGATACGTTGGCTTGGCCCCTCATAGTCACAGGAGAACAGTCTGGTTCCATGTAGCACATACAGACTGGACAACGTCCAACCGAGGAGGGGCCTTTCCTCCCATGCATCCCTTCATAGTGAGCATACAGACCTGTTCCCATAAATCCCCCAAGGGACTTCTCTCATGTCTTTGGCCAGAATTGAGCATCCCTACCCTTAAGCCGTCACTGGCAAAGGTGAGCGGGATTACCATGATGTCTTAGAACAATCACAGTTAACTCCCTGGGCCTGAGGAGGAGCCACTTTCCTGAGCATTTTGTGAGATACCTGAACAAATCACGGTTCTTTGCAAGTAAAGTGAGGGAATGAATATTGGGTAGGAAGGTAGCAACATCTGCAATGACAATTGAGACTATTAAACTGTTTGCTTAAAGAGTCTCATGTGAGATAAACCAAGGATATGATAAGAAAGCGTTCTGCAGGTAACCACAAACAGAGCTTTATTTGAATTGATAGGCTCTAGTAGGCTTTACACCTACTGGTGTCTATCAATATTATTGGGCCTTAACACATATGCATATCTTGAAGTAGAGCCTCTAAAAACCAATGTGCCTGATTGCTTTGCTATATCCCTTTTTAGTAAATTAAACACCAGTCCTTTTCCTCCCCACAATTTCTGTGTTGTCAGTTTTTTCAGGCAGAAATTTTCCTTAATTTGTACTTTATGACCTCAACTTTATCAACTGGATCTTCTAAAAAATTTGGAAAATTCATTTATTTCCTTAAAAGTTGCACCTCTTACTTTCTTCTTCTCTTCTCCCTTCTGTCAATTTCTCGAAGAACTAAGTATATCCTGTATGCAAGACTCTCTGGGGAGTAAACATAGGAAAATCCTGATCTTAAGGAAATTGTAGTCATATTGGCTGACAGATAAGGTTTAAATAGAGGATATAAGGCTGGACCCACAACACGAAGGCTATGTATGCCTACTGTCACCCTCTTTTCCTCAAGGCTTGCTGTTTTGTTTTGTTTTTAACACGCTTTAACTCTTAGAAACATTGGAGAATTGCAGAGAAATTGTGAAGATATTAAAAAGAATTCCCATGTACCTCTCACCCAGTTTCCCCTATTAGTAACATTTTACATAAGTATGGTACATTTGTCACAATTAATGAATCAATATTGATACATTGTTACTAATTAAATTCCATACTTTATACAGATTTCCTTCCTTTTTCCCTAATCCCCTTTTTCTGTTCAGGACACCACCTTGCATTTGGTCACCACGGCTCTTTAGTCTCCTCTGGTCTGCGACAGTTTCTCAGGCTGTCCTTACTTTGATGACCTGAACAGTTTGAGGAGTACTGACCTGGCATTTTGTAGAATGTCCCTCTGTTGGGATGTCTGATGTTTTTCCTATGATTAGACTGAGACTCTGGGTTTTGGGAGAGATAAAGCGCCATTTTCATCATATCATATTAAGGGTATGTGCTATCAACATGATTCATGACTGTTGATGTTGACCTAGGTCACCTGGCTGAGGAAGTGTGTGTCAGGTTTCTCCATTGCAAAGTTATTCTCTCCCCTCCCCCTTTTCTATACTCTACCCTTTGGACAGAAGTTTGCTCTTCTTTTTTCTGTCAGTTAAATTGATCTGTGAACCTGTGAGGATAGGAATCCCATTGGTATTGGAGACCCTCACAGTGGGCCTTCTTGGTCAGGAGTCCTTATAGTATGACATTGCTTTTATGCTTTTCACGTGGTACCCAAGTCCCAAATAAGCCTTTCCAGCTCTACCGTGAGAGCAAGGCCGGGACTTTGAGGAGAAGTGCCGAGAGGCCCCACTGCACCAAAAATCCTGTTCTCGAGGCCATTAGGTCATCATCTTTTCGCCTTATTTGTCCTAAAAATTCCCTTTAGGATGACACTCTGGGCAAGGTTATACAGAATATAGTATGAATGGCGCCCCAGAGTTGTGCAGGCAGACAAACGTCGAAGGTAGAGATGTTTCCTAAACGAAACCAGTAAAATGCACATGCGCTCTCTGGGATCAGGAGGCATTCCCTTTCTCCCATAATCAAGGTACTGGGAAGAGCCAAGAGAGTGCCTCCCACAGCAACAATGTCTGTACAGGATTGACGGAGGAAGGATGAGGCACAGGGTGATGGGGACGTCCTGAGAGCCGGGAAGGAAGAGCGACGGGGAGGAGCATGATTCTGGGTGAGTCACTCTGTGCTTAGCGAAAAGCCAGGAGCATATGAATGCCAAAGGTGCTTCAGAAATAATGTTTTAAAATAAATGAGTAGACAGGAATATAACATACTTTAGAAAACAGAAGTCTACAGAGATTTGATGATAATAACAGCTAACATTTATTGAATGCTCGTTATGTCTCAGGCATTCTTTTACTTGTTTTCCATGGTTTAACTCTGCGGTTCTCAAACTTTTGCATGCATCAGAACTACCTGGAGGGCTTCTGATTTAGTGGGTCTGGGTGGGGCCAGGAAACTTGCATTTCTAGTAAGATCCCAGGTGATGCTGTTGCTGCTGGTTTGGGAACTACACTTTGAGAATCACTGGTTTAACCAACTTAATTTGGACAAATACCTATGAGGAAGATACTATTATTATCCCCATTTTACACACAAGGACACTGAAACATAGAGAGATTGAGTAACTTGCCTATGCCCCCCTACCACCCCCCCCCCACCCCAAATGAAGTGGTCAGGCTGGATTTGAACCCAGGCAGCCTGACTCTGGTGTCTAGATTTTAAAGGCTACACCACATAGTGTCTTATGTATTAGTTCCACGAGAGAAATCTTATCCTCCTAAGACAGCCTCCTGGTAGACTTATTATTAATATACTTTTAAAGATGCTAGCCCCAAAAGGCAGCAAATATTTGAGAGTTAGTGAAATAAGCTACATATATTGGCAAAATCTTGATACAAAAACCAACTGGCCATTGTGAAAATTGTTTTTCAAAGCAATTAAGTTAGATACTAAAAAAGGTAGAAATTAACATAATGGGTGGGTAAACCTTATAAAACCTTCAAATCTTTCTGGGATTTCAAGGTTTAACACTGAATATGGATTACTGTTTGCACTGAATTGAAAGCTTTTAAAATCTATTTATGGTTTTCTTTTCTGGCTTCCTGCTGGGCTGAGCAGGTCAAAACGTGTATTATAACTCAATAAAAAACAATTCCAAGTTAAATTTCGTTGTTATGGAGTTTAAAATTTAAGGCATAGTGGGCACACAGAACACACCTCAGATCTTATTGTGATTGTGGTCATTAACCTAAATGACATATGATATGCTCTAAATGGCTGTAGTCATTTTTAAGTCCTTAAAGTTGGAGTAAAGATAATGTTAATCCACATAAGTCAGCTCAGAAAATGAAGAGAAAAAAATATGCAGATCAAAATGTCTAAAGTTAGATGAGTCTTCAGAAAACTCTTCATAAGCCTGCTTTCCCCAAAATCCTGTCAAAGGGAAGGGCAGCCTGTGAAGGGATTCATTCGGGTGCAGTAAGGAAGTAAAGACGTCTGATTTCACAGCACCAGCTCCTGGTGACAGAAGAACGGGAACAGTCATCAGCATATCCCTGTTTGTTTCCTCTGCTTCAGAAGATTGAGAAAACTCCCCTAATCCTGTGGTTCAGAGTCTGGGAAGTGGTGGTCAGGAAACTATTCCTTCAACCTAATTTCAGTCCCTTTAGGTACAGTCTAGACCAGGGCTTGTCAGTCTCACACTGCTGACATGCTTTGTTGTGGAGGGTGCTGTCCCCTGCGTCTCGGGGTGTCCAGCAGCGCCCCTGGCCTCTCGCCCCTCCGTGGGGTTAGTAGCTGCTCCCAAGTCCCAACCGAGACCACGCAAAACATCTCCAGACATTGCAAATGTTCCCTGGTGGGCAAAAGCACCCTCAGTTTTGAGAACCACTGATTTAGACCCATTCAGCCTCTTCTATCTTGTGTCATTGCCATGAAGGGTGAGGCCATGCCTTACAGACCTTGGAAATAATTATTAAGTAATCCCTCTGACTTTTTTTTCTCTGGATGAAACAACTTCAGATCTTAAGAGGTACCTCCACCTACTTGCTGGTCCTGATCTTCAGAGCAGGAAGGATTGTTTGAGATCCTGCCCTCTAAACTCCTCATATGTCAGATGAGGCTCATGAAATAATGTATTTGATCCAGTTTATAAGAGAGTGGTTATAAAATAATGGTTCAAAACTGTTTGAAAAGGGAAATAGTGAATTAGAGAAGAGAGACTGTTGTTGTTGGTACCACTGAGAAGAGCGGCGGTGTGATGAGGTCTGTATGAGCATGCTCCGGCAGGAGCTCAAGACACGGTCATTGAAGCCATGGGCAGTTCACAGTTTACACCAACCCAGTAACTCCACTTGCTAGATTTTGTTGCCCTGTGAGTAAATAGGGGCAGTTTACCTTTCAAGAAGCACCTTTATAAAGAATCAAACCAGCAATATTATGGAGTCATTGAACTGAGGCAAACAGAGAAAAAAAGACAGTGATGAAAGATTTCAGGGACACACCAGAGCTTGAAAAGGACGCACACGGCTTCCTAGAGAGGATTTCTGTTCAGTAGAGGAATGCAAATCACTAAAAAGAGGGAAAATCTACTAAATTTGTGGACATTTTGTTTAGTCATAGTAGAAACATATTTGTATGCTTAGTCTTGTATGTCTCTTGTTTGACATTTTAAATGAATCAAATGTTCATCCGTGTTTAGCAAGAGATAAATGACATGTTTCAACAAGCGTTCAGTAGAGATGACTGCACACCCACTCTTGCCAGGAGCTGTGCTGGATGCTGGGGTGGATGATTTGCAGAGAACTCAGGTGCTGTAGCCTGGGAAAACTGCAACGGTTTCATCAACTCTGTCCCCAGAACTGGTGTTTTCAGGTCTGCACGTGGTAGAGCAATACTGTAGCATTTTTGGTACCCAGATATACTGAATGCTATGAACATTTTAAAAGGTTCTATTATACCTAGGACCCTAGCGCAATTCATTTAGCTCTACAGTTACTGCTTAAGTGGGCAGAAACTTAACCTGCCCCCAGTCCTGTGTAATAGGAGTCATTCTACAATGGGGAAAGAATGGTCTTTAAAAAGTCAGAAGAATAATGACTGACAGTAAGTGTAGACTTCTTTGAACTTCAGTATCCATATCTGAGGTAAGCGTAATAGTAACACCTGTCTTTGTTATTTCAGCTCTTGGCTTGAGTGAGTTAAACTGTAGGAAAGTGCTTTACTTACTATTATGGGCTATATTAACTCTATTTCATACTATCAACAACATAATGATATTGTAGAGGTCATTTTTCCTTTATTAAAAAAATTATTTTATTGAGGTCGTATTAGTTTATAACATTGTGTAATTTCAGGTGTACGTTATTATACTTCAGTTTCTGTGTAGACTGCATCGTGCTCACCGCCAATAGTCTAGTTTTTATCCATGAGCATACATATGTGCCCCTTTACACCTTTCGCCCACCTCACAACTCCCTTCCATCTGGTAACCACTAATCTTTTCTCTCTGTCCATGTGTTTGTTTATCTTCTACATATGAGTGAAATCCTACAGTGTTTGTCTTTCTCTGGCTTATTTCACTTAACATCATACCCTCAGGGTCCATCCATATTTTTGCAAATGGGAAAATTTTGTCTTTTTTTATGGCTGAGTAGTATTCCACTGTATATATATATACCATATATATATATACATATATATACCATATCTTTATCCATTCATCAGTTGATGGGCACTTGGGTTGCTTCCGTGTCTTGGCTGTTGTGAATAATGCTGCAATGACCATAGGGGTGCATAGATCTCTTTGTATTGTTGATTTCATGTTCTTTGGATAAATACCCAGTAGTGGGATAGCTGGATCATATGATACTTCTATTTTTAATTTTTTGAGAAATCTCCATACTGTTTTCCATAGTGGCTGCACCAGTTTGCATTCCCACTAGCAGTGTCTGAGGGTTCCCTTTTCTCCACATCCTCTCCAACATTTGTTATTTTTTGTCTTGTTAATTATAGCCATCTGATAGGTGTAAGGCAATATCTGGTTGTGGTTTTGATTTGCATTTCCCTAATAATTAGTGATATTGAACATCTTTTTCATGTGCCTGTTGGCCATCTGTATATCTTCATTGGAAAAATGTCTCTTCATATCCTCTGCCCATTTTTTGATCAGGTTGTTTGTTTTTTTGTTGTTGAGTTGTGTGAGTTCTTTATATATTTTGGAAATTAATCTCTTGTCAGATATATGATTTGCAAATATTTTCTCCCAGTTGGTGGGTTGTCTTTTCGCTTTGTTCTTGGTTTCCTTTGCCTTGCAGAAGCTTTTTAGTCTGATGTAGTCCCATTTGTTTATTTTTTCTTTTATTTCTCTTGCCTGAGTAGACATGGTATTCAAAAAGATGCTGCTAAGACCAATGTCAAAGAGTGTACTGCTTATATGTTCTTCTAGGAGTTTTATGGTTTCAGGTCTTACATTCAAGTCTTTAATCCATTTTGAGTTAATTTTTGTGTATGGTGTAAAATAATGGTTTACTTTCACTCTTTTGCATGTGGCTGTCCAGTTTTCCCAACACCATTTACTGAAGAGACTTTCCTTTCTCCATTGTATGTTCTTGGCTCTCTTGTCGAAGATTAGCTGCCCATAGATGTGTGGTTTTATTTCTGGGCTTTGAATTCTGTTCCATTGATCTGTGTGTCTGTTTTTGTGCCAGTACCGTGCTGTTTTGGTTACTATAGCTTTTTTGGTATATTTTGAAATCAGGGAGTGTGATACCTCCAGCTTTGTTCTTTTTTCTCAGGATTGCTTTGGCTATTCAGGGTCTTTTGTTGTTCTATATAAATTTTAGGATTCTTTATTCTATTTCCATGAAGAATGTCATTGGGATTCTGATTAGGATTGCATCAAATCTGTAGATTACTTTAGGTAATATGGACATTTTAACTATGTTCTTCCAATCCATGAGCATGGAATATCTTTCCATTTCTTTATGTCTTCTTCAATTTCTTTCGACAATGTTTTATAGTTTTCAGTGTATAGGTCTTTCACCTCCTTGGTTAAATTTATTCCCAGATATTTTATTCTTTTTGTTGTGATTGTAAATGGGATTGTATTCTTCACTTCTCTTTCTGCTAGTTTGTTATTAGTGTATAGAAATGCAACTGATTGCTGTAAGTTGATTTTGTACCCTGCGACTTTGCTGTAGTTGTTGATTGTTTCTAATAGTTTTCCACTGGATTCTTGAGGGTTTTCTATATATAGAATCATGTCATCCGCAAACAGCAAGAGTTTTACTTCTTCCTTTCCAATTTGGATACCATTTATTTCTTTTTCTTACTTAATTGCTCTGGCCAAAATCTCCAGTACTATGTTGAGTAGGAGTAGTGAGAGTGAGCACCCTTGTTTTGTTCCTGTTCTTAAAGGGATGGCTTTCAGTTTTTCACCATTAAGTTTGATGTTTGCTGTAGGTTTCTCACATATGGACTTTATTATGTTGAGGTACTTGCCTTCTATACCCATTTTATTGAGAGTTTTTTTTATCATAAATGGATGTTGGATCTTGTCAAATACATTCTCTGCATCTATGGAGATGATCATGTGATTTTTATTCCTCATTTTGTTAATGTGGTGTATCACATTGATTGATTTGCGGATGTTGAACCATCCCTGTGTCCCTGGTATAAATCCCACTTGATCATGGTGTATGATCCTTTTAATGTATTGCTTTATTTGATTTTCCAATATTTTGTTGAGGATTTTTGCATCTGTGTTTATCAGTGATGTTGGCCTGTAATTTTCCTTCTTTGTGTTGCCCTTGTCTCACTTTGGGATCAGGGTAATGTTGGTTTCATAGAATGAATTAGGAAGTGTTCGTCTTCTTCAACTTTCTGGAATGGTTTGAGAAGGATAGGTATTAACTCTTCTTTGATTGTTCAGTAGAAGTCTCCAGAGAAACCATCTGGTCCTGGACTTTTGTTTTTTGGGAGGTTTTTGATTTCAATCTCTTTTCTTGTGATTGGTCTATTCAGATTCTCTATTTCTTCTTGATTCAGTTTTTGGAGGTTGTTTGAGTCTAAGAGTTTATCCATTTCTTCTAGATTGTCCAATTTGTTCGCATATAGTTTTTCATAGTATTCTCTTATAACTCTTTGTATTTCTGCAATATCACTTGTAATTTCTCCTCTTTCATTTCTAATTTTATCTATTTGAGCCTTCTCTCTTTTTTTCTTAGTGAGTCTGGCTAAGGGTTTGTCAATTTTCTTTGTCTTCTCAAAGAACCAGCTCTTAGTTTCATTGATCTCCTCTACTGTTTTATTGGTTTCTATTTCATTTATTTCTGTTCTAATTTTTATTATTTCCTTCCTTCTGCTGACCTTGGGCTTTGTTTGTTCTTCTTTTTCTATTTCTGTTAGGTGTAGTTTAAGGTTACTTATTTGAGGGCCTGGTCTGGTGGCATAGTGGTAAGATCACTCACTCCACTTCAGCAGCCCGGGGTTCGCCAGTTGGGATCCTTGGTGCAGACCTACTCATCCGTCATCGAGCCATGCTGAGGGGGCATCCCACATAGAGCAACTAGAAGGATGTACAACTATGACATACAACTATCTACTGGGGCTTTGGGGAGAAAAAAAGGAGGAAAAAAAAGGAGGAAGATTGGCAACAGATATTAGCTCAGAGCCAATCTTCCTAAAAAAAAAAAACCCAACAAAACAAAAGAAAATAAAAAGACTACTTATTTGAGATTTTTCTTGTTTGTTGAGGTAAGCCTGTATTGCTATAAATTTTCCTCTTAGTACTGCTTTTGCTGCCTGCCATAAGAGTTGGTATGTTGTGTTTTCATTTTCATTTGTCTCCAGGTATTTTTTGATTTCTCTTTTGATTTCTTCATTGATCCAATGATTGTTCAGTAGCATGTTGTTTAGTCTCCACATATTTGTGACTTTCCCAGCTTTTTTCTTGTAGTTGACTTCTTGTTTCACAGCATTGTAGTTAGAAAAGTTGCTTGATATGATTTCAGTCTTCTTAAATTTATTGAGGCTTGCCTTGTTTCCCGACACATGGTCTATCTTTGAAAATGTTTCATGTGCACTTGAGAAGAAAGTGTATTCTGCTGTTTTTGGATGGAATGTTCTGTGTAGGTCTATCAAGTCCATCTGGTCTAGTATTTCATTTAATGCCATTGCTTCCTTGTTGACTTCCTGTCTGGATGTCCAGACAGATCCATTGATGTCAGTGGGGTGTTGAGGTACCCTATTATTATTGTGTTGCTGTCAATTTCTCCCTTTAGGTCTATTAATAGTTGCTTTATATACTTTGGTGCTCCTGTGTTAGGTGCATGTATATTCATAAGTGTTATGTCCTCTTGGTGGAATGTCCCTTTTATCATTGTATACTGTCCCTCTCTGTCTCTCCTTGTCTTTTATATCTTGAAGTCTGCTTTGTCTGATATAAGGATGGCAACATCTCTTTTCTTTTGCTTGCCATTTGCTTCAAGTATCATCTTCCATCCCTTCACTCAGAGCCTGTGTTTGTCTTTAGAGCTGAGAGGTATTTCCTGGAGGCAGCATATGGTTGGAGCTTGTTTTTTAATCCATCCAGCCACTCTGTGTCTTTTGATTGGAGAACTCAATCCATTTACATTCAGAGAGATTATTATATATGAGGGCTTAATACTGCCATCTTATCTCTTGTTTTCCAGTTGTTCTATATTTCCATTGTTTCTTTTCCCTTGTATTTCTGACTGCCATTTCAGTTTGGTGGTTTTCTGTGATGGTTTTCTCAGTTTTCTCTTTATTTATTATTTTTGGCTCTGCTCTGATTTTTTGTTTAGTGGTTGCCATGAGGTTTGTATAAAAGATCTCATAGATGAGATAGTCCGTTTTCTGATAGCCTCTTATCTCTATTAGCCTAAATAGGTTCCGTCTCTTTCCTCTTCCTCTTCTGAGTTATTGTTCTCACAAATTATTCTTTTTTGTGTTTTGAGTTTGTGACTAGGTTGAAGTGTTTATAGCTTTTTTTTGATGCTTTTCTTCCCTTTATATTTTATGTTATAATTAAGTATTTACTAGCTTATTCTGATATAGACCTGCAATTTTATGATTCTGTCTATTTATCTCCTTGCTCAAGGTTTTGTAAACCTTTGCTTTTTAGTTTCAGATGAGAGAGCTCCTTTCAACATTTCTTGTAAGGCAGGCCTAGTGGCAGTGAACTCTCTCAGTTTTTGTTTATCTGGGAAAACTTTTATTTCTCCATCATATCTGAAAGAAAGTTTTTGTCTTTCAGTATTTTCAATGTATCATTCCATTCTCTCCTAGCCTGTAAAGTTTCTACTGAGAAATCCACTGAAAGCCTGATAGAGGTTCCTTTGTAGGTTATTTGCTTCTGCCTTGCTGCCCTTAGTATTTTTTCTTTGTTGTTGACTTTTGCCAGTTTTAGTATTATATGCCTTTGAGAAGGTCTTTTGATGTAATTAGGCATTGATATAATTAGGAGTTCTATTGGCTTCATGTACTTGTAAGTCCAGTTCCTTCCCCAGGTTTGGGAAGTTCTCAGCTGTTATTTCTTTGAACCAGCTCTCTGCTCCTTTCTCCCTCTAGAATACCTATAATCCTTACATTGCTTTTCCTAATTGAGTTGGATATTTCTTGAAGAATTTCTTCATTTTTAAAAAATCTTAGTTCTCTCTCCTCCTCCACCTGAAGCATTTATATATATATAAATAAATATATATATATACTATATATATGTATATAGTGTGTGTGTATGTGTGTGTGTGAGTGTGAGGAAGATTGTCCCTGAGCTCATATCTATTGCCAATCTTCCTCTTTTTGCTTGAGGAAGATTGTCACTGAGCTAACATCTGTAGCAGTCTTCCTCTATCTTTTATGTGGGATGCCAACACAGCATGGCTTGGTGAATGGTGTGCAGGTCTGTGCCCAGGATCCCAACCCGCAAACCCTGGGCTGCTTAAGCAGAGCACGGGAAGTTAACCATTACGCCACCAGGCTGGCCCTGCATTTCTATATTTCTATCCTCTAATTCACTAATTCTGTCCTCCATAATGTCAGCTCTATTTTTTCTGGTTTCTAGATTATTTTTTGTCTCATTAATTGTGTTCTTCATATCCAGAATTTCTGTTTTTTTTTAGAGCTTCAGTCTCTTTGGTGAAGTATTTCTTCTGCTCATTAATTTTATTCCTGAGTTCATTGAACTGTCTTTCTGAGTTTTCTTTTAATTCTTTGACTTTCCTTATTACAACTATTTTGAATTCTCTGTCATTTAGATTGTAAATTTCTGTGACTTTAGGATTGGTTTCTGGAGACTTGTCATTTTCCTTCTGCCCTGAAGTGTTACTATAGTTCTTCGTGGTGTTGGATGAAATGATTCTCTGTCAGCATATTTTTGATAGTATCAGGTTGCAGATTCCTCCTGCCCCTGCTAGGGGGGTGCAGGAGCTGTGTTTTCTAATCCTGCCTCTTCTGCTAGAAGTGGTGCCGGTAGGGCTGCCCTGCGTTTGCACAGGCTGGCCACAGCCACTTGGGGGGATCACACATGCACCTGCAGGCGGGGCCTCTGTGCTCCACCTGCAAGGTTGTTCTCATGTGGGCATGGCCGCTGTGCTCAGCAGGGGACCGGCTGAGCTGCTGCTCTAGGTGCAAGGGGCGCTTTCTTTCGAGTGTGGGCAAGCTCTGTGCTTGTGGGTGTTTAGGCTGAGCTGCTGGGCTTAGTGGGTGGGGCTCCTTCGCAGGGGCTGAGCTGCCACCACTGGATGGGGAACATTTCCACAGGCGGGCTGCTGCAGCCTGGTGGGTGCTCCTGTGGGCCAAGCTACCACTCTGAAAGCGTTTGCACGCAGGCCAGGCTGCCTGTGCCTCCTTTTATAGTCACTCTGGCTGCTGTGTGAAGACCTGCAAGGTAGATCGCTGCTGCCGAGGAGAAGGCGGGGTCCGCTCACCTAGTTCCACTGCTTCCTGGGGATCCAGTCCACCCCTCTTCAGAGGTATGGCTGTGTGGATCTCTCAGCCATCCTATTGTGCTGTGCAGAAAATCCTCTGTTGGTTAATGAATGTCCATTTTGTTGTAACTCAGAGGGGAGAAACAAAGGGAACAACTCACTCCGCTGTGATGCTGATGTCACTTGCCACTTTTCCTTTTATTTTAAAAGCACCTGCACACTCAGCACTGTTAAGTCATGTCATAATTTTAATTATGAAGAATCATGATTATGAGAAACCTGAATGGGCTTCTCTTTACTTCTAGCATTGTCTTAATCAGTTCAGGCTGCTATAACAAAATACCATAGATTGGGTGGTTTATAAACAACTAACATTTATTTCTCACAGTTCTGGAGGCTGGGAAGTCCGAGATCAAGGCACCAGCAGGCAGACTTGGTGTCTGGTGAGAGCCTGCTTCCTGGTTCATAGATGACTGTCTTTCCACTGTAATCTCACAGGGTGAAAGGGGTGAGGGATCTCTCTGGAGCTTCTTTTAAAAGGGCGCTAATCCCATCCATGAGGGCTCCACCCTCATGACCTAATCACCCCAAAAGGCCCTACTTCCTAATACCATTACCTGGGGGGTTAGGATTTCAACATATGAATTTGGGAGTGGGGAGTAGACACAAACATTCAATCTATAGCAAGCATTTTAATGTGAAAGTAGCAAAGTGAGAAATGTGTAAAATTCCCAAGGACAGTCACTGTTCGGGAGTTAACTTCACCAGCCTCTCCGCATGCCTTCTCACTCAGCACCCCTCACTGGAGCTCGGTAACTGTGAAGGCATTCCCTTGCTTTGAAAAGGAGGAACTGCTGCATGTGAAGGTGACAAATGGTGTCCTAAGGGCAGAAGAATTTTACTCTGAGTGAACATGCCAGGTCAGTTTTCTCTTAAGCCTGCTAGCATATTTCTTTACACATGGAAGGCCAAGACAGTGTGTTGTTGGCCGTGGCCCTCACCCACCCCCTTGCCCTGGGGTAGAATTATCCGAAAGGAGACAGGTGGCTTCAGGGCCACCCAAAGCCTGCTCTTTGCCACCAGCAGATGTAGCTGGAGGAACAAGGTTCTTTGAACACACAAGCCTTGAATGTGAAGAAACTTGCCTCTGTGTTCTATCCAATGCATTTATCCTCCATTTAGTATATATTTAAATTGACTCCACTATATTCCTAGATATTCCTTGCGTGTGTGTGGTATTTTAATCTCGTTATTCTCTTTCGGCAGGATGATCCTAGCGATTGCCCGTGACAGGTAGTTTTTAAAATCCCAAAGATTGCAAGAATAGGCTAAGCAGTCAAATAATCATAGAGTGTCTTTGAACAAAATGATTACAAAATAAACAAATCCATACATCAAAGCAGTGGAAGAGTGTTCATTTAAACATTAAATGAACCAACTGTGCATTAAGAGAGAACTTCAGAAACCCTAAGTTGTACTTAGCTTTCATGAAAATGAGCATTATCACTATTGGTTAAGGTAAGGTCCTGAGCAAGAGGATTCACACTGTTTTGGCAACATTATTGAGTTTCAACCCACAACTACTAAATTATCCTTTGTTTCTTTTGAGTGAAGCAGAACTGCCCTGTGCCATCTTGAATAATTCTGAAGTAACTTTCCAGAAATGCTCAGTGAAATAAGATATGTTTACTAGAACTTTCCAGTAAGATACTTCATAGCCTTTAAATAGCACTGTCTTTGAATTATGAATGTCTCCTATGAGGTGAAGAATGTGGTTGTAAATAGCCCATTGGATGTGTGTCTATGATGTTGATCTCCTCTGTGAATTGGAGATAATGGACTAAAAGAAGAGAAAAAAATCTGTTTTTAAATTTTTTCACTTGTTATAGAAGCTCTCCAGGAAAAAAAGCCCACACACGTTTATTAAGTGCTCAATGTCATGTTGCACTACAATGAATGCAGGAAACTGCCTGGACGAGGTCTTAGCCTCGTTATCATTATTTCCATTTTATAGATGGGATAACAAAGTCCTAGAAGAGATATGCAACTTGCCATAGTTACTCAGTTAGTTCCCAGTGGAGAACTAACACCCAGGTGTCTGGACCAAGCAAACGCCCTCTGACAGGCAAGACTAACTTCACTGAACAGATTCAGCTAAAAGTCCTTTCACATGCGTATCTGCTAGGTGATGGCAGAGACCCAGCTTGTACATTGCATTCTCAGTCTCCTGGGGCTCTCATCTTGGCTTCCCAGCCGGCAACAGCCAAAACGAAATCACTTCACGTTGGAAGGATCTGCCTGGACCATGTAGAACTTCAAAAGACACTACAGATAGCGACGACATTAATGGATACTAATGAGTGTGACCTTACCTGATTAAATCCAGTCTCAGCTATCTGGCCCCTGCAGATATTATGGTAAGGCTTTTAGAGCGACAATAACTTCTATTTTCTCTCTGCACTGAGCTTTCCATGAACTAGTAAATGGAACTACTTGCGCTGCTCTGAGCAAGTGAGTTCTGTTGTGTGCCTTCGAGGCAGGTTCTCCCCAAGATGACCTTCTGCACAGTTCAGGAAGTTTGGGGACCCGCAAGGGAGTGTAACTTTCTGTGTGTTGTGCCTCCATTTCCTCAACGCTCAACTCACTGCTTAGCCCCTGAAATGTGACTTCTCTCCTGTCTTGTCTCAAGGATCACTAACCATTCTCACCATTTCCAGCTTCTCTTCTCTCCACTCTCATCTCTCTTGCCTGGATGTCCTAAACTGGCTGCCTCTGGGTCAGGTAGGGTCTGTTTGACCCACATAGTGTTGGCCATCATATTTTTATTTTTCAAACTTGAGTTAGTTGCTAAGGTTTATTATTTACATGTAGATCTGCATGCTGGCTTTCCTTGAAAACTTGGAAGATTTGGATCTACTGAGCCAATGTTCCCTCAGAGCAGAGGACTGCTGGCCCCCTAAGACAATGCTGTGGTCCCTACTTCCCCTGCCGTATCTCACCCAGTCCTTTCAAGCATCCTGGGGCTCATAGGCATCTATGAGAGCTGTCCATCCCTGCCTCTCTCAACATTTGACACCACTGACCTCTCTTTTTTGAAAAGTCTTCTCTTGGCTCGTGTGATGTAACACTCTCCACACTCTCTTCTCAGCTCTCTCTCTCTTCTCTTTCGTTGCTCTCCTTCAATTACTTTTTCCACCTTCTCCTATCCTTTAAGTACAGGTGTCCCCTAAAAGGGAGACCTATCCTTGGTCTTCTTTTTCCTCCCTCTTTTCACTCTCCCTTGGAACCTCATCTCCATAATTTAATTAGCAATACTTTCAAGATGATGTTTATATCTCTTCATCAATTCAACCAAATATGGTTGAGCGTAAGTGCAAAGATGAAAACAAGACACTTACTTTTCTTAGGCAGCGCAGTAAGATATATACACAGACAAGCACAGTGCATTTTGATAAACTCTGCAATAGTGGAACAATACAGTCGTCTCCACAGAGGGGGCAGCTTTTGAGCTGCATCTTGAGAACTGAGTGGAGATTCACCATGGGAGTAATGGTAAAGGGTAAATCTTATAGATTTTTGTTTCTCTTGTGTTTTAGGAAGCATTTCAGACTGCTTGCTCTATACCTCTACTTGAATATTTCACTAGTGATCAAATTAAACACATCCAAATCTGATCCCTTGTCTTGTTAACCTCCTCCACACACACCTTCCTCCTCCAAACACCAATTCTTTCTTTGAACTTCCTTGTACCAGTTGCTGGCATTCCCATTCTCCTGATAATCTAACCTTAAAGATGTCATCCTTGACTCTTCTCTCTGATACCCAACCGTGTCAAATTCTGAGATTCCTCCTTTAAATGTCTCTTGAGTCTGCACCCTCCCAGTTTAAGTCATTAGTACATCATCTCAACCAATAACGTCAGTAGCCCTTTGAGTGCTCCACCCCTCCTGGCTCCTTCCCCTTCCCACACCTGCCATCCTACTTGCCTTGAGCTGAGCCTGGCTCTGAAAACGTTGCTGTGAGTTCAGCCCATGCGGGGCCCTGCTCAAAATGCTTTACACATATTAACTTACTTAACCCGCACATCAACCCAACTAGGTAGGACTATTATTATCTACCCAGTAATTGGCCCACATTGACACATCCAGTAGGTACAGAACTGGGATTCAAGCCCCGTAGTTTGACCCCAGGGCCCACCCTCTTACTCACCACCCGGCATCACCTGAGCACATTCTTGCTCAAAAACCATCTCGAATTCCCTTTGCCTCCAGAATACTGTCTCAGTTTCTTAGAGCCGTGAAGACTTGACAACTTGGCCCTCAGCCAGCTCTTTCATTTCTCTCTCTGTTCCTCGGTTTTCGCATAGAATTTGTCCTGAGGGCTGAGAGTTAACACACGTGACACATTTAAAACAGTGCCTAGTGCTTAGGAAGTGCACTGTTGACTCTTGCTCTCACACCCAATCACTTGTTGAATTCTGAGGATTCTTCTTTAAATGTCTCTTGAAGGCACACCCTCCTTTTCAATCCAGTGGCTGTTGGCATTATGTGTCTCTGTTCTCCCTGACCAACTGCAGGCTTCAGTAAAGACTTCATTGTGGGTCCCTGACATACTGGGTCCTCTCTTTTTTGACTTTCGCCATGTTGTCCCCCTGCCTGGAAGGTCCCATCTGTTCATTTTGGCTGATCTGAATGCCATTATCCTCAAATGGCACAGATCCCTTTCTCCCTCTTTCCGATTAATTTTCTGATCTCTGTCTTGCACTCTACCAGAAAAATCTCTCCTTCCTCTGTGTTTCTAGACCACCTTGTTTATGCCTCTGAGATAGTCTTACCTCATTCTTTTTAGCGTAACTCTGTGTCCACTCACTCTTTTCCCTTTCTGAGATGATAAACACCTTGAGGGCTGAGAGCATCGCCTTCACTTTTTTCTTTCCTGGGGCTGAGGTCAGTGACTTGTATTTGGTCTATACTTAATAAATATTTACTGAATAATATGGGTAATATTAAAAATGATATGTGAGCTCTGCTATCACCTAGATCATTCATTAGATAAACTTAATACAAAAGTTGAGTAGAAAAATTAGGTGCATGTATAATTAGCAATGAAAAGGATAAAATATATATCAAACATTTACCTTCTTAAGTGTGATATTAGAACATATTAGTATCAAAATGTATCTTAAGGTAGGACATCTGCAAATATAATAAGAGTCAGTGGGATAATGTGAATCAATGTAAAATACGCTATCTAATACAAGTTTATAGGATTATATAGAAAACCTATATTCACACTGTAGGTAAATTAGAAACTACATTTATGGAGCATATAAAGTTCTGTGTTTGGTTAGAATTAGGTTGGAGAAAATAACTTTTGAGGATGAATCTGAGCTGCCCTAAATCCTTTGTGAAATGTAGATGCACATGAACACAACCGTAACTAAATAAAGCGGGAGTTCGTCTGAGAATCTGCAAGTCTTTGAGGCTGGAGGAGGGAGACTGTTCAGGTCCCCAGAGTGGCTCATGTAAGGCTTGGTGGTAACAGAGCAGGGGGGAGGGCAGGTGGAGCGAGTTTGCCAGGAGCCAGCCAGCCAGTCCAGAGGAATGCAGGCGCAGATAAGAGAAGTGAGCTAGCAGGGGAATGCAAGCCTGAGCTTTGAAGCAGAAGGGGCGGATCTTGGAAGTGGTCCAGGGGGCAGTGAGATCATTTGAGCCCTATCTAGGTTACCCAAGGATATCTCTGACTGTCACAGAAGAGCGAAGAATGAGGGAAAATTTGTCTACTCTCCTACTTCAGTCTGGGTACTTAGTCCTATGTTGATACAAGTGGAAAGGAAACAGATAATCGATTCTCGGGCAGCCAGCTGTCTCTGTGACATAGGGCAGAATGTCCAGTCTTTCTAGGATTGTTCTATCATTTGTAAAATTGGAGTGCATTTTAAAGCGAACTGTGTGTGTGTCTGGGAGAGGGACCTTCTCTGATCAGCATCACTGTAGCAGTGGTGTTCTCAGCAGCTAAGGAGGACCGCAGTGTTGAGTTTCACTTTCAACCATTGGGCTTGCTCAGATCTGAATCTCCTGAATCTAGAGCCTATCATCTAGGGTTGAGTTAGCATTTATGGATCAATATATGAAGAGAAACACACTGGGAGACCCAAGACTTGGATTTGAATCCTGGAACTATCCCTTAGTAGCTGTTTTATGAAGTTTGTGGAAATCCACAGCGCAGTGCCTGGCACAGGGAATAAAAATTAAATTTGGGTCTAGTTTATTCTTTGTTGCTTACAATTCATTAGACTTATCCCATGTTTTCTCTTGTCAAGTGGCAAAAATAAGTAAATAAAGAAATAAATTGAGGCACAGAAGAGTTAAGGAATTTGAAGGAAATCATGTAGGAAATAAGCAGATTTTAAACTATTCAAAATTTCTTTGATCATTTTAATTTACAAAGTGCTTTACACTTTTGAACTGATTTTGTTTATTCTCCACAACACATCCCATAGCTCAATATTTCTGCCACTAAGTAATAACAATAATAAATTGCTTTAGACCAGGCTTGATTGTACAGGATCTCATCTTTGCTTGGAAGCAGAGAGTGAGGTAGAGAAAGGGATATAGAAGCTTAGTAGACAGGGTTGATCAGATCTGGGGATCCTGATTTAAGCGTGAGTCCTACCAGCTGGAACGAGAAGAGTGTGGAGCTCATGGAGTCACATCACAAATAACTCGCCTCTCTAGGGAATGGCTAATGATCTTGTGCAAGTCTAGAGTCAACTTCGAGGAGTTGGGGAAGGCAGAGGAATGAGATGAGAGCTAACAAATACAAAATTTGTCATGGTGGCTAAAATGGATCAACTCTATGTCCAGCCAAATGTGTGGAATTAGCAAGGTGGTTGGAGTGGAGAAGGGGTGACACATTATGGAAGGAGCATAAACTGATGTTAAATAAGGAGCTCGACCATCACTTCTTCCAGAAGCAGTGTCCATGTGTACCATGAGTGCTCAACTTGAGATATCCTATTGTTTTTCTGTGAATTTTTTCTACAATATGGTTTTTGCACCACCTGCTGGCAAAGAACAGTGATCCTACCTCTCACTGAAGGAAAGGCATGTGTTTAAACTGCTGGTGAGCAAGGCGTTGGGGAGATCACAATTGACTTTAATTGGAAACATGTAGGTACCACTGCTAACTGGCATCCAATTCCTTGTCACCACCTTGTTAACAAGTTTTAAAATTGTTCCATGTGATACACACAGGTGTTTTCTTTCTGAAAGTGTCGTAATAATATGAAAAGATTATTCTGGATTAAGTTAGCAGGAAAGGGAATATTATTTTCAGTGATTAAGGGAGACAGTCTATCTAGTACACTTGTCTAACATACAGAACTCATCTTTTTTTGGAAAGCTTTTCCAGGCTACCTCCATTTAAAAATGCTGAAGCAACATTATTTGTGTATGTGTTCGTTTACTGCCAAGGAACCATTTAGATGTTTGTGATTGAGCAACACTTCTGGAACAATCCAAGAGTATTACATTCTACTTTGAGTGTTTGAAGTGGCTTTCCTGGGTGAGATTTTGGAGAACATATTGAGACGTTTTCATTGTGCTCTTTTTGCTACTTTGGAAGGAATTTGGCTTTTCTTTTCTTTTCTTTTTCTGTAGGGATGAAAAGTCTGAGCTAAGTTAATAGGGGGTCAAACAGACTGAAGACTTCACACAGAACTATTTCAGACTCAACTCCTCTCCACCACTGCTCTTTGATAGTCTACAGCCAGAAATCTGGGTTGGGGGTGGGAATATCCAAGGAGCTGCTGGTGCGTCTGGAGTTCTGAACAGGAGCACTCTCTTCTCCCTTCTCCCCATGCAAACCTTATTTCGTTTGAGAGAGAAGTTGTTTATGAATAGATGTGATGGAACTCAAGTACTTTTATTTAAAAGAAGTGCCATTCCATTCCCTACTCAGTTGCACTGAATAATTAGAACAAATTTCTTTATTCTCTGAATACATTTCTGTGAACTTGTTTTGATTTTGAATAAATGTCTCAGACCTCCTTCCATCTCCATTCTCTAATCTCTCCTTCATCCATTCCATCCATTCTATTCCATTCCATTCCACTTCAACTCGATGTTTATTAAATAGTTACCATGTAAAGGATCTGTATTTGGAAGACACTAGGGGAGACGCAAATATGAAGATGTGGTTATATCCTCAAAGAACCTAGTGCTTACTTTGGGAGAGATGACATGTACCCTGATCTCCTTAGTACAATGATATCATTCTCCTTAGAGAACACTTACATAAAATGTCATGGAAATGCTGAGGGAAGGCAGGTTACTTTGGCTGAGTGAATTAGAGAAAGGCCTAGAAAAAGAACCAAGCAGAAATATTTAAAAGAAAATCTATAACTTGAAACCTCATTCTTTCTTTTAACTGACTTCTTTTTATCTCTACTTTTTCCTAATGAAAGTATCTTTTCCAGACTCAAATTCTTATCTGTTCACGTCACTAATTTCCTTCTCCTGAAGTACAGGCACAATGCACAATGAAGGACAAAGGAAGGTGGGCCTTTAATAGCCTTTGTTAAACTCTCTTTTGATAGGTACAAAATATTTCAGTAGCCTTTCGAAAAGAATTGATTAATGTTTTTAATCAGCAGAAGCTGGAGCTGTTAGTGATAAGCATCGTTCCAAATGTTGCCTCCACTGGGAAGTCAAGTATAAAGCTCTGTTTGTTATTTTAAAGTGGCATCTGGAAAAATACTTTTGATCTAATATTGAAATCCTCTTGAATTGCCTAAGCTGTTCCACATGGAACCAAATGCATAGAATGTGTCTTGGGAGGCTATTTCAAAGACTGAGGAATTAAATTCATGTTTGGTGGTAACATCAATGTCTTCCAGGCTCTCATAACCCTTTTGTTTTCCAAATAAATCCATGAAACAGATGTGACTAAAGGATGTTGAAGAGATGCCAATGTGAAGTGAACCAGCCATGTTAAAAGCACAAGTGGCTTCCTTTAGAAATGATGCCTTGATGTGTAGTTTTAGATCTTGTTTAGATCAGTTGCAATTCTGTCACACTTAGTGCCTTTTAAGACATAGGAACTAATATAAAGGTGACAGTATTTTGAAATAGCTAATACAAATCTGAAAACGCAAGGTGATGGAAAATCTCAATAGTTTTCTGACATAGAAGTTAAATAGTTACAAGGAACATTTTCTCTCAAAATATATTTTATATTTCTAGTCAATTAGAAATTCTCTGATCAAATAAAATCTCAAATGATTTTAAATGAATGAAAAAATTGTTTGAGGGAAGGCATATAAGAAGATTTCAATTTTTTCAAAATATTTACGTTCCAAATAACTCTTATCATTAAAGAATAAATATACAGTCAGCTAATTGATAAAGATTAGTTAGCATAAGAAATGAGATTATGAAATTGGGTGATTTGTTATAAATGTTTAGAGAAAGCTAATATACTTGTCTAAATGTTATATAATTTGAGGTATAGTTTGGTTTGGGTAAAATACTCATCCATCTGGCATTTTTTTTTCTTCTAAATGTGTTTCTTATCTAACAAATGATTGGCTGATCTTTTCGTTTTAGATATAGAATTCTTGTTCATCTCTTCTCTGGAGAAAGGTTTGGACTAGTTGGCTTCCAGAAACACATTTTCACTCTGTCATTCTTAACTGCAAAAGGAAACTTGTAAGGCTGGGCACATAAGAAAGTCAGACAGACTTTTGCTCTGTTCCACTAACACAGAGTCATAAATTCAAAAGTGAGTGCTCTTCTACGAGATGTGATCCCTCCCCTGCTGCTCTTTGGGAATAATCCCTCCCCTCCAAGTTGGGCCCAGTTCCACCACCTTAGAGGGTCCCCTAGGGGAGTCCAGGCTGAAGGAGCCGCCCACCCCTACGACTGTCACTGCACAGCTCAGCCTGCAGCTCTGCCAGCGCCTCTGGCCGTAATACACCATTAAAAAGGCATGTCTACCCAGACTAGGGAAACTAAAGAAAAAATAAACAAGTGGGACTTTATCAGATTAAAGATCTTCTATAAGACAAACGAAACCAGAATCAAGATGAACAGACAACCCACCAGCTGGGAGACAATATTTGCAAAACATACATCTGACAAGGGGTTGATCTCCATAATATATAAAGAACTCACACAACTGAACAACAAAAAAACAAACAACCCGATCAAAAAATGGGCAGAGGAAATGAACAGACACTTCTCCAAAGAAGATATACAGATGGCCAATAGGCACATGAAAAGATGTTCAACATCACTAATCATCAGGGAAATGCAAATCAAAGCAACACTAAGATAGCACCTCACGCCCGTTAGAATGGCTATAATCACCAAGACAAAAAACAACAAGTGTTGGAGAGGATGTGGAGAAACAGGAACCCTCATACACAGCTGGTGGGAATGCAAACTGGTGCAGCCTCTATGGAAAACGGTATGGAGATTCCTCAAAGAATTAAAAATAGAGATGCCCTATGACCCAGCCATCCCACTACTGGGAATCTATCCAACGAACCTGAAATCAACAATCCAAAGAGGCTTATGCACCCCTATGTTCATTGCAGCATTATTCACCATAGCCAAGAAGTGGAAGCAACCTAAGTGTCCCTCGACTCATGACTGGATTAAGAAAATGTGGTATATATATACAATGGAATACTACTCAGCCATAAAAAAAGACAAAATCGTCCCATTTGCAACAACATGGATGGGCCTGGAGTGTATTATGTTAAGTGAAATAAGCCAGAAAGAGAAAGACAAACACTGTATGATCTCACTCATATGTGGAATATAAACCAACACATGGACAGAGAAAACTGTATTGTGGTTACCAGGGGCAAGGGGGGTGGGGGGTGGGCACAAGGGGTGAAGGGAGACATATATATGGTGATGGACAAACAAAAATGTACAACCCCAAATTTCACAATGTTAAAAACTATTAAAACATCAATAAAAAAAATTAAAAAAACAAAAACAAAAACAAAAACAAAAAAAGGCATATGCTCCCTGTTTGGCAGTCTGGGGTTTGTGATACTAGAATTTAAGGCTTCGATTATGAATGTGTGATTTCTGGTATTTGTAATTTAAACTATAAAAAGTTGCTTCAGAAAAAATTACAGCATGTGACCCCTATAACAGAGTAACTGTATTTATAACTTTTTTATTAGGGAAAAAACAGTCCTCTGCCATTATTTAAACTGCAGTCTACTAGCTTCAAAACTTTAAACAATATAATTTTTTTGTACAATCTTCAAGCAACTTAATGAAAGCCAGTGTTAATCTCACTGCTGTGAAAGGACAGCTCAAATGGAGATTTTGCTTGCTTTCTCCAGGCCTGATATAACACCAACCAGAAACATTCACCATACAAGGACACGGTAACACAGGAAAACGAAGGCAGTAAGAAAGCTCATATTTTTATAATGGCCTCCATAATTTGAAAAAATAAAATAACTTTCAGGAAGGTACCAAACCTTCATTTTCCATATAGACTTCATTATATATTTTCCTGAATTGGTAAAGCTCAAAAAAAGTACAGGTCTGTTAAGTACTGATCCTTACCAAGCCAGCTCATGGTAACTTTAGAGAGCTAATGTCATGGAGGCTGAATTTATTTGGATTGACTGTGTTGATCAAATTACTAAATATTAATTACTAAAATCATTCATCTCTATTTCTCTCTGTACTGTGTAGGCCTTTATGTTGCTTTTCAAAGATCCTGTTGTGAGAATTTGTGAGATCTTGCCAAAATGCAACTGATGTGAAAGGTGATAACCGTGCAGGAGGCTCCAATTCCCAACTCCTGTCGTGTAATCAGATTTAACATCAGGGTGGCTGGTTACCCAGGTGCTGTGGGCACAATACTAATAAAACCCAGGTCATGGGTGTCATTGGTATGTGAATATTGGCAAAGCATCAGAGCCCCGGCCCTGGCCGGTTGCTTCCAATGCAACTGTTGGATGCAAGGAAGGCAAGGGAGGGAATGGGAACCATGAATCTATAACTGAAAGGGGGTTAGCAAAACAGTCAATGCACACACCCTGATGGTAGTTCAAAATAGCAGCTTTGGTGAGTTCTTCTTTCACTTAGGATGTAGAAAACTGCAAAAGAATGTCACTCCCACCTTAGCAATGACAAAAAGATGGATAATCTACAAAATCATAGTCTTTTTGGAGTCTATCAGAGAGTTGAGGTTACAAGACCACCAAGTGAATGAAATTCCAAAGAGGGACCAGGCCCTCCAGGAGAGCCTGGATCCAGGTACTGTTGAACTTCTGGCAGCACCCGACGGGAAGGTGGCTACCTCACAAGCAAGTAGTCCCTCCTTATCTGCGGCGGATGCTTCCAGGACCCCCAGTGGATGCTTGAAACCTCAGATAGTACCGAACCCTATATATACTACTATATACTATGTTGTTTCCTATTCATACGTATTTGAAGTGTGACAGCAAAACTAGCAAGAATTTCTTTTTCCTTCTTCACAATTTCACAAATAGAAGATTCATTCTTACCGTAGATCTCAGCAACCTCAGCATGTGATTTTTTTCTTTCCTTATTAAGTCGAGAACTTTTCACTTAGAGGAAGCACTTTGTGGCTTCTCTCTGGCACATTGGAATTGCCAGCATCCCTGCTCTTGCGCTTTGGGGCCATCATTAAGTAAAATCAAGCGCTGTGAGACCCGAGCGGTGATCTGATAACCTGGGTGGCTATTAAGTGACTAACGGGCGGGGAGCGTGTACAGCGTGGGTCCGCTGGCCAAAGGGAGGATTCACTCCTGGGCAGGACAAAGCGGGGTGGCCCGAGATTTCGTCATGCTACTCAGAATGGCGTGCAATCTAAAACTTATGAATTGTTTATTTCTGGAATTTTCCATTTAATATTTTTGGATCACAGTTGACTGCGGGTAACTGAAACAGCGGAAAGTGAAACCCCGGATAAGGGAAGACTACTGTAAGAAGAAATCAGAATGTTAAATTCCTTAAGGCCAAGTGTGGGTGGCTTGTCAGTTTGGAATACCGGGGAGCCCAGACACCAAGGGAGTTCTCCCTCACTCACAAGCTGCTCACAGGAGACTGGGCAATGTGAAGACGGTGGGGAGCCGCCGCAGGGCTGGGGTGGCAGACGTGAGCAGCTGCCCCTGGGGATGGCACAAAGCCCACCCCGTACGTTTCCACTTACCAAGCAAAGGCCTTAGGCAGTTAAGGTTGGGGAGCAAACCCTCTACCCAGGGCCCAGGCAAGACCCTTTGCTCCCGAAGGAGTAAAAGCAAATCCGCTGCTACCTTGGAGGAGAAACGGAACACTCTCCTGCCCCCAGGACATGAACAACACTTCTTGGCTTCTCAGGGAGAGGAAGAAACTAAGTTTCCGTGTCCCTGGAGGAGGGGCAGGACCCTTCTTGAATCATGGATCAGTTAGAGAAACCCATGTCTCTGCTTTTTTTACTTATTTATTTAATGATTACTATCTTTCCAAATTTGAGGCAGCTTAGAATAAAATAGAATTAAACAACAAGTTTAATAGGCCACAATCAGAAAAGAAAACACTCTGGCCAAAAAGCCTAGTCTAGTTTTTGTGACTGAACGTGGTATTTGGTTCTGATCTGGCAGCCAGCACAAAAAGCTAAGCTTAGTGGGTTAAATAATTCTAATGTAGGATGCTTATAAATTCCTTAAAACAGACATTTTCTTGGTGGCAAATTCTGAGAGGATCACGTTAGACTTTACACAAGGGACCTTGGGTGATGAAATAGTGTTGTTCATTCATTCGATGAACATTTATTGTTCATCAGCCTAGGCCTGTGCTAGATTTGGGGTAAAAAGACATTGTTTCTGCTCCTTAGGAACTTTCAATGAAGTCGTTAAGGGAATCGACATGTTTTGGTTACCAAAGGAGCAGGAGTAACCTCCTGTTACAAATGTTGAGGAATCTGGCCAGGGTTCTTGCTGGAAAGGAAGTCCACACAATCCCAGCTCCAGGTGGGATATTAAGGGCAGCTGCAGGCAAAGTTGGAATTTCCCTCAAAGTTAAACTTGGAATTCGTCCAAATATCCTGGCAAGAATTCATTTGAGGCTGTGGAATTCCAGCCATGGTGCATGGCAAAGATAGTCTTCACCTAGACACTTTTCCCTGTCCATGTCACCATTTATGTCGGTAAAACAGCACTTAGCGGTCCCCTGGGTTGTCTGATAGGATCAGTTCGCAGTGAATGTTTCTACATAAATTGTGTTATTGATGTGAGATAGGAAGACAGCACTTCAGAGTATCATACTTGTGCTCATAGGATTCAGCAGTTCATGTTGGAGAAAGATGTTTAAAACAGAACAAAGTAAAGTCGATATTTGGTTAGGATAAAATATAAAAATCTGTGTTTTGTAAGAATGAACTAAAACTAAGACGCCACAGGATGCCCTATCCCGGTTACTGAAACATTTTAACTTCTTGGTGGTGAATTAGTAATTTTGGAACCTTAGGTCTAGTTCTCTCCCCGCCCCCCCGCCCCCTTCCTTTCTGTCCTTTAACACTTCTGAAGGCCTTGAGTAGAGAAGTGGCTTCTGTGATTGGAGCTTATTGGTCACTCTCTGGGACTTGGGGCCTCTTTGAGCTGTGAAGGCCTGCATGGCTTGTGGGGTTAAAGGAAGAAGAGAGAGTCTTACTATTTGAATTAAGGAGCCCAAGCGTTATAATTTGTGAAAGACTAAGAAGTCCATGCTTTACTGAAAGACCCCCTCCCTCCCTTTTTTCTGGTGTTCGAGGACAGGATTAGGATTTATTGTCCAATTTTATAGTTGCAGTTCACTTCATAGCAGACTTATAATTAAATCAACCAAGAATCCAGTCTGGCATTTCTAATGACATTATTTTAGGATAATCTGCTGTAGAGTTTTTGGGATTAGGAAATTGGGCCAGGATACTATTTCCAGAGGCTTTTTGGGTTGGGAGGCTTCTGGAACAAAACAAAACAAAACAGGAGACATGCTGTCTTGGGAAACTCAGCAATATTTTACTGAAAAAGTCAATTCTGGCTCAGATGTGTTGGCTTTGAATTTTTACAGGATATGCCCCCACCATTTCCATGAATTGGTTTGTTATATTCCCTTTCTGATTAAACTGCCTGCCTGAGATGGGCTGGAATTATTTTTATGCAGTTCCCCAACTTTGCTGGCAGAGTACAATTCAGTAAACCCAAACAGATGGGCGCAGAACGCGCTGTCCGTCACTGGGAGGCAAGCTTGTTTGTGTCATTTGTTTCTTGCTTCTGCTGCCTTATAAGAAGGCAGTGCAAATCTGATCTTTTATTCTGAATTCCAGTTTCTTCATGATACCTACATTTTCTTCTTAGCCACCAGATGATTGCATTTCCCAGATGATTTCTTCTTGAGCCTTCTCCGTATTCTGTGACTCCCTCCAGACTGTTTCCTCACTGAATCTTTTTCTTGAAAACCGAGGTCAAGAACTCCTGGACATGCCCCAAGTTTAGATCATCTCCAATCACTTATTAGAAGTAAATTGGAGAATGATCAAATACAGTCAAAGTCCCGACATCATCCCTTATTATCTGCGTGAAGATCATTGTTAGAATGGATAGAAGAAACCTACACCATGGTTTGCCTTATGTGAAAACTCTTGCAGTTAGACACTGAAGCCGTGAACCTAAAATTATGGTGCATATTTTCATAAAATAATCTGAGCTCTTTAAAGCCCACTCTCTGTTTCATAATGTGAGCCTCTGTATTTTTCACTCCTAGTATCTTTCTTATTTCTTATTAGTTCTAGAAGTTTGTAATTCCAGAAAATCCCAGTAATTTCTAGCTATAACGACTTTAAGTATATATGCCTAAAGTCTTTTTTTCCCCCTAATTGAAGCCGGTTTAGATAATTACGTATTTGTCTTAGCTTTATTTTTTATCAAAGTTATAGATGCCCATAGTTTAAGCCAAAAAGCTGGTTATGAAAAATAACAGGCTCCATCCCCTTCTCCCCTCGTTTTCTACTCCCTGAGACAACCACTTTTACCTCTTTTAGCTAATAATTTTTGTTTTACCTCCATTTCTTTTAATGACATGCTTATATTTCTACTTTTCAATTTTTCAGTTGTGGGTTATCTTCTTACCATAAAAGATGGTGACTTAACTATGTTTCCTCCTATTAACTATGCCTTTTTCTATTCTCCCAACTCCCCAAATAGTTATGTTGTAAAATAATTAGCTCAATATTCAGTATTTACATCGTTATGATTACGTAAATGCTATTTGTAGCTGAGCCATGTAGTAAATCATGATTATTTTTTCCTTTCTGTGCAAAGTTTTGTTTTTTCTGGAGTTAATCTTTTCTCCCCTTGATTTTCTGTGCTTTTGCTAATTCAACCACAAAAATTCTTCACAAATTGTCCAAGTCATCCCTCAGACTTTCAGAAATATCAGGCACTCTACCAATTTCATCTTTCTGGAGAAGTCTCTTCTACAATCTTCCAATTTCCTCTGATCTAGGCTGCTCGTTCTCTTTGTCTGGTACACAGCTGTCATCTCAGGATCTCTCTTCACACCACTTTGCCTCTTCCAATGCTGATTTCTTATTTTCTTTATTCCATATCTTCCTCTTTATTGGTGGAACTCATCTTCTGGTAGCTTTTTTTTTTTTTTTTGTGAGGAAGATCAGCCCTGAGCTAACATCTATTGCCAATCCCGCTCGTTTTTTTCCCGCTTTTTCTCCCCAAAGCCCCAGCAGATAGTTGTATGTCATAGTTGCACATCCTTCTAGTTGCTGTATGTGGGACACGGCCTCAGCATGGACAGACAAGCAGTGTGTCGGTGTGTGCCCAGGATCCGAACCCAGGCCACCAGTAGTGGAACACACGCACTTAACCGCTAAGCCACAGGGCCGGCCCCCCTTCTGGTAGCTTTTTGTGTGAAAAAGATCCCAAAAGCTTATAGCTTTTTGCTATAAGGGACAAAAAAAAATTTTTTTTGAGAACTTGTACATTTTAAAATACCTTTATTATCTCCTCACACTTGATTTATAGTTAGGCTTGGTATTTAATTCTAGGATGAAAACATTTTCCTTTAGAATTTCAAAGGCATTGCTCCATTGCCTTCTGGCTTCCATTACTGCCGTTGAAATGTCTAAAGTTATATGCTATTTTCTTTCTTTCATCTTTAGAAGTTTTTAGGATCTTCTCTTTGTCCTGGAATTCTGAAAATTTTTGATAATGTGCTCTGATATGATTGTGCTTCTTAATTGCTTGGCTACTTGGTAGGCCTTTTTGATACAGAAATTAGTGACTCTTAGTTCTCAGAAATCGTGCATTATTTCTTTCTTCCCTTTCCCCATTTTCTCTGTTGATGTTTCATGGAACTCCAAATTTTAAGTTGTAAAAAAAAGGAAAAGAAAAAATGTATTAGATGCCTTCTTTACTCTGGCTGTTTAGATATTCCAAGAAAAAGAGATGGTAGGACAGAAGACGTGTGAAAGTGAAAGTCAACATAAGAAAATAGAGTCCAGGGAAAATCATGATGATTCTTCCAATTCTTTACCTTTTTTGAAGACTGAAGTGATTGGGCTGGAATAAAGGCGAAGAGGGATTTTGAGTGTCTTTTTGTAACTTTCTATTGGGGGTAGAGAGGAGTGAAGGTGCAAGGAAAGAAGACCATCTCCTTCATCTACATTTGGGGATTGAGGGCTGGATAATAGACGCCCCATAGGGAACATGGGTGGTGCTGGATTAGGTGAATTGTCAGGGAATACAATCCTTTTGGTATTGTCTGTGATGAGCTTGTTAGATCTTTGAGTTCAATAATCACCTTGACCTGGGGCTTAACATGAAGAGATGCGTCAGCAGATAGGGTTGGAAAAAGGAGGATAAATGAGTGAGGAGAGAGCAATACCAATCATTTATTTTTATTGATATTTTCCTAATTCAGTGTTTAAGATGTCCAGTATCATCAGCATCCTCTTGGACACACACATACACACCTACATACACACTGATGGGCTCACATAACTAACGTCAAAGTGGAACTCAACAAAACTCAACATCCACACATATCTATAGAAAGTACACACCACACACCACACACCACACACACACACTTATCGTCTGTTGCTTAATATGCTGGTCTGTATTGTTATTTATCGTTTTATTAGCCTACCCTGTGTAACTAAGCCACTGAGAACAGTCATTGTTTTATGCCCCGTGAAGCGCTCTACATCTTGCCTGGTGCACCCACTTAACGTGCCTGTGAACACTTGTAGCTGGTGATGGTGTCATACATTTTCTCCTTGTGTCTGAGAGAAAGTCAGAAGGGGCTAGTAATGCCCAATTTGCGTGTCAACCAGATTTCCCAGTGCTCAGTCATGAGAAGCATAACCTGGTAACCAAAGATAAGTTAAAAAGTGCTTTCTAGCTGCATCAGTATTGTTAAGGAGATCTTAATATAGGGGGTGAGTTGCTAGCTTTTCCCGTGCCATTCATCATAATGTTCTCTTAGGTTCCCTCCCCCTGCATTTTCCACTGAACTTGCACAAATTAGTCAGTTTGTGACTTCAGTAAACAATGATGAGAGGCTGCTTATGTGAAGAATTCCCTTTGGAAAGTTAAATGAGGATAAAAAGTGACGCAGGCAGTTGAAGGAGTGGCGGGGATGTCGGTGACGGCAGCAGATGCTGGATGCCTGCGTTCCAGGGCTTGTTCTGCAGCCATGAGAGGCGCTGTGTGTGGAGCTCCGGCCCTGAGAAGGGAAAAGAACGCAGGCCCCAGTGTTCACAAATAGACCCAGACTCAGGAGAGCGTCAGGCTCCAACTTCTCTGGCTCCTAACTGGCTTTCTCTTATAATTCAATTTCAAACTAGTTGAAGGACAATTTTAAATAGAAATAGGATTCTGAAAAAATAAGCAAACAAAGACTGTTATAGGCAAAATGCTGTTTCATAATTGAATAGATTCTTTAATTCTAACGGGTTCTTTATCAAACAAATTTCTAGTATTTCATCTGAACCACATTAAAATGGTCTTTTTCTAAGAAAATAAATATTTTCAAAAGTAGCTTCAGAAAACAATTACCATTTTAATGTGAAATGCTCAGTTTTAGAAAGTTTATAGCATTAAGTTCCAAATTTTAGCTCAAAGGCAGTGGAGATAATGGAGCTGGAATTGGCTTCTATTCAGCGGCCAGCTCTTGTAAGCCGATACCTCGTGGGCGCCTGGCAGAGTTAGGATTTGAGCACAGAGGCTGCCTCCCACCATTGGAATTATTTGAGGTCCCCATAGTTTCTTTCAAGTTTGTTTTTATTTGCCTCATCACAGTCACATCTTTTCAAATGTAGTAGCTGTTGTTAGGATGCTTCAAAAAAGAGGACACTAGGGGCCGGCCCGGTGGCGCAAGCGGTTAAGTGCGCGCGCTCCGCTGCGGCGGCCCGGGGTTCGCTGGTTCGGATCCCGGGCGCGCACCGACGCACTGCTTGGTAAGCCATGCTGTGGCGGCGTCCCATATAAAGTGGAGGAAGATGGGCACCGATGTTAGCCCAGGGCCGTCTTCCTCAGCAAAAAAAAAAGAGGAGGATTGGCGGATGTTAGCTCAGGGCTGATCTCCTCACAAAAAAAAAAAAAAAAAAAAAAAAAAAAAAGAGGACACTAATAGACAACAGTCAATAGGTAGTATGCCACCCCTGTAGTAGGCACTTTTTTAAGTGTTATCTCCCATTATCTCATTTAATCCTCACACAAATTTAGGAAGTTGGTACTATCGTTATCTCCCTGTCACAGATGAAGGAACTTGCCCAAAGTCCCAAAGCTTAGTAACTGTTGCAGCTGGGATCAAACAGGCAGAACGGCCCTGTTGCACTTACCCACTAAAGTATTGCCAATTTGCTCTTTATAGCTTCTCAGAAGACGGCAGGAAACAGCATCGGCTGTATCTGCCGTGATGAGAGAGGAGAAGAATTCCCTGTTCTTATAACCCAATTCCACAACATACTTTCAGCATTCAGGTAAACCTTGAGATCAGTGTTCAAATTGTAAACTAGGCTCTCATTCTTTTTTTTAAATTTCCATACGTCATTTCTCCTTTATTATAAGATACACAAATTGGGTGATTTTACAACCCTAAAAGGATGGGATGGCTCAGAAATTTAATAATCATCATTAAGTTTCCTAAAGAACGTTTAGTAAGCAACTAGAATGCCCATTGGCTTGTAAGGATTTAGATCTATTCCTTCACTAATGACTTTATCCACTTGGAAAAGTTATTTTTATATCTATATTACAACTATATGCCATCTCTATTTCACTCCCTGCAGAAAATACAGCTTTCTCAAAAGCCTGGGTCGTAGACATGTAATAAGTTCACAATGTAGTCAGTTTTATAGACCATGTGAACACATGTACCAGGCTCTCATTCTTGGAGTAAGACAGAGGGAAGGGCTTCAATAGTGTGAAAGCAAATGAAGTCATAATAAAAGAGCTAATCTAACACTTTCTCATAAACAGGATTTCTCTAAATTACCTCATTTGGTATGTCCAACAGCTTTATTGTCAACAGCTGGGCTTCAGACCGCAGCCTCCTGACCTTGAGCCACTTGACTCCTCTGGGCCTCAGCTCCCTCAGTTGTAAAATAGGAATAATAATAACAGTAGCCACCGTTACACGTTCCAGGCACTGTGCTGTGGGCTTTACACGCATGCTCACATTTAAGCTCATGACAGCCTGTAAGGTATCGAGATGGAATTGGTGAGAGCTTGAAAGTTTGAAGCCCTGAGTAAGATCCCAGAGCTAGTAAGTGACAAGTCTAGTAAGTAACCCTGACTACAGCTGAGCCCCGAGTGTGGGCACTCAACCGTCGGCAACACTATGAAGATTTGAGTGGCCTGCTGTCTGCAATAAGGCCATAGGAAGTGCCAGTCGAATCTGATCGCCATGAGCTATCTGTCAGAAATGTCTGACAATATCAGAAATGAAAGACATCTCTCATTTTTATTTATAAAAAACAAATTGTGTATATTTTGAAACCATGAGAAATGTTTAGGAATTAGAACTTAATTATCGGTAAGAAAATCTTTCCTGTAGGATTCTTTAGCTACCGAAATAGTAAGTGGCGCTTAAAGATTGATATCTGACTCCCATCTGGGTGGCAACTATTGACAGCAATCCACAGACTTGCAAATACGATTCTATATTTATATTTTGCTCTTCTTATGTTTATCTAACTGTAGCTCTCTCTCCCATTGACTGAGTGGTGCATTTTAAAAATCTCACCAAGCAATAGTACTGGTTTAGTGAAAAAGCCCTTGGCCATTTTTGTTTTCTCTTTTGATTTGTTTTAACGTCGTATAAATAGTAACTGAGAGGATTATTGTGATATTGTGATTTATGATAAAAAAGATAATATTTGCTCTTTGTCCGGTTTCTGGCACAGAACTCCTAAAACCCTTGGAATTTCCTGTGATGAGAGTGATAAAGATGTCTTGATATTCATAATAAACCCCTTTCAACCTCACTTGAGTTTATGTTAATGAGGTGACTTTTGGAAAGCACCTTATGGTTGGGGGTTGGTTGCCAGGGGAACCAACCACGTGATTGGAGAGTTGGAACTTTTGGTCCCCACACTCACCCCATCACCAATGGCCAATGATTTAACCAATTGTGCCTAGGTAATGTGGCCTTCATAAAAACCTAAAAGCTAAAAGGATGGGGTTCGGAGAGCTTCAGATTTGGTGAACATATGGAGATTTGGGGAGAGTGGCGCCCCTTCCCACATCCCTTGCGCTGCTCTTCCATCTGGCTGTTCCTGAGTTACTTCATTTTATGATAAACCAGTAATCTAGTAAGTAAAGTGTTTCTCTGAGTTCTGTGAGCTGCTCTAGCAAATTAATCAAACCCAAAGAGGAGTTTGTGGGATCCTCCAATCTATAGCTCGTTGATCAGAAGCACAGGTGACAGCTAGGACTTTTGATGGGCATCCGAAGTTGGGGGAGCGGGGTTGGTCTTGTAGGACTGAGCCCTTGACCTGTGGGGTCTGATGCTATGTCTAGGCAGAGAGTGTCAGAATTGAGCTGATTGCTTGGTGTTGTGGAAAAAAGGGGCACACACATCGGAGCTGGTGTCAGACTCATAGTTATGAAGTCGCCTCCACTCTTGGGGGAGTGGTGGCGTTCTCTGCCCAACCCGTACATCTTGCTTCTCTTTCCAACTTCACTGTGTCTGTCTAACAGATGCGTGCGTGGGGAATGAGAAGGAAGGGAGTTGGGCTCTGTCTTGTCTCCCAGCACACCTCTTGCCAGGCTGCCGCTCTCGCCGTGGTTGCTGCTCTCTCTTCCCTGGACCAGGGACTCGCGGGGCATGCAGACGACAAGGGCAAACCCCACCTTGTCTTCAGTGCCTGCACAGCTCCCCGTTTGCACATCCAGGTAATGAGCCACGTCCTGAGGTAGTAAGTTCAGGGCGCTCAGGTAGCAGGCAGGCCCGTGAAAGGTCTGGTTTCACTTTTACAAATATTACAAATATTTGGTTGGGTGGAGTTGGCAAAAAGGCGGGCATGTTCCCACTTCTTGTTCTCTCTTGTTTAGACACCTGTGTAAGCCATATGTTTGCTTGGTTGCATGCAGTCACTCTGATTGTTTATTATTATTACCACCATTCATGTGGCACTTTATTTTAAAGGGAACCCATGTCTAAATTTTCTGGTTACCCAACAAAATTATAATGAAATAACCTTCATGCACTTTGTAGCGACCTTGGTGCTGAGTATGTTGGTTACCAAACCAACTGCAGGGCCATCAGCTTGTACTTCTAAGCCCTCATGATATCCCACATGACTTCGTATCTCAAAAACTTCTTCATATTTGTTTTTCACAGTCAACAGCCTCTCATCAGCCACCATCAGTTTTGGCTCAGGTTAAGCAGGCTGTTTCACGAGGCTTAAAACCCAAGCGGGTAGATGGTTACTTTGGCAATGTTCTTACATAAACAGATGAAGACAGCTGATAACATTAGCGACTTCACTTGTCATCTCGTTTTTCTAGGGCACTTGCTTCCCTGAAAATTATTTATGTTTGATGTATTAATCCATGGCAACCACTTAACACAGCTGTACCAAATGTTGATCCCGGATGATCAGTTGCTTATTCTCCCTTACACCGTTCTATTTTGGGAGTGGGATGGACTTGTGACTGTGCTCAGCTGAACTCTCACCTCCATTAAGTTACAAATGGTGGCTTGTAGAAGAGTCTGCCACTTAGCCTTAGTCTTTAGGAGAAAAAATAAATTCTGCTCATTTACCCAGATGGCATCATTCCTTATATTTAAATTCTAAAAGATTAAAAATAGGAATAAAAATTTATAATAAATAAAAGAATAAAAATTTTCTGCATCAAAGAATCTAAATGTTTAAAAAAACTTTAATAATGTATTGCAGTAATACAGCATGCACTGATAAAAAAATGAAAATAGTATAGAAAAGCATAAATGATAGCCTCCATTTCACTCTTCCTTACCCTGTCCCACTGCTCTTAGATATTTCTTGAAAACATTTCTATTTTTACTCCTTTGGTTACCTACAACACTCTAAATAATATGGTTTCACATCTCTTCTTTGACACATCAACTTTTTTATCAGTTCTATTTTAAAACACGGCTTTATTGATGTATAATGTACATATCATAAAATTCACTTATATAAAGTATACAATGAAATGAATTTTAGTAAATTTACAGAGTTGTGTTAGCATCACCACAATCCAATTTTAGAACATTTCTATCACTCCACATTCTATCCCTCCTGGCCGTTTGCAGTCACTCCATATTTTCAGTCCCAGCCGCAGGCAATCCCTATTCTACTGTCTGTCTCTATAGATTTGCCTCTTCTGGACATGTCGTAAAAATGGAAGTGGCCAATTAATTGAAGACAATATTTACTGACTTCCTGATACACAAGATACAGGTTTATCTTCCTTATAGAACTACCTTTCCCCAATCCCATTTCTCCCAATTTTTGAGAATGATATATTATTTTTAAAATTCTTATGTTGGTTCTTTTAGTCATTTTAAGCAACCTACTCTTATTTTTTTCTTTGTTTCATCAACTTCTGTCAATGTCTTTTGCCTCCCTTGCCCCCATATAAAATGCCTTATGCTTTTCACTCTTTTTCCTTGCCCTTGTTCACAGTTAACTTCTGATAACTTCTGACAGTTATGCCTTATTTTATATTATTAAGGCTGACAGTATTTTATCTTCTATTCTGCAACTATAGTTAAGTCTTCGATGTCTACAGGTTGATTCTAAAGGTAGAAAGCCAAGAGCAGCCTTTATGAATCTGTAAATCTTGCTCAGTGCAGATCTGGGTCATGTGCCTGGATGACAGTTCCTTCCCTTAGGTCCAGTGCAGGACTGCGGTGGTGCTCTGAGGACAGGTTGCTCACGTCAGAGTCAAATGAATCTCCTTTCTGTATCCTGCAGTAAATGCTCGAAATTTAACCACAGTTAGTGTCATACTTGAGCCATCCTCTATACCTTTTCATTTTTTCCCCTAAAGTTTTAAATTATTTTTTATCCTTCTTGTTGGAAAAGGAATAATATACCTTCACTGTGTCCTAAAATTGATCTGCCTCTCTGTCACACTAACTGCACAAAGTCCTCCTTTTCCCAGAGCCCTTAACTGTTCTGATTTTAAGTAGATTTTCTCTAGGCCAAACGCATGAGCTGTCATCTGGGGTCTTCTGTTCATCGTGTTCCTGGACCCTAAGTTCACCTCCATAATGTACTCTTTCATGTTTTTCCCCTTCAGTTGACTGGAGTATATTCTCCAGTAAATTACTGGGGAAAAAAAGATGTGGGAGAGGTGAGCTCCTAGTATCACTTCAAAGGTATTTATTTCTCTTTCACAGTTTTTTGTTTGTCTGGGCCAGTTATAGAACTTTCAAAATCATTTTTCCTATGAATTTGAAGGTATTGCTTCTGTGTTTTCTAATGTATTGTGCTGCTGATGAGAAAAATCTGATGCCAGCTGAATTCTTACTCCTTAGCTAATGGTGTGTTCTCTTTGGACTATTTTTAGGTCTTCTATTTATTGTTACTGTTCTGAAATTTCACAAAAATGGATCTCATGCTTTTAATTTCTTTTATCCTGCTTGGAATTCTGTGGTCTCATTCAATCTAAAGACATAACATTGTCAGTTCTGAGAAAAGTTTTGTCCTCCTCACACATTTGTTTTTTCAATCTCTCTCTCTCTTTTTTTATTGAGGTAACACTGGTTTATAACATTATGGAAATTTCAGGTGTACATCATTATATTTCATCTTCTATAGACCACATCGTGTTCATTACCGAAAGTCTAGTTGCCATCTGTCACCATCTACATGTGCCGCTTTACCCCTTTCGCCCTCTCACGCCCTTCCCCTCTGGTAACCACCAATCTGTTCTCTGTGTCTACGTGTGTGTGTGTTTGTTTATCTTCCACCTATGAGTGAAATCATATGGTAATTATCTTTCTCCATCTGACATTGTGCTTTGCATAATACCCCCAAGGTCCGTCCATGTTATCACAAAGCAAGATTTCATCTTTTTTATGACTAAGTAGTATTCCATTGTATATATGTACCATGGCTTCTTTATCTTTTCATCTGACAGTGGGCACTTAGGTTGCTTCCAAGTCTTGCCTATTGTGAATAATGCTGCAATGAACATAGGGGTGCATATACCTTTTTTAATTACTGTTTTCATGTTCTTTAGATAAATACTCAGAAGTAGAATAGTTGGATCATATGATATTTCTGTTTTTAATTTTTTGAGGAATCTCCATTCTGTTTTCCATAGTGGCTGCATCAATTTGCATTCCCACCAGCAGTGTATCAGGGCTCCCTTTTCTCCACATCCTCTTCAACGCTTGTTATTTCTTGTCTTTTTAATAATAGCCATTCTGATGAGCATGAGCTGATATCTCATTGCAGTTTTGATTTGCATTTCTCTAATAATTAGTGATGTTGAACATCTTTTCATGTGCCTGTTGGCCACCTGTATATCTTCTTTGAAAAAATGTCTGTTCATATCCTCCGCCCATTTTTTGCTTGGGTTTGTTTGTTTTTTGTTGTTGGGTTGTATGAGTTCTTTATATATTTTGGATATTAACCCCTTATCAGATATATGGTTTTCATATATCTTCTCCCAATTGGTTGGTTGTCTTTTCATTTTGTTGATGATTTCCTTTGCTGTGCAGAACCTTTTTAGTTTGATGTAGTCCCATTTGTTTATTTTTTCTTTTGTTTCCCTTGCCTGAGGAGACATGATAATCAAAAAGATACTGCTAAGACTGATGTCAAAGAGCATACTGCCTATGTTTTCTTCTAGGAGTTTTATGGTTTCAGCTCTTACATTCAAGTTTTTAATCCATTTTGAGTTAATTTTTGTGTATGATGTAAGATAATGGTCTACTTTCATTCTTTTGCATGTGGCTGTCCAGTTTTCCCAACACCATTTATTGAAGAGACTATCCTTTCTCTATTGTATGTTCTTGGCTCCTTGGTTGAAAATGAGCTGTCCACAGATATTTGGCTTTATTTCTGGGCTTTCAGTTCTGTTCCATTGATCTGTGTGTCTATTCTTCTTCCAGTACCATACTATTTTGATTACTATAGTTTTGTAGTATATCTTGAAATCAGGAAGTGTGATACCTCAAGCTTTGTTCTTTTTTCTCAGGATTGCTTTAGCTATTCAGGGTCTTTTGTTGTTCCATATAAATTTTAGGATTCTTTGTTCTATTTCTGTGAAAAATGTCATTGGGATTTTGATAGGGATTATGTTGAATCTGTAGATTGCTTTAGGTAACATGGACATTTTAACTATGTTAATTATTCCAATCTATGAGGATGCAATATCTTTCCATTTCTTTATGTCTCCTCAATTTCTTTCAACAACATCTTATAGTTTTTAGTATACAGGTCTTTCACCTCCTTGGTTAAACTTATTTCCAGGAATTTTATTATTTTTGTTGTGATTGTAAACACGATTGTATTCTTGCATTCTCTTTATGCTATGTCATTGTTAGTGTATGGAAACACAATTGATTTTTGTATGTTGATTTTGTACCCTGCAACTTTACTGTATTCATTAATTATTTCTCATAGCTTTTTGCTAGATTTTTTAGGGTTTTCTATATATAAAGTCATCTCATCCACAAATAGTGACAGTTTTACTTCTTCCTTTCCAATTTGGATCCCTTTATTTCTTCTTCTTCTTCTTTTTTTTTTTTGGTGAGGAAGATTGGCCCTTTGCTAACATCTGTTGCCAATCCTCCTCTTTTTGCTTGAGGAAGATTGTTGCTGAGCTAACATCTGTGCCAATCTTCCTCCATTTTTGGGACGTCACCACAGCATGGTTTGACAAGCAGTGTAGGTCTGCACCCAGGATCCGAATGTGCGAACCCTGGGCTGCTAAAGCAGAGCACGCAAACTTAACCACTACGCCACCGGGCTGCCCCCCTTTTATTTCTTTTTCTTTCCTAATTGCTCTGGGTAGGACTTCCAATACTAAGTTGAATAAGAGTGACGAGAGTGGGCATCCATGTCTTGTTCCTGTTCTTAAAGGGATAGCTTTCAGCTTTTCACCATTGAGAATGATATAAGCTGTGGGTTTGTCATATATGGCCTTCATTATGTTGAGGTACTTTCCTTCTATATCCATTTTACTGAGAGTTTTTTTTTTATCATAAATGGATGTTGAATCTTGTCAAATGCTTTCTTTGTGTCTATTGAGATGATCATGTGATTTTTATTCTTCATTTTGTCAACATGGTGCATCACATTGATTGATTTGTAAATGTTGAATCATCCCTGCATCCCTGGAATAAATCACACTTGATCGTGGTGTATGATCCTTTTAATGTATTGTTGCATTCGATTTGCTAATATTTTGTTGAGGATTTTTGCATCTATGTTCATCAGGGATATTGGCCTGTAATCTTTTGTGTTGTTCCGTCTGGATTTGGTATCAGGGTAAAGTTGACCTCATAAAATGAGTTAAGAAGCATTTTGTCCTCTTGAATTTTTTGGAATAGTTTGAGAAGGGTAGGTATTAAATCTTCTTTGACTGTTAGGTAGAATTCAGTAGAGAAACTGTTTGGTCCTGGACTTTTGTTTTGGGGGAGGGTTTTGATTACTGTTTGAATCTCTTTACCAGTGATTGGTCTATTCAGATTCTCTGTTTCTTCTTGATTCAGTTTTGGGAGGTCGTATAATTCTAAGAATTTATCCATTTCTTCTAGGTTATCCAATTTGTTGGCATATAGCTTTTCATCGTATTCTCTTATAATCTTTTGTATTTCTGTGGTATCCATTGTAATTCTTCCCCTTTCATTTCTAATTTTATTTATTTAAGCCTTCTCTCTTTTTTTCTTAGTGAGTCAAGCTGAGGGCTTGTCAATTTTGTTTACCTTTTCAAAGAACCAGCTCTTAGTTTCATTGATTTTTTGTTTTTTCTTCTCTTTTTTTTGGGAGGAACATTCGGTCTGAGCTAACATCTGTGCCAATCTTCCTCTATTTTGTATGTGGGTTGCTGCTACAGCATGAGTTGACTAGTGGTGTATGTCCTCGCCTTGGATCTAAACTGGTGAACCCAGGCCGCTGAAGTGGAGTGTGCCCAAATAACCACTATACCATGTGGCTGGCCCCTCATTGATCTTTTCTATTGCCTTTTTAGTCTCTGTTTTGTTCATTTCCACTCATATTTTTATTATTTCCTTCCTTCTACTGACTTTAGGCTTTGTTCATTTTTTAGTTCTTTTAGGTGCACTGTTAGATTGTTTATTTGAGATTTTTCTTGTTTCTTGAAGTAGGCCTGTATTGCTATAAATTTCCTTAGTACTGCTTTTGCTACATCCCATAGATTTTGGTATGTTGTGTTTTCATTCTCATTTGTCTCCAGGTAGTTTTTGATTTCATCATTGATCCAATCGTTGTTCACTAGCATGTTGTTTAGTCTCCACATATTTGTGACTTTTCCAGCTTTATTCTTGTAGTTGATATCTACTTTCATACCATTATGATCAGAAACAGATGCTTGATATGATTTAAATCTTCTTAAATTTATTGAGACTTGTTTTGTATCCCAACATATCGTCTATCTTTGAGAATGTTCCATGTGCACTTGAGAAGAATGTGTATTCCACTGCTTTTGGATGGAATGTTCTATATATATCTATTAAGTCCTTCTTAATAGATATATATAGATCTAGTCTATAGATCTAGTGTTTCAATGTATAGGTCTAGTGTTAGTTGTATAGGTCCAGTGTATAGTTCTAGTGTGTAGGTCTAATGTTTCATTTAAGACTAATGTTTCCTTGTTGACTTTCTGTCTGCATGATCTATCCATTGACGTTAGTGGGATATTAAAGTCCCCTACTATTATTGTATTGCTGTCAATTTCTCCCTTTAAGTCTATTAATAGTTGCTTTATATACTTTGGTGCTCTTACATTAGGTGCATATCTATTAATAAATATTATGTCTTCTTGGTAGATTGTCCCCTTTATCATTATATAATGTCCATCTTTGTCTCTTGTTATCTTTTTTGGCTTGAAGTCTATTTTGTCTCATATAAATATGTCTACACCCACTTTCTTTTGGTTGCCCTTTGCTTGGAGTATCATCTTCCATCCCTTCATTTTGAGTCTATGTTTGCCTTTAGAGCTGAGATGGGTCTCCTGAAGGTAGCATATTGTGGGATCTTGTTTTTTAATTCATCCAACCACTCTGTGTCTTTTGATTGGTGAATTCAATTCATTTACATTTAGGGTGATTATTGATATATGAGGGCTTAATACTGCCATTTTATCTTTTGTTTTCTGGTTGTTCTATATTCACATTGTTTCTTCTTCCTTATGTTTCTGCCTGCCATTTTAGTTTGGTGGTTTTCTGTGATATGTTTCTCATGTGTTACCATGAGGTATGTATAAAAGATTTCATAGATGAGATAGTCCTTTTTCTTGTCTTCATCAGCCTATGCTGGTTCCATCCTTTTCCTCTTTCCCTTCTATATTTTTTGTCACAAATTATCCTTTTTTGTGTTGTGAATTTGTTACCAAATTGAAGTGGTTATAGTTATTTTTAATACTTTCTTTCCCTTTAGCCTTTATGTTGTAAGTAAGTGTTTACTAACCTATTCTAACATAGAGTTGCAATTTTCTGATTCTGTCTATTTATCACCTTGCCTAAAGCTTTGTATACCTTCGCCTTTTCATTTCAGGTAGGAGAGCTCTTTTCAAGATTTCTTGTAAGGCAGATCTTGTAGCAATGAGCTCTCTCAGCTTTTGTTTGTCTGGAAAAGGCTTTATTTGTCCTTCATAGTTGAAAGATAACTTTGTTGGATAGAATGTTCTTGGCTGATCGTTTTTATCGTTCAGTATTTTGAGTATATCATTCCACTCTCTCCTGGCCTGTATAGTTTCTGCAGAGAAATTCGCTGATAGCCTAATGGGGGTTCCTTTGTAGATAATTATTTTCTTCTCTCTGGCTGCCCTTAATATTCTTCCTTCGTCATTGACTTTTCACAGTTTTAATGTAATATCCCTTGGAGAAGGTCTTTTTTCATTGAGATAATTAGATATTCTATTAGCTTCATGTACTTGTATATCCAGTTCCTTCCTCAAGTTTGGGAAGTTATCAGCTATTATTTCTTTAAATAAGCTCTCTACTCCCTTCTACCTATCTTCTCCTTCTAAGATACCCATTATCCTAATGTTGCTTTTCCTAATTGAGTCGGATATTTCTCATAGATTTTTCAATTTTTTTAGAATCTTAGTTCTTTCTCTTCTTCCCCCTGAATCATTTCTAGATTTCTGTCTTGGAGCCTACTAATTCTCTCTTCCATGTGGTCTGCTCTATTTCCAATGTTTTCTACTTTACTCTTCATCTCATTTATTGTGTTCTTCAGCTCCAGAATTTCTGATTGGTTCTTTTATAGACTTTCAATCCCCTTGGCAAAGTACTCCTTCTGTTCATTAATTTTATTCCTGAGCTCATTGAATTGCCTTTCTGAGTTTTCTTTTAACTCATTGAGTTTCTTCATGACAGCTATTTTGAATTCTCTGACAGTTAGATTGCAATCTTCCATGACTACAAGTTTGGTTTCTGGAAACTAGTCATTATCTTTTTGTGATATCATGTTACTGTAGTTTTTCATGGTACTTGATGAGTTGTTCCTCTGCTGGTGCATTTGTGGTAGCAAACATCTTTCTTATTTGGGTAAGGCTTTGTTTATTTTGATTCTAAGCTGCTTTTGGTTGTATTTGAGAGCCTGTGTTTCCACCCTCCCCTCCACTGCCTCTGTCAGAGGAGTCGTCAGTGCCCTCCTTGTGCTACTTGTGCCTCCAGGGTTGCTGGCGCCTTGCTGCTTATGATGTCGCTGAAGTCCCAGGTGTCACTACCAAGGTCATCAGGCTGAGAGCACCTCTGCTGCTTCTGGGGTGTCCTGGGTCACAGGTTCCCCCACTGTGGTGGGGGAAGAAGGAGAGTGGAGCGGCAGCCAGGGTCATGGGCATTTCTGCCATGTCCAAGTTTGTTGGGTCTGCAGATGCTGCTGCTGTGGGCATGGGGTCAGAGTTGTGGGCGCTGCTGCAGCTGTGCAGGACCAGGGTCATGGGCTCTGGTGTTGCTGTTATGTGGCTCTCCACAGACTTGGGTGCTGCTGCTATGTGCATTGCCTGCATGGCTGCTCCTGGGTTTCCTGGAGGTGCTGGTACCACCACTGCCGGGGATGCTGAGTTCACAGGTGTTGCCACCACTGCCAGGTGGGTCGGGGTCATGGGCTACACTGCTACTTCCATGGGGGAGGGGCGCCTGGGTTGTGAGCACTGCCAGGGTTCCCGAAGCCTCCGGTCTTGGGTGCTGGTGCAGTTCCTGGCACCTCAGCTTGTGGGCACCCCTGCTGCTGCCAGGGTCTCAGAGGCTTGTATGCAGCTCCTGTTGCTGGAAGGGCCAGTGTGGAAAATGCTGCTACCACCAGGAGAGGGGGAGGGGGCTGGTTCATAGGCACCACTGTTGTCCCTGAAGCCTCAGGTCACAGGCATCACACGCCTCTGCTGGGGGATGGGGAGGGGCTGAGTCTTGAATGATGCTGAGGTTCCTGCAGCCTCTGGTCGCGGACGTCAGAGCAATTCCTGGAACCTCAGGTCATGGGCACCACCGCTGCTGCCAGGGATATAGGGGTCTTGGACGCAACTCCCGCTGCTGGGAGGGCCAGGGTTGAAAGCTAGGGGAGGGGGTGGGGGCTGGGCCACAGGTATTGTCATGGTTCCTGGAGCCCCTGGTCACAGTCGCAGCAGCAGTTTTTGGCCTCTGGGGGCATGGGTGCCTGGGTTCCTGGGCCTCTGTTTGTGAGCATTACCGCAGTTCCTGGAGCCCCCACTCTTGGGAACTGCTCCCCCGGTTCTGCCGCCTCCAGGAGGGCCAGTCCACCCACCTGCAGATGTACAGATGCGTGGATCTCTCAGTTCTGGCGTGCTGTGCAGAGTCCTTTGTTGGTCTGTGGATGTCCTACTGGTTGTAACTCAGGGGAGAGACAAAGGGAGCACCTCATCCGCCATGATGCTGACGTCACTCCTCCTGCTCGCACTTGGAAAGAGTAATTTCCCTCTCTTCATTTTCTCTGTCTCTGTTTAGAACTCCTGCTAGTCGGATATTAGACCTCCTGGATTGCCTTTTTCTTAGTCCTTTTAAAATATTTTTCCATTTCATTCACTCTTTACTTTTTTCCCCTTTGTGTAACTTACTTTTATTAACTTTGAAATTCTTTCTTTTGAAAAATATTTTTCAGCAATCGTATTTTTCATTTCTAAATGCTTTTGTGTTTTCTTCCTTTTTCGAGACATTATGTTCTTGTTTTTATGTTTTAAAGAAAAATTACTTGAATCAGAGAAACCCTTTAGTATCTCTTGCTGAATCTTTAATGATTCAGTTAAACTTTTTTTTTTAAGTTCTCTTGCGTTCCCTGAGTCGTCGTCTTTTTTCACTTCAGAGCTGCTTGCTCTGTTTGGCCTCCTGGGCTGTTTTAGGCTTTAATTTTCCCCACGTGGTAATTCTCATTAATTGAAAGCGTGTGGAATGAATCAGTGCCTGAATGCAGTAGTCGAGTGTTCTGACTAGGCAGGGTGGGATTGCCGGCTGTTGTTTGAACAGGCCCTTTCCTTGCAGGACTCTCCCTGTATCAGGAGTTTGACTGGAGCTGGTGCTGTGGCAGAGTTTTGCTTCGGGAAGTGCTACTCAAAGTGTGCTTGGTAGACTGGTGCCGGTCTGCAAACCGCTGTTACTGGGCCACCGTGAGACAAGCATGGAAATTTAGAATGCTCCTATACATACTTTTGTGACATTTTAACACATTGCTGAGAAACCCAACCTGGCGTGCTTAATGTGGTTTTGCATTTAAATTTCGTACAGGAGTATATTTTGATGACTCAGCTACAATGACAGGAAACTATCTTACCCACATTAGAGATTGTGACAGAATGTAGATCTGTGCACTGCTTATTTCATGGAGAAAGACTTTCTTTAAAAAAAAAAAATGAGCCCAAGTAAATTGTGCTTTAAAACCTGGTAAAAATATGTAAAAGTAATGTGTTAAATTTGAATTATTCCCCTTTTATTAGTGATAATATGGAAGTTGATTATAACAACTGTCAATGCTTGCTGAGGTATTATGATTATAGAGGGGAATGTTCTGTTAAAAATATTTGCACTGAAAAATGAACTCAGTCTTTCTGCAAGATAAAAAACAATTACGGTCTCAGTTTTTTAAAGATATAAATTGTTAATCAGTCTTGCTAATTTTTTCAGTTTCTCTGATAATTTAAAAATGATCACCAGACTTTTGTGCAAGGAAGGAAGGTAAAATGCTTTTCAATGCCACATAAGATTAAAAGCCAAATGAAACTTTCTTTTTTCTACTTAGAAGATTTATTTATCTTCTTACATAACGAGACACAAAAAGTTACAACTCTTAAAACTGTTCAAAAGAAAAAAAATTCTGTAAGCAGCAGCTTCCAAGATACAGATGTGGTGGGAGAGGGCAGCTCTCGGGAACAACCATTAACTGGGGGGCCCAGGCCTGAGCTCCAGGAAGTGTCATTGGGAGGAGCCTTCGCAGAGGGGCCCAGGTTGGGGGGACACAGCACCAGCGCGTCAGGATCGACCACCAACACGATCACATGACCAGGTGAGGCTGCTTCCGTTCACAGCATCAATGGATCCAGGGTGCTGGGAGGGAAGAGCTTTACAGAGTGTGGGCAGGGGCCTTATGCAGAGGTCCAGAGAGCAAGGTGGGCCCTGGGAGGACTGAGAGGGCAGCTCCTGGCCCCCACTGCAAGCAGAGCAAGTGCCTCCAGGCTCTGTACTGGTCCTCATGCCTGCCCTCACCCCTGGCCAATCCTGGAACTGGGGTGGGGCTCCCAGAAGCGGGGTGCTGAATGTGCAACAAGAGGGGCCAGGCTGGAGAAATAAATTCCTAGACATGGTCATTGGAGAGCCTAGGGCACCTATAGCATGCATGCATGCACACACACACAAACACACGTTGCCTGGCCAGCTGCTTGGAAGAACAGAGTTTGTATGGATTGTTGTGACATGTCCATAATTTATTGACAATGAAGTTGGCAATGATGTTGGTATTGCAGATCTGTTAAAATTTATCATCAAAACACCTTAAAATTTAATAAAAAATTGTGAATTTTGTTTTCTACCAAAGGAAGGCCACACATAGGAAATTCATGGATCTAGAATCCACTTCTTTCATCAAAAGATAATTCAGAGGCTAGCCCTGTAGCATAGTGGATAAGTTTGCATGCTCCGCTTTGGTGGCCTGGGGTTTGCAGGTTCAGATCCCAGGTGTGGACCTATGTACTGCTCATCAAACCATGCTGTGGCAGGTGTCCCACATATAAAGTAAAGGAGGATGGGCATGGATGTTAGTCCAGGGCCAATCTTCCTCAGCAAAAAGAGGAGGATTGGCAGCAGATGTTAGCTCTGGGCTAGTCTTCCTCACCAAAAAAAAAAGATAACTCAAATTTAACTAGAATAAATTATTGAAACTGGTTACTAAAGAATGGTGGAAAACGAATTTTGAAAATACAGCATCATTTACTTTATTTTGAATAAAAATTTAAAATAAATATCTGAACTTACTGAAATCTCCTTAAAATCTCTTCTTCCCCATCTATCAACATAATTCTGAGGCCAGTTTTGTACTGCGTATGTTGTTAAAACAAAACATAGAAACAGGTGATATCAGTGAAAATGGTAGAGCAAGAAATCCAAAAATTTGCCCCTTCATAAAAGCAATGAAACTGGCAAAAAATATCAGAATCTTGTCCCGATATCTGGAAATTAACCAAACACTTGCAGCAACCCAGGGAGCATTTATTTGAGAAAAACGTCTGAATTAGTAGGAACAGTAATCCTTGTGGCATTCTGACTTACCCTAGTCCCATCTCCTGCTCTCCAGCTCCACAGTAGCCTAGAAAACTAACAGCCACATTGCTGGTACCAAGAGGTAAGAACAGAGCTAGAGCTCTTTCAAAGTCTCATTCCCAGAGAATTTATGTCGTTTGACCTATCTGGTGGTTCCCTGGAGGACTCCACTCAAAAGGCTCATTTATATTTGAACTGGCTTGAAGCTCGCCAAGTGCTAAAAGCCTCTCCCAATGGTGGGGAGGCATCTGTTGAAAACAATTTCAGGCAAATCTTTTAAGTATGAGGCTGCTTGGGATGGATAACAGTTGGGGCAAACAATGGACTAACCAAAAGGCTTAAAAGGAAAAACTGAGGAATAAGATGTCCATGGGGGCTTTGAAAAGCTTTGACATATTTCTAGGGATCTCAAATGGCATGGGCATGTGTAGGTCTTTGGGCATGCTTAAGAAAGCCCTGGGAAGGCCTAGCTCTCACCTCTAGTTGACCTTGAGGCTCTGCATAAGCAGGGAGTGAAGGCTAGGACAGAGTTGTAAGCTGCCTGGCTGCATGTTAAAGGCTTGCCCAATATGGACACAGAGCTCCCTGGCAAAGGCTTAGGGGTTTATTGGTTTCAAGTATTTAAGGAACTCTCTGCCTAGGTGGTTCAACATACAAAATCAATCAATGTAATATACCACATTAATAGAATGAAAGAAAAAAACCCCACATGATCATCTCAATTGATTCAGAAAAAGCATTTGACAGAATTACACCCTTTCATGATTAAAAAGACTTAACAAACTAGGAATTGAAGGGAGTTCCTAACCTGATAAAGGGCATCTATGAAAAGTCCACAACTCACATCATATGTCATGATGAAAGACTGAGAGCTTTCTCCCTAAGTTCAGGAGCAAGACACTATACTGGAAGTTCTACCTAGGGCAATTAGGCAAGAAAGTGAAATAAAAGACATCCAGATTGGCAAGGAAGAAGTAAAACTATCTCTGTTTGCAGATGACAGATCTTATATACAAAAAACCCCAAAGAATCCACAAAAAAATCCATTAGAGCTAATAAATGAGTTCAACAAGTATGTAGGATTTGTTGTTGTTGTTAATGTCATCGAGTCAATTCTGACTCCTAGTGACCCTGTGTACAGCAGAGCAGAACCCTGCCCAGTCTTTCTGCACCATCCTCTCATCTTCCTGAGCTATATCAGACAATGCTCTGCTGCTATTCATAGGGGCTTTGTGGCCAATTTTTTGGAAATGGATGGCCAGGTCCTTCTTCCTAGTCTGTCTGAGTCTGGAAGCTCTGCTGAAACCTGTCCACCATGGGTGACCCTGCTGGTGTTTGAAACACCAGTGGCATAGCTTTCAGCATCACAGCAACATGCAGTCACCACAGTATGACAAACGGCGGATGGGTGGTGTGGTTTCCTGAAGGGAAAACGAACCCCGGGCTGCCACGGCGAGAGTGCTGAATCTTAACCACTAGACCACCAGGGCTGGCTAAGTATGTAGGATAAAAGACCAATAAACAAAAATCAATTGTATTATACACTAGTAATGAACAGCCCAAAAGTGAAATTAAGAAAACAATTCCATTTAAAATAGAGTTAAAAAAGAGTAAAATACTTAGGAATAAATTTAACAAAAGAAGTGTAAGACTTGTACAATGAAAACTACAAAGCATTGTTGAAAGAAATTAAAGAAGACCTAAATAAATGTAAAGACACCTCGTATTCATGAATTGAAAGGCTTCATATTGTTAAGATGGGAAAATTACCCCAAGTGATCTATAGTTTCAATGCAATCACTATCAAAATCTCTGCTGCTGTTTTGCAGAAATTGACAAGCTGATCCTGACATTCATACAGAAATGCCAGGGACATAGAATAGCCAAAACTATTTCAAAAAAAGAACAAAGTTGGTGGATCCACTTTCTCAGTTTCAAAGCTTACTACAAAACTACAGTAATCAAGGCAGTGTGGTACTGAAATAAGGATAGACATATAGAACAATAGAATGGAATTGAAAGTCCAGAAAATAAACCGGAAGTAAAAGTCCATGCATCTATGGTCAACTGATTTTTGACAAAGGATGCCAAGACCATTCAATGAGAAAAGAGTAATCTTTTCAATAAATGATGCCAGGAAAACTGGATAGTTACATGCAAAATAATGAATTTGGACCCCTACCTCACATCATATTCAAACACATAACTCAAAGTGGATAAACTACCTAAAGTTAAGAGCTAAAACTATGGAATTTTTAGAAGAAAACATATATGTGAATATTCATGACCTTGGGTTAGGCAATGGTTTCTTAGATATGATCCCAAATCCACAAATAGCCAAAGACAAAAATATACAAATTGAACTTCATCAACATCAGAAACTTTTGTGCATCAAAGGAAACTATCAAGAGAGTGAAAAAGACAGGGGCTGGCCTGGTAGTGTAGTGGTTAAGTTTGGCATGCTCCACTTTGGTGGCCTAGGTTTGCAGGTTCGGATTCCAGGCATGGATCTGCACCACTCATCAAGCCATGCTGTGGCAGCGTCCCACATACAAAATAGAGGAAGATGGGTATAGATGTTAGTTCAGGGCCACTCTTCCTCAAGCAAAAAGAGGAAGATTGGAAATAGGTGCTAACTCAGGGCCAATCTTCCTCACCAAAAAAAAAGGGGGGGGGAGAAAATCCACAGAATGGGATAAAATGTTTGCAAATCATGTGTCTGATAAGGCTCTAGTAGCCAGAATATACAAAGATCTCTTACAACTCAACAATAAGAAGACAATTCAATTTAAAAATGGGCAAATGATTTGAACAGATGTTTCTCCAAAGAAGACATACAAATGGCGGATAGACTGAAAAGATGTTAATATCATTAGTCATTAGGGAAATGCTAATCAAAGCCACAATGAGATACCATTTTACACACACTAGGATGGCTATAATAATAATAATTTAAAAAGGAAAAAATAAGTGTTGGCAAGGATGTGGAGAAATTGGAACCCTTGTATGTTGCTGATGAGAATGTAAAATGGTACAACCATTGTGGAAAGCAGTTGGTAGTTTCTGAAAAAGTTAAACATGAAGTTACCATATAACCTAGCAATTCCATTCCTAGGGATATACCCAAGAGAATTGAAAATGTATGTTGACACAAAAATTTGTATATTAATGTTCATAGCAGCATTGTTCAAATAGCCAAAAAGTGGAAACAATTCAATTGTCCATTAACAGATGAACGAATAGATAAATGTGGTATATCCATACAATAGAATATTATTCAGCCGTAAAATGGAATGAAGTACTGATACATGTTACAACATAGATTAACATTAAAAACATTGTGCTAAGGGAAGGAAGTCAGCCAAAAAAGACCACATATTGTATTATCCCATTTATATGAAATGTCCAGAATAGGTAAATCCTTAAAGACAGGAAGTAGATTAGAAGTTACCAGGGGTTAGGGGAGGGGAGATTGGAGAATGACTGCAAACAAGTATGAGGTTTCCATTTGGAGGGACGAAAATCTTCAGGAATTAGTGCTGATGGCTGCACCACTTTGTGAATAGACTAAAAACCACAGATTTGTGCACTTTAAAGAGGCAAATTTTTTGATATGTGAATTATGTCTCAAAAAATAAAGAACAAAGTACACGGAAACAGTGTCAATATGTATTATCCTCTGTAAATAGCATTGTTGATAATTCAACATGTATTAAATTAAAAAGCAAGAATTGGGCTTATTTTTTACAATAAAACTTACAATATTTTTATACATGGTGTCCATGCAAAGCTCATAGATTTTTTGTATGAGTAGTTCCTATTTCCTTTTTTTTATATGTAGTCTTTTTTTTGTTTTATAATTTTATTTATTTATTTATTTTTCCCCCAAAGCCCCAGTAGATAGTTGTATGTCATAGCTGCACATCCTTCTAGTTGCTGTATGTGGGACGCGGCCTCAGCATGGCCAGAGAAGCAGTGTGTTGGTGCGCGCCCAGGATCCGAACCCCGGCCACCAGAAGCAGAGTGTGTGCACTTAACCGCTAAGCCACAGGGCCGGCCCTCCTATTTCCTTTATAACCTCTTGTTTAGTTATAATTGCAGAATGACAAAAACTTATTAATGTAATAATCCTGTTTTATATACCTGTATGCACACTTTCAATAAATGTCTACCATTTTTGTAATTTTTTTCCTATTTTAAGTTTGTTCTGATTACAGTGATTGAAATGCAATCTGTGTCTCGTGGATTTAATAATAAGACATTTGGGCTTGTACTTTGTATGTCTTTGCTTTTAAAATTTAATTTTTCTAGTAATTCATTTCTATTGTATTTTAAAAAATAACAGTCTACAGGGGCTGGGCTGGTGGCGCAGCAGTTAAGTTCATGCACTCCACTTCGGTGGCCTGGGGTTCACAGGTTCGGGTCCTGGGTGCAGACTGATGCACCGCTTGTTGAGCCATGCTGTGGCGGTGTCCCATATAAAGTGAAGGAAGATGGGCATGGATGTTAGCCCAGGGCCAATCTTCTTCAGCAAAAAGAGGAGGATTGGCAGTGGATATTAGCTCAGGGCTAGTCTTCATCACAGGAAAAAAAAAAAATACGACTCTGCAATGGATTAAAATTTTTTTAGAAAAGGAACTGTTCCTTCACAGGTGCTTTGAGAAGGCTTGGCACGGGACAACTGGGTTGGAGTGGATCCTGGCTCCAGGATGCCAGGAAGAGTACTCTATAATGGAGTGTCGATGACAGAAGATGTCCACCTTCCCAGATAAACTGGTTACATGTTACAGTGTGGATGCAGTTTCTTTAGAGAAAACGTCCTTTATGGTAATTTTCAATAGTGGCAGTGTTGGCCTTCCACGTGCTCTGGAGGGAGTGGGAAGGGGGTGAGAGAGAGGTGACTGGCACAGCTGTCCCCTAGATTCACATTCAATCATTCCCTCTGTTTTCCCGCCTCTTTCTCCCTTCTGCCCACGTACCTGCCATTTCTGAGACCAAGACTCTCAGGGCCTCCGTAGGGGCAGTGGCTCCCTTTTACAGTTTCCCCGACAATTCTAACCTGAGCTCCAGCTTCCTTTGCTGCCTTATCCATCTGCTTCTTGTCCTCTGGAAATTTGTTGAAATTTCTTGTCTCCTGATATCCCGGTTCCTTGTGTTCTTTGTTGAATGAGTTTATTCCTCTTTGTGCTTCTATGTTGTCATCTCACTGGGCTCTCTGGGGGGATGGGAGGTCGATACACATGTTCAGTATAAGCCTGAAGTAGTTTAGCCTGTGGTTTGGATCTTCAAAGCATTCATAAATTCCTTTAACAGCTAAATATAAAATAGTGTAACATCTCTTAAGTGTTTGAACTGAGATTTGTCCAGAAAATTTAAGAAGTTACCAGTTTTACCTCAAATATATAACATCTTAGATTAAAATTTTACCTTGGTGTAAATTATCTGGATTAACTCGTTTGAGAGTCACTTGGCGAATGGAGACAACACCATTGTTCTGTTCCTCATCTGAAAGAACCACAACTGATATTTGTAAAGTTGTCTCCACACACATTTCATTCATTCGGCGAATATGGTTGAGTGCCTTGCGTACAGGTACTGTCCTAGGTGCTGAGGATACAGCAGTGAAGAAGACAAAGCTCGTTGCTGTCACAGTTTTCAGTTAATAGGAGGAGAGAGACTGCAAATAAGTGAGTGATGTAAGATTTTTCAGACAGGAAAAAGTACTATGAAGAAAACAGAATGATATTAAGTGATTGGCGGAGGAGGGTGGCACCATTATATAAAGAGTCAGGGAATGGGTTTACCCATTCACAGAAATATTACAGACGATTTACAACGAAGTCTATATTATAGGGTCACCTGTAATCTCATTGCTCAGAAACAATCTCTGTGACCTTTTTAGGGTATTACTTATTGTCTTGAAAAAAATTATTTGCCTAGTTTATATCATATTCTATATATAATTGTATTTCTTTTTTATAATTAATGTTATTACATAAGCAGTTTTTGAAGTTATTAAAAATTTTTTATCATCATCTACTTTAATTACTGCATAATGGTGTACACATTTTAAATTTATTTAGCCAGTCCTCTATTAAGACCTTTCTGTTCCTGGTTTCAATGATTATACTTACTTCTATAATGAACATCTTTGTGTATTTATTTGAATTATTTTTAAAGGATTGAGTCCATTATTGAAATTATTGTATCAAAGTATAATAACATTGTTAAGGCTCTTAGACCAACATTTCCAAATTGTACTTCAAAAGGGTTATTCAAATACATACTTCCAAAGTCCAAGCATTTCCTGAAGCAAGTATTTCCATTTTTGAATGTTTTTTAATTTGATAGGTGAAAATGGCATATTGTATTATTATTATTACAGTTTTTATGTTTTTGGACTAATGAAATTTAACATTATTTTTCCACTGATTTCTTATGCTTAGGTTTAACACAAATGCATACATGAACACACTTATAGAGTGCTTTGGTCATTATTTGTTTTGTAAAATTTGATTTTTAATTCATCTTTCTCTGAATTTTGATTTTTTTCATTCAGTAAAAGTGTTTGAGAATCTCTGAGTCAACTGGAAAAGTGGGCGTTTACTTATTTTCTGGATGTGCCCCAGTGTATTCAATCACCCCTGTGTTGATGAGTGATCTCTTTGGTTCTCCTTTTGTGCACCCATGGACAAAGTTGCAGTAGCGCCCTTGCACCCCATTCTTACATACTGGTGCTTTCCCATCTGAGAGAGCTTGTATTGCCCAGAGTGGGATTGCTTGGTCAAATGTGTGTATAGATTTTAATTTTAACAGATATTATCAGATTTCTTTACAGAAATGCTACAATAGTAATGTTTGAGCATGTATTTTCTCTACACTCCTGTTCTTTAAAAAATATCTTGAGCAAATATTACAAAATATTGAGTTTTAACAAAACTGTCTAGTGAATATACTGGTTTTTGTTCCATTATTCTCTGTGCTCTTCTGTGTACTTGAAGTATTTTATAATAATTTTTAAAAGTTATAATAGGGGCGGAGTCAAGATGGCGGCGTAAGCAGACTCTGAACTCACCTCCTCCCGTGGACACAGCCAATATACAACTATTCGTGGAAAAATTACCCCTGAGACAGAACTGAAAACTGGATAAGAGGAACTCCTGCAACAACGGACAATCCTAACTGAGGTGGAAGAGGCAGAGGCTCCCTTCTGGAGAGGAAAACGCCGCCTTCACAAGCCGCCAGCTTCACGGCCGCCGGGAGCAGCTCACAGGTACGCACCCTCCCTGGAGACGCGGGGCCCTGAGCCGGGAGCGCCCCCGCTGTGGGCATTTTGTGGACCCAGCACAATGGAGACCAGCGGCATAATATCTGACTGTGCCTGCTACTAAAGCATTGGGGAGTACCCCCAGAAAACCCGGTTCACAAAGAAACTAAAACCGGCTCTTAAAGGGCCCGCGCACAAACTCAGCCATTTCAGAAAGCATCCTAAAATCACCAGAAAGAAAGGTGCACAGTGCTGTGGTGAAAAGAGACTCACCTAATAGGCCCTGAGTGCATCTCAGCAAGGGGTGAGACCTCTCCAGGGACTGGGACATTGGCGGCGGCCATTGTTGTGGCCTGATGTGAGCGTGCTGACACAGACGCCATTGGAGTTCTCCCTGAGGCCAGCTAGCCCAGGGTCTGCCCCACCCGCTAGAGCACCGATTTAATCCAGCTCAGCCAGGGCAGGCAGCCCACCCTAGAGACTGGCCCCACCCAACAACAAGCCCTCAGGCAACTTGTGGGCCTGCATAGATTGGTGACTGGATTCTCTGCAGCCTGGCAACTGAGCCGACTAGAGCGAGGCAGGGTGTACACAAGGAGCGGGTGGAGAGTGTGGGGCAGTGGCGGAGTGTGTGGGGCTCCCGCCGTGGAGAGACTGGGTCCGCTTGGGGAGGTCGGGGTGCTCACACGGGGCAGGACTGTGTTGACTGTCTGTGTGGACCTGTGGGTGGCAGGGCTTGTCAGCTGCAGAAGACTTGTGCTTCTCAAAGACCCACATAGGAGGTTTGCCCCACCTTCCAAAGCCTGAAACAATTGGGCGCTCCTGTGCCTGAGGCCAGCCCCACCCAGCTGCAATCCTCAGAGAGCTGACAAGAGACCTAATAGGCTAGAGGCTTACAGCAATTGTAAGGCCCTGAGCCTAACAACCTGCCACGCTGGGGGCCTACTCACTTAAAAGAAATACTGCAACACAAATGTGGTATTAGAACTTGCAGCCAACTGTGCTGGGGATCCCCACACCTGATAAAGAGACTGAAGGGCCCACAACAACTACAAGCAGCTGAGCATTACAACAGCTGGCCAGGAGCATAACTCAGCCTCCCTGGGCGCCTACAGGGAGAGCTAACAGGCCACAATAGAAGGACACACGCAGCCCACATAGGGGTCACCCCTGGAACATTGAGAACTGAGG